>NC_071991.2:14549062-14850390 GCF_028885655.2 Pongo abelii
CCCATGCCTGCTGACTTCCGCTGATCAAGGGAGGCCTGATGAATGGGGGCTTTTCTAAGTGGGACCACATCTCTCCTCAGGTCACAGTGCCCAAGAAAAGGTCACAGCTTCCCCCTCTGATTGGGGCTTCTCAGGGAAGGGTCCATGCCCTGCTCAGATCAGAGTTTCCAAAGCATGGTTGTACCTCCCTCATCAGACTTACTTTTCGGGGGAGCTCCCTGTGTCTTCCCTCTGACCTTTTGCAAAGCATGCCTATGCCTCTCCCCTTAGGGTAAGGCCATGTCCTTTCTGTTATACTAGCTTCCTAGGAGTTCTTCCCACTGTGTGGCCTTCTATCTGAGATGCACTTTCCTCATCTGTAAGGTAGGGAGAGTCATATTTGTGTCATAAAATTGCCATGGATGGAACAAGAATAGCATAACATCACAATATTAACCATCCAATCAAAACTTACTATAGCCATACTATGGAATGTTATTGGCAATGAAAAGAAATAAGAACTGATACATGCCACAACACGGATGGACTTTGAACACATGATGCTAAGTCACAAAGAATCAAAGATTGTATTATTCATCTATATGCATAGACAAATCTCTAAAGACAAAAAATAGATTGGTGGTTGCCTAGGGCTGAGGGTGGGGCAGAATGGAGGGATTGGGGGATGAGGGCTTCTTTTAGGGATGAGGAAAATATTGTAAAATTGATTGTGATGATGGATGTACAATTCTGTGAATATACTAAAAGTCATTAAAGTATACATGTTAAATTAATGAATTGTATGGTAAAGTAAACTGTATTTCGATAAAGCTGTAAAAGGATGTACAGATGTGAGGAAGTAGGAAAATATGACTTGTAATTTTAAAAAAATCAATGAAACAGATCCAGAAGTGATCAAATTAGTTTGCAAGATTTAAATTGACTATAGAAATATGTTCAATATTTTAAAGGGAAAACAAACATAATGAGGAGAGAAATAGAAGATTTAAAAGAGAACCAATGGAACTGCTGGAGCTGAAAATATATCTAAGGTTAAAAAAATATGGGATGAGCTTAACAGCAGATTTGACACTACAAAGACAAGATCAATGAATCTGAATCTATCCAAACTAAAGCACTGAGGGAAAAAAGCCAGCTGAAAAAATTTTAACAGAGACTTGGTGACCTGTAGGACAATATTAATCCACCCAACACACATATAACTGGAGTACCAGAGGCAGAAGAAATAATTGCTGAATTTTCTTCAAACTATAAATTTGATGAAAACCATGAACCCAAAGATCCAAGAAACTCAAAGAGCTCCAAGAAGAATAAATATTAATTCAAAGAAAACCACACCAAAACATATCACAATCAAGTTGCTGAATACCAAAAATAAAGAGAAAAATCTTAAAAGCAGCCAGAGTGGGAAATGACACATTATGTAGAAGGAACAAAGATAAGAATGACTGCTGACTTATTGTCAGAAACAATGAAAGCTAGAGGACAATAAAATGACACCTTTAGAGTGCTGGGGTGGGGGGAAGCTGTTAACCTAGAATTCTTTATTCAGTTAAAATAGTCTCCCCTAAATGAAGACAAAATAAAGGTATTTTTTAAAGAAACAAACGGTGAGAAAATTTATTGCCCAGCAGAAATTGCACTATAAAAAATTATAAAATTAAAATTTCAGACTAAAGGAAAAAGATACACATAAACATGAGATACAAGACAATGAAAAACACTAGGAATGGCAAATATGTGGACTAATGTTAACAGATACTTTCTCTTATTTTCATTTCTTTAAAAGATAATTGGCTGGGAGCAGTGGCTCATTCCTGTAATCCCAGCACTTTGGGAGGCCGAGGCAGGCACATCACCTGAGGTTGGGAGTTCGAGACCAGCCTCACCAACAAGGAGAAACCCCATCTCTACTAAAAATACAAAATTAGCCGGGCATGGTGACACATACCTGTAATCCCAGCTACTCAGGAGGCTGAGGCAGGAGAATCGCTTGAACCAGGAGGCAGAGGTTGCAGTGAGCTAAGATCACACCATTGCACTCCAGCCTGGGCAACAAAGAGCAAAACTCTGTCTCAAAAAAAAAAAAAGGAATTGTTTAAAGAAAAAAATAGCAGTGTATTGTGGGGTTTATAACTTCATAGATGTGAAATGCATGACTACAATAGCATAAAGGACGGAAGACTGAAATTAAAGTATGCTGTTGTAAGGTTCTTGTATTATTCATGAAGTGTTAAATGCAATTTAAGGGTGGATTGTGAAAAGTTAAAGATTCAAATTATAAACTCTAGGATAATCACACACACAAAGAAATAGATTATAGGTAAAAGGTGACAAAATGGCAAACAAAAACCAAAACAAACAAAAAACTTCAATCTGAGGGAAGGTAGGAGGCTGGGCGCGGTGGCTCACACCTGTAATCCTAGCACTTTGGGAGGTCGAGGTGGGTGGATTGCCTGAGCTCAGGAGTTCGAGACCAGCCTGGGCAACATAGTGAAACCCTGTCTCTACTAAAATACAAAAAAATTAGCTGGGTGTGGTAGCATGCGCCTGTAGTCCCAGCTACTTGGGAGGCTAAGGCAGGAGAATCGCTTGAACCTGGGAGGTGGAAGTTGCGGTGAGCCGAGATCGCGCCACTGCACTCCAGCCTGGGTGACAGAGCAAAGTCTGCCTCTACAAAATAAATAAATAAATAAATAAATAAATAAATAAATAAATAAAATTAGCTGGGTGTGGTGGCAGGCGCCTGTAATCACAGCTACTCGGGAGGCTGAGACATGAGAATCACTTGAACCCAGGAAGTGGAAGCTGCAGTGAGCCAAGATCATGCCACTGAACTCCAGCCTAGGCGACAGAGGGAGACTTTGTTAAAAAAAAAGAGGAAGGTAGGAAAATAAGCAAAGAACAGAGGAAGCAAATAAACAAATAGCGAGATGGTAGAGTTAAACTCAAACATATCACTTCGCATCTAGCCACATGGAACGACGGGAACTGGATTGATCCTTCTATCTTAAAAACTAGAAAACCAAACAAAATACATAAAATGGCAGTTGTCTGACATGAACCACAGGCAGTGCTGAGATGTGATCCCCAAGAGAAGAGAAATAAAGTGAATTCTAAGATCTGGAAAATTTGCAAATCTTAGGAAATTATCATACTTCTAAATAACCCATAGGTCAAAGAAGAAATCACATGGAAAATTAGAAAATATCTTGAATTAAATAGAAATGAAAAAACAACCTATTAATATTTGAGGGGTGCAGCCTTAAGCAATGTTTTGAGGGCAATTTATAGCTCTAATTGTTATACACAAGAAGAAAGCTCTAAAATAAATGAGTGATGGTTCTACCTGTGTGTGTGTGTGTGTGTGTGTGTGTGTGTGTGTGACAGGGTCTCGCTCTGTTGCCCAGGCTGGAGTGCAGTGGTACAACCAGAGCTCACTGCAGCCTCGACCCCCCAGGTTCAAGTAATCCTCTTACCTCAGCCTCCCGAGTAGCTGGGAGTATAGGCATATGCCACTGCACCCAGCTAATTTTTTAATTAGTTCATTTTTTTTTTTTTTGGTAGAGACAAGGCCTTGCTATATTGTCAGGGCTAGTCTCAAACTCCTAGGCTCAAGTAATCCTCCTACCTTAACCTCCCAAAGTGCTAGGGTTACAGTCATGAGCCACTGCACCCAGCCAAGGGTCTACCTTACATGCTAGAAAATGAAAGAGCAAATTAAACCTGATGTAGAAAAATACGAATCATAAAAAGCAGAAATCAATTGAATAGAAAATGAACCAATAATGAAGAAAATTGCTGATACCAAAAGCAGTTTCTTTGAAAAGTCCAATTGTTGATGTATTCATTATCTATTGCTGTGTAGCAACACAACCACCACAAATGTAGTGGCTTTAAACAACATGTATTTATTTTCTCATAGTTTCTGGGGGCCAGAAGTCCAGGCACAGCTTAGCTAGGTCCTCTGCTTCTAGCTCACTAAGTTGCAATCAAGGTGTCTCATCTGAGGCCAACTGGTGAAGAACCTACTTCCAACTCATGTGGTGGTTGACAGAATTCAGTTCCTTGCAGGCTGCTGGGCTGAGAGCTTCAGTTTCCACCTGGCTGTCAGCCAGAGGCCACTCCCATCTCCTTGCCACATGGCAGCTTACTTCCTCAAAGCCATTAGGTGTGTGGTGGGGAGGACAAGAGTGTCCTAGCAAGATGGATTATTATCTTACATAATGTAATCACATACACGTCATCATGTACATGCCTTCACCTGTGTTATATTCTATGATTTAGAAGCAAGTCACAAGTCACATCCACGCTCAAGGGGAGACCACACAAAGGTGTGATGGCAGGAGGTGGGACTCATAGGGCCACCACAGTCTCTCACCACCACTGATAAGACTCAAGCTATAGTCTTTAAACCAAAAATGGAGAATACTGCATTATCAATATTAGTCATGAAAGAAGAGACATTACTAAAGCTTCTGTGTACATGAAACAGATAATAAGAGACTGTTATGAGCAATAGCATGCCAGTACATTTGATAGCTCAAGTAGCATGGACAAATTCTTTGAAGACGCAAATGACCAAAACTGGCTCAAGAATAAATAGAAGTTTAGAAGGAAAACATAGCACTGTAAATTCCTATATTAAAAATGAAGCAAGATCTCAAATCAATAACCTAAACTTCCACCTTAAGAAACAAGAAAAACAGGAATAAAGTTAAACTCAAAGCAAACACAAAGAAAGAAATAATATAGATTAAGGGGAAATAAATGAAATAGAGACAGAAAAGCAATAGAGAAAGCTAATGAAACAAAAAAGTTGGTTCTTCAAAAAGATCAACAAAATTCACAAATCTTTAGACTTGCCAAGAAAAAAAGAGAAAAAAATTCAAATTACTAAAATTGAGAATGGAAGAAGTGACATTACCATTTTTTTCTTTTTTTTGAGACAGAGTCTCGCTCTGTTGCCCAGCCTGGAGTGCAGTGGTGCAATCTCGGCTCACTGCAACCTCTACCTCCTGGGTTCAAGTGATCCTCCTGCCTCAGCCTCCCAAGTAGCTGGGATTACAGGCACACGTCACCATGGCTGGCTAATTTTGTATTTTTAGTAGAGATGGGGTTTCACCATGTTGGCCAGGCTGGTCTGGAACCCCTGATCTCAGGTGATCCACCCTCCTCGGCCTCTCAAAGTGCTGGGATTACAGGTGTCAGCCACTGCGCCCGGCCAGGACATTACTATTAACCTTACAGAAGGATAGAGAATTATAAGGGAATACTATGAACAATTGTATCCAAGGGACAAATTCTTACAAAGGCTCAAGCTACTAGAGCAGACTCAAAAAGAAATTAAAAATCTCAAAATATCTATAACAAGAGATTGAATTAATAATTAAAACAAAACAAAACAAAGCAAAACAAAAACAAAAGAACTCCTTGCAAAGAAAAACCCAGGACCAGATGGCTTCACTGATGATTTCTGCCAAACATTTAAAGAAGAATTAATATCAATCCTTCAAAAACCTTTCCAAAAATAGGGGGGAAATTTTCCAACTCATTCTGAGGTCCTGACACCAAAACCACACAAAGACAAAACAAGAAAAGAAAACTATAGACCAATAATTCTCACCAATAAAGACAAAAAAATTCTCAGCAAAATACTAGAAAATGAATTCACTAACATATAAAAAGGATTATATACCAATGATCAAGTGAGATTTATGCCAGGAATGTAAGTTTGCCTCAATATACAAAAATCAACGCAGTTAATACACCCTATTAATGGACTAAAAGGCAAAACCATATCATCATCTCAATAGATGTAGAAAAAGCATTGTCAAAATCCAACACCCTTTTGTGATAAAAAAAATCTCCAAACTAGGAATAGAAGGATAATTTCTCAACCTGACAAAAGACATCCATAAAAACCCACCTAACATCATACATAGTGATGAAAGATAAAAAGCTTTCTTCCTAAGATCAAAAACAAGACAAGGATGTCCCCTGTCAACACTTATATTCCACATTGCATCAGATGTTCTAGCCAGGGCAAGAGAAAGAAATAAAGGCATCCAGATTAGAAAGGATTAAGTATAACTGCCTCAATTTGCAGAGAATGTGGCCTTGTATAGAGAAAATCCTAAGGATTACACAAACACACAGACATACACACACACACACAACTATTAGAACTAATAAATGAGTTCAGCAAGGTTGTAGAATACAAGATAAATATATAAAAATCTGTTATAGTTTTTGGAAATGAACAATCCAAAAGATTATATTAAGAAAACAATTCCATTTATAATAACATAAAAATAAAATACTTAGGAATAAATTTAACAAAACAAGTGCAAGACATACTCTGAAAACCACAAAACACAGTTGAAAGAAATTAAAGAAGACCTGGTTGGGCGCAGTGGTTCACGCCTGTAATCTCAGTACTTTGGGAGACCAAGGCGAGTGGATCGCCTGAGGTCAGGAGTTCGAGACCAGCCTGGCCAACATGGTGAAACCCCCTCTCTACTAAAAAAAAGAAAATTAGCCAGACGTGGTGGCGCTTGCCTCTAATCCCAGCTACCAGGGAGGCTGAGGCAGGAGAATCGCTTGAACCCAGGAGGTGGAGGTTGCAGTGAGCCAAGATTGCGCCATTGCACTCCAGCCTGGGTGACAGAGTAAGACTCCATCTCAAAAGAAAAAAAAGAGAAACAGCAATTAAAGAAGACCTAAATAAATGGAAAGACATCCTGTGTTTATGGATTGGAAGACTTAATATTGTTAAAATGCCAATAATCCCTAAAATGATCTATGGATTCAATTTAATCCTTATCAAAATCTCAGCTGCCTCTGTTGTAGAAATTGACACGCTGCTTCTAAAATTCATATGGAAATGCAAGGGACTCAGAATTACAAAATAATCTTGAGAAAGAAGAAAAAAATTGGAAGACTCAGACTTCTTGACTTTAAAACTTAGTAGGAAGCTGTAATAATGAAAACATCATGGTAGTGACTTAAGAATCTACATTGGATTAATAGAATAAAATTGAGACTCTAGAAATAAGCCCACACATTCACAGTCAATTGGTTTTTGACAAGAATGTTAGTCTTTTCAACAAATGGTGCGAGACAACTGTATATCCACATGCAAAAGAATGAATTTGAGCCCCTACCTCATACCATATACAAAACTTAACTCAAAATAGATCATAGACCCAAATATAAGAGCTAAAGCAACAAAACTCTTAGAAGAAAAGATAAGTATAAATCTTTATGACCTTGAGTTAGGCAAGGTTTCTTAGATATGACACCTAAAGCACAAGTAATAAAAGAAAAAATTCATAAATTGGAGTTCATCAAAATTTAAAACTTTATATTTCTTTTTTTCTTTGTTCTTTTTTTTGTAAGGATAGGGTTTCTGTTTTTGTTTTTGTTTTTTTTTTTTTGAGATGGAGTCTTGCTCTGTCGTCCAGGCTGGGGTGCAATGGCGCAATCTTAGCTCACTGCAACTTCAGCCTCCCAGGTTCAAGTGATTCTCCTGCCTCAGCCTCCCGAGCAGCTGGGATTACAGGCGCGCACCACCATGCCGGGCTAATTTTTGTATTTTTAGTAAAGACGGTGTTTCACCATGTTGGCCAGGCTGGTCTGAAACTCCTGACCTCATGACCCATCCACCTCAGCCTCCCAAAGTGCTGGGATTACAGGTGTGAGCCACTGCGCCCGGCCCCTGAGACAAGGTCCTATTCTGTTGCCTGGGATGCAGTGCAGTGAAGCGATCATGGCTCCCTGTAACCTTGAACTCCTGGGCTCAAGTGATCTTCCTGCCTAGCTGGGACATCATCAGGCATATAGGCATGTGCTACCATACCCAGCTAATTTTTTTGATTTTTTGTAAAGATGGAGAGCAGGGGGCGGGTCTCATTATATTTTCCAGGCTGGTCTTGAACTACTGACCTCAAAGTGATCCTCCTACCTCAGCCTACCAAAGCAATGGGATTACAGGCATAAGCCACCCCACCTGGCCAAAAACTTTCTGTTTCAAAGCACCAAGATAATGAAAAGACAAACCACCTAATTTTGTGTTTTGTGTTTTTAGTAGAGATGGGGTTTTACCATGTTGGCCAGGCTGGTCTCAAACTGCCGAATTCAAAAGATCCACCAGCTCGACCTCCCAAAGTGCTGGGATTAGGCGTGAGCCACTGTACCCAGCCTAAATTAAGGATCTTGAGGTGGAGAAATTATCCTGGATTATCTGGATAGGTCCTATTGCAAAGTTTCTCATAAGCGGGGAGGCAAGAGGGTCAGAGTCAGAAAAAAGAGATGTGATAATGGAAGCAGAGATTGATACAATGACAGCAAGAGCCAGAGCAAAGAGGGTGGGATTTAGGCCGGGCTTGGTGGCTCACACCTGTAATCCCAGCACTTTGGAAGGCCGAGGTGGGCGGATCACGAGGTCAGGAGATCGAGACCATCCTGGCTAACATGGTGAAACCTTGTCTCTACTGAAAATACAAAAAATTAGCTGGGCATGGTGGCAGACACCTATAGTCCCAGCTATTCGGGAGGCTGAGGCAGGAGAATGGCGTGAACCCAGGAGGCAGAGCTTGCAGTGAGCCGTGATCATGCCACTGCACTCCAGCCTGGGCAACAGAGCAAGACTCTGTCTCAAAAAAAAAAAAAAAAAAAGAAAAGAAAAGAAATGAAAAAAACAAAGGGGGTGGGGTTTGAAGATGCTGCACTGTTGAATTTGATGATGGAGGAAGAGGCCATAAGCCAAGGAACTCAGGCAGCACCTAGAAGTGGAAAAAGGCAAGTGTCTCCCCCAAGACCCTCTAGAAGGAACTTGAACCTGTGACATCTTGATTTCAGACAGACTGACTTTAGACTTCTGACTTCCAGGACTGCATGGTAATACATGTATTAAGTCACTATATGGCAATGTTAGAGTAGCAATAAGACACAAATAAACATGTCTATATTTAAATTTATTCCTAGATATTTTGATTTTTAAACACTATTATTAATGGCTTTCTTTTGGCCGGGCACAGTGGCTCACACCTGTAATCCCAGCACTCTGGGAGGCCGAGGCCAGCAGATCACTTGAGCTCGGGAGTTCAAGAGCAGCCTGGCCAACCTGGTGAAACCTCATCCCTACTAAATATACAAAAATTAGCCATGCGTGGTGAGGCATGCCTGTTGTAATCCTACCTATTCGGGAGGTTGAGGCAGGAGAATCACTTGAACCCTGGAGGTAGAGGCTGCAGTGAGCTGAGATTGTGCCACTGCACTCCAGCCTGGGAGACAAATAACAATAATATAATAACAATAATAATAATAATAATAATAATGACTTTCTTTTTAAAATTTCAGTTCCCACTGTTTGAGCTAGCATATGGAAATTCAATTGACACTTTGTTCTGCTAACTTATTAGTTCTAGTAGCTTATTTCCTATTTCCTAGGATTTTCTACATAGATGATCATGTTGTCTGCAATAAGGACAGTGTTACTTCCTCCTTTCCAATGGGTATTTTATTTTTTCTTCTTTTTTATTTTTTCTTCTTTTATTATTATTATTATTGCACAAGCTAGAACCTCCAGTACCATGCTAAATGCAAACAGCGAGAGTGGACATGTTTGCCTTGTTTCTAATCTTAGGGAGAAATCACTCATACTTTACCCATTAAGATATTAGCTTTAAGTTTTTGTAGCTGTATTTTTTGCGGTTGAGACAGTCCCCTTTTATATTTAGTTTGCTGAATTCTTTTTTTTTTTTTTTTTTTTTTAATTATCAATGGGGCAGGCACGGTGGTTCATGCCTATAATCCTAGCACTTTGGGAGGCTGAGGTGAGTGGATCACCTGAGGCAAGGAGTTCGAGACCAGCCTGGCCAACATGGCGAAACCCCATCTCTACTAAAAACACAAAAATTAGTTGGGCATGGTGGTGCATGCCTGTAGTCCTAGCTACTGGGGTGGCTGAGGCACAAGAATTGCTTGAGCCTGGGAAGTGGAGGTTGCAGGGAGCCGAGATCGCGCCACTGCTCTCCAGCCTGGGCAATGGAGCAAGACTCTCTCTCTCTCAAAAAAAAATTATAATAATGAATGGATTCTGAATGTTATCAAATGCTTCTTCTCTGCAACTATTGAGATGATCATGCATTTTAAACCTTTCTTCTGCTAATATATTGCATTACATTGGCTTATTTTTGTTTTCTTTGTTAAAGCAACATTGTCTTTCTGGAATACATTTCATTTGATCTTGATATTTTATCTCTTTTATTTATTGGGTTTGATTTGCTAATCTTTCTAAAGCATTTTTGCATCTTTTTCCATGAAGTCTGCTGGTCCATATCAGGGACCAGCAGACCTTGTTCTGTAAAGAGTCAGTAAATATTTGAGACTTTGCAGGTCATATAATTTCTGCTATAACTACTCAACCTTACTACTGTAACAGGAAAACAGGAAGAGACAGTATGTACTTTAATCATTGTGGCTGTGTTTCAATAAAACTTTATTTACAGAAACAGATCGTAGTCTGGTTTGGCGCCACAAGCCATGGTTTGCTGACTCCTGGTCTATTTGTAAGGTGTTTGGTTTTGGTATCAGAGTTAACACTGGCCTGATAAAATTACTTGGGAAGTGTTCTCTTCTATGTTTTCTAAAAGTTTTGGTGGGATTCGTATTACTCCCTTCGTAATTATTTGATAGGATTTACCAGTCAAGCCATCCGGATCTGAAATTTTTATCAGAAAGATTTACATAAAAAATTAAAATTTTGGCCAGGCATGGTGGCTCACGCCTGTAATCCCAGCACTTTGGGAAGCCAAGGTTCTTGAGGCCAAGAGTTTGAGACCAACCTCGGCAACACAGCAAGACCCCATCTCTACAAAATATATATAAAAATTAGCTGCACTTGGTGGCGTGCACCTGTAGTTCCCAACTACTCAGGAGGCTAAGATGGTAAACCAGGTACAGACGGAAAGAGCTCTAAGAGAAGCTCTCTATTTGTGGTTCAGGGTCCCCTATAGGTCAGGAAGAATGGAGACAGCCCCAGTTTGTTTTTTGTGATGTCGTTTTTGTTGGTTGGTTGGTTTTCGGTGTTAATTGCCGTTCCCTGCTGTCCCAGCTTCCAGGCAATCCCATGACACGGTGAGACAGGAAAAAGCAGTTGGAAAGCCACCAAATGGTTTGAGAGGGAACACTTCTCTCAAGAGTCTGTGGCCCAAGAGTGCTGGAGGGATTCCTGTTGCTGTCTTTCTCTCTATGCTCTTGCCACTTGGCACTGCAGAAAGACGCAGTCATAAGAAGTATGTGGCAGAGCAGAGAAACTGAAGCCCTGGCTTTATAGAGGACTATGGAGGGGCCCTTGGGAGATGAAAAGTGTCAGTGAAATTGATGAGAAGAGGGAGCTCGAGACGACAATTTGATAAACAATTTATATAAACTCCTCTGCTCACCCCTGAGCTGTGTGTGTGTGCATTTGACCCTAAACAGCACAGGCTTTCAGAAAGAAATTACAGGACGGACCACTCCCCAGGTTCCAGGCTGGCCACTGCGTGGTAAAAAAAAGAGAATTTGCTAATCTTTTTAAAAAGACTTTTTTTTTTTTTTTTTTTTTTTTTACTCAGGACATATCTGAATAGTACTGCAAAGTATTTGGGAAGTAAACTGACATTGTAACCGCAGCTCACAGAGTGCAGGTAGGAAGTTGCAGCTGGAACCTAGCCAAATTCATTGTCTATTTTTTTTTAATTAAACTTCTCCATAGAATTTAAGCAAGACTCAGAACCACATAACAATATGTTTGAGACATCCAAAACACAATTCAAAATTATCCAATATATAAAGAACTAGGAAAATCTAAACATCTTACATGGAAAAAGATAATTAACAGATGCCAACTGCAAGATGGAACAGATGTTGGAATTATCAAACCAGGATTTTAAAGCAGCTATTTAACTATTTTTTTTTTTTTTGAGACAGAGTCTTTCTCTGTCACCCAGGCTGGAGTGTGCCGTGGCGCGATCTTGGCTTACTGCAACCCCTGCCTCCTGGGTTCAAGCAATCCTCCCACCTCAGCCTCCTGAATAGCTAGGATTACAGGTGTGCACCACCATATCTGGCTAATTTTTTTTGTATTTTTAGTAGAGACAGGGTTTTACCATGTTGGCCAGGCTGACCTCAAACTCCTGACCTCAGGTGATCCGCCCCCCTCAGCCTCTCAAAGTGCTGGGATTACAGGCGTGAGCCACCATGCCTGGCCTATTTAACTACTTTTCTAAGGGAAAATATTTTTTAAATGAAGAGAAAGATAGAAACCCTCAACAGGAACATAGAAGATACAAAAAAGAACCAAATAGAAATTTTAAAACTGAAAATATACAATCATCGAGTTTTATAATTAACTCAATGAGTTCAGTAGCACAGTGTGTATGAATGAAGAAAGAGCTAGTAGACTTGAAAACAGGTTTTAAAACGTTATTTGATGGCTCACATTTGTAATCCCAGCACTTTGGGAGGCCAAGGTGGTAGATCACTTAAGCCCAGGAATTTGAGACCAGCCTGGCCAACATGGCGAAACCCCATCTCTGAAAAATATAAAAAAAAAAATTAGATGGGCGGGTGGTGGGTACCTGTAGTCCCAGCTCCTTGGGAGGCTGAGATGGGAGGATCTTTTGAGCCTGGGGAGGTCGAGGCTGCAGTGAGCTGTGATCACACCACTGCACTCCAGCCTGGGTGACAGAATGAGATCCTGTCTCAAAAAAGAAAAAAAAAATTATCCAACATGAACTGCAGAGAGGAAACAGATTGGGGAAACAACAACAACAACAACAACAAACAGTCTCAATAGAGTAAAAGATTGTGGTGCAAAAGATATTTGAAGAAATAATAGTTTAAAACTTCTGAAACCTGGAAAAATTAAAAAGCTTACAGATTCAAGAAGCTTAGCAAACTCCAGCTAAGATCATCTCAAAGAAATCCATAGCAGACACATCATAATCACACTGCTGAAAACTAAAGACAAAGAAACTATCTTGAACACAGTCAGAAAAATGACATTACGTAGACGCTAATAGTTACTTCAGCGACTAGGGATTTATCATCTGAAACCACGAAGACGAGAAGGAAATAACACACCCTGTGGAAGTGCTGAAGGAAAAGAAAGGTCAACCCAGAATATTATATATCTAGTAAAAACATCCTCAGGAATGAATGTAAAATAAAGACATTTTGAGATTAAGAAAAACTAACAGAATCCACTGACAGCAAAACTATACTAAAAGAAATGCCGAAGAAAGTTATTTATTCAAGACAGGAATAATACCAGAGGGAGTCTTGAAACCTCAGGAAGAGCAACAGAAATGATAAATATCTGGGCACATAAAATGGAGTATTTTTCCCACTTAAGTTCTTTGAAATATGTATGACTTTTTTCTTTTTTTTTTTGAGACTGAGTCTCACTTTGTCACCCAGGCTAGAGTGCAGTGGTGCAATCTCGGCTCACTGCAGCCTCTGCCTCCTGGGTTCAAGCCATTCTCTTGCCTCAGCCTCCTGAGTAGCTGGGATTGCAGGCACACGCCACCACGCCCAGCTAATTTTTGTATTTTTAGTAGAGATGGGGTTTCACCATTTTGGCCAGGCTGGTCCTGAACTCCTGACCTCAGGTGATCCATTGCCTCAGCCTCCCAAAGTGCTGGGATTACAGGCATGAGCCACTGCGCCCGGCCTAAAATATGTATGATTATTGAAAGCAAAAAGTGTAATATTGTCTAATAAGTATTTTAAAAATAAGCTTTATTTTTTAGAACAGTTTTAGATTCTAATAGAGTTTTCAATGTTTGTAGATGTAATAATCTGATAACTACAACATAGTAAGGATAGGGGAAAGGAACCTACATGATAGCCAGGTTCCTACATTTTACAAGTAGTAAAATATTCATTCTAAGCAGAAAGTAAAAAGTTTGGTGCACATATTGTAATTTTTAGAGCCACCACTAAAAGAATACTATACAAAAAGATATAGTGAAATAATCAATTGATAAATTAAAATTGAATACTAAAGCAATATTCAAATAACCCAAAAGAAGGCAGGAAAGGAAACAGTGAGGAATAAAAAACATAGAGAGCAGCCGGTCTCAGTGGCTCACGCCTGTAAGCCACTCAGTGGCTCCCAGCACTTTGGGAGGCCGAGGCGGGCGGATCACCTGAAGCCAGGAGTTTGACACCAGCCTGGCCAACATGGTGAAACCCTGTCTCTACTAAAAATACAAAACGTAGTGGGGCATGGTGGTGGGTGCCTGTGGTCCCAGCCACTCAGGAGGCTGAGGCACGAGGATCGCTTGAACCCAGGAGGCAGAGCATGCGGTGAACTGAGATCACACCACTGCACTTCAGCCTGGGCAACAGAGCAAGACCTTGTCTCCTGTCTCAAACAA
Organism: Pongo abelii; assembly: GCF_028885655.2. Taxonomy (NCBI): domain Eukaryota; kingdom Metazoa; phylum Chordata; class Mammalia; order Primates; family Hominidae; genus Pongo; species Pongo abelii. The sequence continues at coordinate 14,563,492 of NC_071991.2, forward strand.
ACAAACAAACATAGAGAGAAAACAGAAAATAATGAATAAAATGATAGACCTAAATCCAAGTACATCAACAATAACAATGAATGTAAATGCTCTAATCACACCAACTAAAAGACAAAGATTGACAGAAGAGTTTTTTTTTAAAAAGACATGACTATACATTTTGTTGTTGCTGTTGTTTTATTTATTTATTTTATTTTATTTTATTTTTTTGAGACAGAGTCTTGCTCTTTCACCCAGGCTGGAGTGCAGTGGCACCATCTTGGCTCACTGCAACCTCTGCCTCCCGGGTTCAAGCAATGTTCGTTGTTCAGCCTCTTGAGTAGCTGAGACTACAGGCACGCGCTGCCACACCTGGCTAATTTTTTTGCATTTTTGGTAGAGACAGGGTTTCGTCATGTTGCCCAGGCTGGTCTCTAACTCCTGGCCTCAAGTGATCCACTTGCCTCGGCCTCCCAAGGTGCTGGGATTACAGGCATGAGCCACTGCGCCTGGTCTGACTATACATTTTAATATAGGTAGGTTATAAGTTTAAAAATGGAAAAAGATATGTTATGTAAATGCTGGTCAAAGGAAAGCCGAAGTGGTTATATTTACATAAGACAAAGTATACCTCAAAGCAAGGAAATTTACTATAGATTAAGAGGGACATTACATAATGGTAAAGACCCAAGGCAACACCATTTAAAATGTATACACATCTAAAAACAGAAACTCAAATATATAAAGCCAAACTGACAGAACTTGAGGAGAAAAAGACAAATTCACAATTATAGTTGGAAATGACAATGCTTCTCTTCAGGAATGGATAGAACAGATAGAAAATCAGCTAGGATATAGAACTAAACACAATCATAAACCAACTAACATTGATAAAACACTCCATCCACAACTGTAGTCTTTTTGAAGGCACATAGCCAGGCTTGATGGCATGTGCCTGCAATCCCAGCTATTCAGGAGGCTGAGGCACGAGAATCACTTGAACCCAGGAGTTGGAGGCTGTAGTGCACTACAATTGTGCTGGGAATAGCCACTGCACTCCAGCTTGGGTAACATAGCCGAGACCCATCTCTAAAAAAAAAAAAAAGCACATGGAACATTCACTAAGATAGACCATGTCCTTGGTCATAAAATAAACCCAAAAAAGTGTTTATAATTTAAAATTACATAAAGTATGCTTTCTGATGATAATAGAATTTAACTAGAAGTCAGTAATAGAACACTAAAAAATATTCAAATGCCTAGAAATTAACTACACACTTCTACATAATCCTGGGTGAAAGGGGAAGTCTCAAGGGAAGTAGGAAATATTTTAATTTGAATGAAAATGAAAATAGAACATGTCAAAATTTACAGGATGCAGCCAAATTAAAGGGGAATTTATGTAATTAAATGATTATATTAGAAAATAAGAGGCTGGGCACAGAGGTCCACACCTGTAATCCCAACATGTTGGGAGGCCAAGGTGCGAGGATTGCTTGAGGCTAGGAGTTCAAGATTAGCCTAGGCAACATAACCAGATGCTGTGTCTACAAATTTTTTTTTAAAAATTAGCCTGGTGTGGCGGCACATACCTGTAGTCCCAGCTACTCAGGAGGCTGAAGCAGGAGAATCACTTGAGCCATGAGTTTGAGGCTGCAGTGAGCTAGGATTCTGTGATGGTACTCAGCCTAGGTGACAGTGTGAGACGCTGTCACAGGAGAAGAAGAAGAAAGAAGGGGAGGAGATGGAAGAGACGGAGAGGAGAAGGAGGAGAAAGAGAAAGAGAAGGAAAAGGAGGAGAAGAAGAAGTGAAGAAAGAGGAGGAAGAGGAGGAGGAGGAGGAGGAAGAAAGTTCTCAAATCAATAACCTAAACTGTTTCAAGAAACTATAAAAAGAAGAGTAAAATAAACTCAAGGCAAGCACAAAGAAGGAAGTAAGAAAGGTAAGAGCAGCAACCAATGAAATTGAAAACAATAGCAAAACCAATTAAAACCAAAAGCTAATTCTTTGAAAAGATGTGTAAAATTTCTAAACTTCTAGCCAAATAACAAAAAAAAAAAAGAGAGAAAAGAAAGGAAACGAGACATAAATTATCAATATTGGGAATGAAATACATGACATCACTACAAATTTCACAAGTGTTAGAAGGATAATAAGGGGATATTATGAGCAAGTCTATACTCATAAATTTGACAACTTAGATGAAGTGAACCAACTTCTCAAAAACCACAAACTACCAAAACTCACACAAGGTAAAATAGATAATTTGAATAGTCCCATACTGTTAAAGAAATTGAATTTGTTGTTAAAAAAAAAAAAACCTTTCAGAGGAAATCTCAAGGCCCAGATAATTTCTCCAGAGAATTTTTACTAAAGATTTAGAAAAGAAAAAACAACAATTCTACACATTTTTTTTCCAGAAAATAGGGGAGTGAATACTTCCAAAATTGTTGTATAAAGCCAGCATTACCTTTACACCAAAACTGGACTATGCTAGTACAAAAACAGAAGCCTACACAGACCAATAGTCTGTATGAACATAGACAAAAGAAATCCTCAAAAAAAGTAGCAAATTGAATGCATCAATATATAAAACAGTAATAAATCACAACCAAGGCAGTTTTATATCAGCAATGCAAGGCTGGTTCAATATCTGAAATTAATCAATGCAGTGTTTCTTATTAACAGCTTATTAATAGAAGAAAAAACATCTAATTATGTCAATACATTGATCAGTGTATCCATTTCTTAAAATAATCAATATATCAATATGATCATATCAATATATCATATGATCATATGCAGAAAAAGCATTTGAGAAGATTCAACATCCGTGCTAAATAAAAACTCTTATCAAAGTAGGAATAAAAGGGAACTTCCTCAACCTGATAAAGGACATCTCCAAAAATCCAGAGCTAAAGTCATACTGGTAAAAGACTGAATGCTTTCCCCCAAGTTAAGGTACAAGGTAGGGTTGTTCATTCTCATTGCTCTTGTTCAACACTATACTGGAAGACCAAAGTAGGGCAATAAGGCAAGAAAAGAAATAAAGACCATACAGATAGAAGAGGAAGAATTAAAACTGTCCCTACTCACAGAACTTATGATTGTTACCACAGAATATCCCAAGGGCTGGGTGTGGTGATTCATGCCTATAATCCCAGCACTTTGGGAAGCTGAGGCAAGAGGATCACTTGAGTCCAGGAGTTCGAGACCAGCCCTGTCAACATAGCAAGACCTCATCTCTACAAAATATAAAATAAAATTATCCCAGCATGGTGGCATGCCTTTAGTCCCAGCTACTTGGGAGGCTGAGGTGGGAGGATCACTTGAACCTGGGAAGTCAAGGCTGCAGTGAGCCGTGTTTGTACCATGGCACTCCAGCCTGGGTGACAGAGCAAGACCCTGTCTCGAAAAAGGAAGGGAGGGGAAGGGGAAGGGGAAGGGAAAAAATTTCAAGAAATATTCAGAAAGAGGCTGGGCACAGTGGCTTATGCCTATAGTCCCAGCACTTTGGGAGGCCAAGGTGGGTGGGTCTCTTGAGCCCAGGGGTTCAAGACCAACGTGGGTAACATGGTGAAACCCTGTTTCTACAAACAATACAAAAATTGGCTGGCTGAGGTGATGCACACCAGTAATCTCAGCTACTCAGGAGGCTGAGGTGGGAGGATCCCTTCAGCCTGGGAGGTGGAGGCTGCAGTGGGCTGTGATCACAACACTGCACTCCAACCTGGGCAACAAAGTGAGAGCCAGTCTCAAGAAAAAGAAAAAAAGGAATCTACAGAAAGAAAAATATATTATAACTATAAATAAGTTTGTAAAGTTTGCAACATAGAATGGTGTATTTATGTGCTAGCAACAAAAGATTAGAAACTGAAATTTTAAAAACGCCATTTACAAAATACCAAAACAATGAAAGACATAGGTATAAAATTAACAAAACATGTGCAAGATATTTATGCTACAAATGTCAAAATGCTTTTAAAAGAAATCTAGAAAGACCTGGCCGGGCTTGGTGGCTCAAGCCTGTAATCCCAGCACTTTGGGAGTCCAAGGCGGGCAGATCAAGAGGTCAGGAGATCGAGACCATCCTGGCTAACATGGTGAAACACTGTCTCTGCTAAAAATACAAAAAAATTAGCTAGGCGTGGTGGCGGGCACCTGTAGTCCCAGCTACTTGGGAGGCTGAGGCAGGAGAATGGCGTAAACCCAGGAGGCGGAGCTTGCAGTGAGCCCACATCGCGCCACTGCACTCCAGCCTGGGTGACAGCGAGACTCCGTCTCAAGAAAAAAAAAAAAGAAAAGAAATCTAGAAAGACCTAAATAAACGAAGAGGCACACCATGTTCACAGATTAGAAGACTTGATATAGGTAGGATGTCACTGCACCCCAAACTGATCTGTAGATTTAACAAAACACAGATCAAAATCTGAGCAGGATTTTTGTAGACATATACAAGCTGGTTGTAAAATGTGTATGTAAATGCAAAGGAATTAGAATAGCCAGAGCAAATTTGAATGAGAATACAGTTGGAGGACTCACATTATCTGAATTTAAGACTTACTATAAGGCTATAATAATTAAGACAGTGTAGTATTGGCAGGGAGACACCGGTCAATGCAATAGAATGAAACAGAATACATCAATGCAAAAGAATATAGAAATAAATGTACAGAAATACAGCCCACAGACTTTTGACAGAAGTGCAAAGACATTTCAATATAAGTATAATCTTTATAACAAATGGTGCTGGAACATTGCATATCATTTGGCAGAAATAAGTGAATTTTAACCTAACCTCACAGCTTATGCAAAAAAAAATTAGCTCAAAAAGATCACAGATCTAAAAGTAAGACTAAAACTTTTAGAAGAAAATAATTGTGACGTTAGGTTAGGCAAAGACTTCTTAGATACAATATCAAAACCACAATTTGCAAAATAAAAGATTGATTAATTGGACTTCATTAAAATGATAAACTTTTGTTCTCCGAAAGATTACTATTAAAATGAAAAGACAAGCTACAGAAAGAAAAAACAATTTTTAAAGATGGACTTACTCTGTCAACCAGGCTGGAGTGCAGTGACACAATCACAGCTCGCTGCAGCCTCAACCTCCTGGGCCCGAGTGATCCTCCCACTTCAGCCTCCTCAGCAGCTGGGACTACTGGTACATGCCACCATGCCTGGCTAAGTTTTTTTATTTCTTTTTCTTTTTTTGTAGAAACAGGGTCTCACTATGTTGCCCGGGCTGGTCTCGAACTCCTGGCCTCAAGTGATCCTCCTGCCTTGGACTCCCCAAATGGTGGGATTACAGGTGTGAACCACTGTGCTCAGCCCCAAGAAAGAAAATCTTTACAAAACATATACTCAACAAAGGACTTGTACCTAAAATATATAAAGAATTATTAAAACTCAGCAGTTAGTCTATTTCCCCAACTTCCTCAGGCAAAGTGGGGGAAAAATTGAACAGACACTTCTCCAAAGAAGACAAAACAGGTACAGTATATGAACAAATGCTTTATATCATTGGTCATTAGTGAATGCTACTTAAAACCATAAGAGAATACCACTAAACACCTCCTCAGAATGGCTAAAATTAAAAGGGCTGCTCATATAAGTGCTGGCAAAAATATAAAATGACTGGAACTCTCATACAATGCTAGTGGGAGTGCAAAATGGTACAACCACTTTGGAAAACAGTTTAGCAGTTTCTTCAAAGATTAAATATATACCTACCAGATGATACAGCATTCCACTGCCAGGTTATTTATTGAAGAAAAATGAAAACATGTGTCCATACAAACACTGTGATCTAGATGCTCATAGTATCTTTATTGGTAATAGCCAAACACTAAAAACTACCTAAATGTCCATCAACAGGATGAATAGATTAAAAAATTGTGGTGTATCCATTCAATGGAGTGCTACTTGGCAAGAAAAAGGAATGAACTATTGATACACAAAACATGCATGAATCTTAGAATAATTATGTTGAATGAAAGATGCCAAAAAGAGCATATAGTAAATGATTCCATTTACATGAAATTCTAGAACCGTGTGGTACAATGTAGAAGGTACTAGCCACATGTGGCTGCTGAGTGCTTGATACATGACTAGTGCAAAATAACTGACTTTTAAATTTTACTTAATTTAAAATTTAAAACGAAAGCAAAATAAAATATTTTCTCCATTAAACAACTTTATTGTTTTGGTAGAACTGCATTTCTTTCATGACTGTGTTATATTATTTTTGCATTGTGGTGTGAGGGTTGGGCTTACGCAATTGTTTCTTGTATTACGTACTAGGTATACATGACACCAACACATCTAGTCATGTCAATGATCTGATTCAACTGGAATATTTTCTTTCTTTCTTTCTTTTTTTTTTTTTTTGAGATGGGGTTTCGCTCTTGTCACCCAGGCTGGAGTGCAGTGGCTCGATCTTGGCTCACTGCAACCTCCACCTCCCAGGTTCAAGCGATTCTCCTGCCTCAGCCTCCTGAGTAGCTGGGATTACGGTGTGTGCCACCACGCCCAGCTAATTTTGTATTTTTAGTAGAGACAGGGTTTCACCATGTTGGCCAGGCTGGTCTCGAACTCCTGACCTCAGGTGATCCGCCCACCTCGGCCTCCCAAAGTGCTGGGATTACAGGCTTGAGCCACCGACCCTGGCCTCAAATTGAATATTTTCTATCTACCATTGTAATATTGTAATATGTATATTGATTTGAATATTTTACGTAGATAGCGTTAGTTATGGTGATCCTTATGTACTTTGCAATGGGAGGAAAAATTACAGTACTCTTATTTTCATTATGATTTAATTAATTCATTTTTGCAGTTTAAAAAACAAGTACACATGCATTTTAAAATTTAAAACAGGCCGAGCTTGATGGCTCACACCTGTAATCCCAGCACTTTGGGAGGGCAGATCACCTGAGGTCAGGAGTTCAGGACCAGCCTGGCCAACATGGTGAAACTACATTTCTACTAAAAATACAAAAATTAGCCGGGCATGGTGGCGGATGCCTGTAATCCCAGCTACTTGGGCAGGAGAATTGCTTGAACCCAGGAAGCAAAGGTTGCAGTGAGCCGAGATTGTGCCATTGCGCACCAGCCTGGGCGACAAGAGTGAAACTCTGTCTCACAAAAAAATAAAAATTAAAAACTAAAACAAAGTCATACTACTGATGCAGAATCAAGTAGACATACAACAGGAAAGGGAAACAAAAGGACTGAAAGAAGGTATATTGCAAATTTCTTTTTTTCCTGCCACCTCCTCCTCTCTATTGCAAATTTCATGATAAATAACAATTTGGCCATATTAGAGCAAAACAAAACCAAACCTATTTTTCTGTTGTTGTAAATTGTTTTTCTTTTTGAGAAAGGGTCTTGCTGTGTCACCCAGGCTAGAGTACAGTGGTATAATCATAGCTCACTGCAACCTCAACCTCCTGGACCCAGGGGATCCTCCCACCTCAGCCTCCTGAGTAGCTGGGAACACAGGCATGTGCCACCATGCCTTGATAATTTTTTTAATTATTTTATTTTTGTAGAGATGGAGTCTCCCTATGTTGCCCAAGCTGGTCTCAAACTCCTGGGCTGGCCGGGGGTGGCAGCTCACGTCTGTAATCCTAGCACTTTGGGAGGCTGAGGTGGGCAGATCGCTTGAGGTCAGAAGTTCGAAACCAGCCTGGCCATTATGGTGAAACCCCGTCTCTACTAAAAATACAAAAATTAGCCAGGAATGGTGGCGCAAGCCTAGAATCCCAGCTACTTGGGAGGCTGAGGCAGGAGAATCACTTGAACCCAGGAGGTGGAGGTTGCAGTGAGCCGAGATTGCGCCACTGCACACTCCAGCCTGGGCAACAGAGCGAGACTCCATCTCAAAAAAAAAAAAAAAAAAAAGATATCTCTGCTCTGATGACGATGTAGTTTTTGAGTTGTAATGTGCTTTAAGTTATAAACCACGCACTGAATTTTGAAGTGCCGGTGCTTTTCAAAACGGAAAGTAAAAGAATTCATAATTCTTCATGGTGATTACAAGTTGAAATGATATTTTGAATATAGTGGGTTAAATATATTATTAAAGTCAAATTTATTTTACTTTTTAATGTGCCTACTGAAAATGGAAAACTACTACATGACTCCCCTAATATTTCTATTGGCAGCAGTACTTTAGAAAATGCTAACTCATTTTAGCATTTCCATCACTATAGTGATGGAAAACAGACCAATTATTTACTGGGAAGGAGAGATGAGTAAAAGACAGGATGAGCAGACTACAAAGAATTGACCGGGTGCGGTGGCTTACACCTGTAATCCCAGCACTTTGGGAGGCTGAAGCAGGCAGATCACTTGAGGTCAGGAGTTTGAGAACAGACTGGCCAACATGGCGAAACCACGTCCTACTAAAAATACAAAAATTAGCCAGGCATGGTGGCACGTGCCTATAGTTCCACCTACTCAGGAGGCTGAGGCAGGAGAATTGCTTGAACCCAGGAGGTGGAGGTTGCAGTGAGTTGAGATCAGGCCACTGCACTCCAGCCTGGGCAACAGAGCAAGATTCTGTTTCAAAAAAAAAGAAAACAGAAACTCCAAAATTCTACTTTTAGATAAAAACAACAGAAAAAAAACTTGCAAAATCCTGTCAGAATCAATTTTTTGCAACTCTGGAAATTAACCAAAGGCTTGTAGCAACCCAGGAGCACTTATCCACGAAAAACAGCTGAATCTCAGTAAGAACAGCAAGGTTTGTGGTGTTTGAACTTACCCCAGTCCCATCCTCCACTCCTCCAGCTTTGTGGTAGCTTTGAAAATAACAGTCCACATTCTGCTGGAGCAGAATGGACCTCATTCACCTAGAAATGTAATTAGTTATTTTGACCAATCTGGTGGTTCCCTGTAAGATCAGCTCAGAATGCTTGTCTTTATTTTGCCTAACTCAGAGCTGGCCCGGTGCTAGAGCCACTGCCTTGGGGTAGGTGGTGAAGGTGTTTATCAAAAACATTTGCAGGCAAATGTTTAGTCACTGCTGCCTGAGTCATTGGATAACAATGGGGCAAACAATAGCCTAACCAAAAAGCTTGGCAAGAAAGGTCAAGAATGAAATGTCCATAAGGGATTTGACAGCTCCAACATATTCTGGGAATCCAGGAGGCTACAGACATGTCCAAGGATGATTGCATGCTCTTCGGCAAAGGCTGGGAGATTTCTTGGTTCCAGAAAGGTTCAAGTACATCTTTGTCTAATCATTAGCTGGAATAGAGACTTCAGTGGCCGTGCTTGACAAAGAATACAGAATTTGTTCAGACATCACTGAACAAACAATAATGATCACAATAAGCAGAAGCAATTACAAAACCTGGGGATAAAGAGGAAATCCTATTTCCAGAGCTGTATATTATAATATTTCAAAATGTACAGTTTTCAACAAAAAATTATAAGGCAGGTAAAGAAATACAAAAGTATGGCTTATAGATGGTGGGGTCAGGGAAATGGGAAGCAATCAATAAAAACTGTTCCTGAGGAAGCCCGGACATTGGATTTTCTAGACAGACTATATTTATTTATTTTATTTTATTTTATTTTCGAGACAGAGTCTCACTCTGTTGCCCAGGCTGGAGTGTAGTGTTGTGATTGTGGCTCACCACAACCTCCACCTCCCAGGTTCAAGTGATTCTCCTGCTTCAGCCTCTTGAGTAGCTGGGATTATAGATGCGTGCCACCATGCCCAGCTAATTTTTTGTATTTTTAGTAGAGACAGGGTTTTGCCATGTTGGCCAGGCTGATCTCAAACTCCGGACCTCAAGGGATCCACCCTCCTCAGCCTCCCAGATTGCTGGGATTACAGGCTGGACAGACTTTAAATAAACTATTTTAAATATATTCAAAAAGCTAAAGAAACCATGTCTAAAGAACTAAAGGAAAGCATGAGAACAGTACCTCACCAAATAGAGAATATCAAAAAAGAGATTGAAATCAAACAAAGGAAGGAAATAGAAGTTCTAGAATTGAAAAGTACAAGAACTGAAATGAAAAATTCACTAGAAGGGCTCCACAGATTCAAGCAAGTAGATTTTTTAAAATAGCAAACTTGAAGATTAGTCAATTGGAATTATCAAGTCAGATGAACAGAGAAAATAAAAAAGAATGAAGAAAAATGAACAGAGCCTCAGAGAACTATGGAATGCCATAAAGCACACCAACATATGCATAATAGGAGTCTCAGCAGAAGGGAGAGAGAAAGTGGAAGAAAGAACATTTCAAGAAATAATGGACAAACATTCCCAAATTTGATGAAAATATAATCTACACATCTAAGAAGTTCGACAGACCCCAACTAGAATGAATTCAAAGAGATTCATACGTAGACACATCATAATCAAATTGTCAGAGGTTAAGGAGAGGATCTTAAAAGCAGCATGAGAATAGAGGTTTATTACATACAAGGCATCCTTAATAAGATTAATGGCTGGTTTCTCATTAAAAAAACCAAGAAGGCCATAGGGAGTAGGATGATATATTCAAAGAGGTGAAAGAAAATAAAATCAACCAAGAATGCTGTATCTGACAAAATTATCCTTCAAAAATGAAGGGGAAATTAAACATTCCCAGATAAACAAAAACTGAGAGAATTTGTTCCTAGCACACCTGCCCTGTAACAAATGCTAAAGGGAGTCCTTCAGGCTGAAATGAAATAACACTAGCCAGTAACTCAAATCCACACAAATAAATAAAGAACACAGGGAAAGAGAACTACCTAGTTAAATATAAAAGACAGTGTAAATATATTTTTTTGTTTGTAACTCCTATTTTTCTATCTGGTTCCAAAGACAATGGCACAAAGCAATAATTATAAATCTATGTTGAAGGGAATACAATGCATAAGGATGTAATTTGAGCAACAACAGCATGGGAGGGCAATGAAGTTATATAGCAGCAAAATTTCATATACTATTGAAATTAAGTTGGTATTAATCAAAACTACTATTAGCCAGACACAGTGATGCATGTTTTTAGTCCCAGCTACTTAGGAGGCTGAGGTAGGAGGATTGCTTAACCCTGGGAGGCAGAGGCTGCAGTGAGCCAAGATCATGTCACTGCACTCCAGCTTGGGCAAATTGGAGTGAGACCCTGTCTCAAAAGAAAAAATAAGGAAAAAAACACAAAACTACATTGCTATAAACAAAGATGTTAATTGTCATCCCCAGGGCAAACACAAATAACCAAAAAATATATAGTAAAAGTAACAAGGAATTAAAATGGCATACTAGAAAATATCTAGAAAACATAAAAGAAAGCTGTAATGGAAGAACCAAAGAATAAAAAGGCAAATGACATATAAACTGGCAGAGGAAAATCCTTATGATTAATTACATTAAATTAAATGGGTTAAACTCTCCAACTAAAAGGCACAGATTGGCAGAATGGATTTAAAAACACAAATAGGTTGAAAGTGAGAGAATGGAAAAAATATTCCATGCAGAAAGTAACCAAAAGAGAGTTAGAGTGGCTATAGTAATGTCAGAAAAAAAATTAGCTTTAAGAAAAAAAAAAGGTTATTACAGAGACAAAGAAGGATATTATAGAATGACAAAAGGGTCAATCCTTCAAGAAGATATAACATTTGTAAGCCTATATGCACCTAAAAACAGAGCCTCAAAGTACAGGAAGCAAAAACTGCAGTAATTGGAGGGAAAATAAACAATGCAACAATAATATTTAGCCACTTCAATACTCTTTTATTTTATTTTTTTGAGACAGAGTCTTGCTCTGTCATCCAGGCTACAGTGCAGTGGCATGATCTCGGCTCACTGCAACTTCCACTTCCCAGGTTCAAGCGATTCTTCTGCCTCAGCCTCCTGAGTAGCTGGGATTACAGGCACACGCCACCATGCCTGGCTGATTTTTGTATTTTTAGTAGAGATAGGGTTTTCCCATATTGGCCAGGCTAGTATCGAACACCTGACCTCAGGTGATCCACCCGCCTTGGCCTCCCAAAGTGCTAGAATTACAGGTGTGAGCCACCACGCCTGGCCTCCATTTTTAATAATAAAGAGAACAACTAGATATCAGATCAGCAAAAAAAAAAAAAAAACAGAATGTATGCCAACCAGACCTAACGAACATCTACAGAACATCCTACCCAACAACAATATGATACGCATTCTTTTAAAGTGCACATGAAATATTCTCCAGTATAAATTATATGCTAGGTCATAAAAATACGTCTTAATAAATTTTTAAAAACGGAAATAATACAAAATACGTTTTCTGACCACAATGGAATGAAATCAGAAATTAATAACAAAAAGATATTTGGAAAATTCACAAATATGTGGAAATTAATCAACATACTTCTAAATAACCAGTAGGTCAAAGAAGAAAGTAAATTAGAAAAATCACAAGGTAAATTAGAAAATAGTTTGAGTCTGAGCACGGTTGCTCACACCTGTAATCCCAGCACTTTGGGAGGCCTAGGCGGGCAGGTTGCTTGAGCCCAGGAGTTTGAGATCAGCCTGGCCAACATGGCGAGACCCGTCTCTACAAAAAATACAAAAAATTAGCCAGACATGGGGGTGCACACCTGTGGTCCCAGCTACTCAGGAGGCTGAGGTGGGAGGATCACTTGAGCCCAGGGGTTGCAGGGCAATATTGCACCACTGCACTCCAGCCTGGGTGACAGAGCAAGACTCTGTCTAAAAATATATATATATATATATATACACACACACACATATATATACATGCATATATATATACACACATATATGTACATACATATATATACATATATATATGGAGAGACAGAGATGAAAACAAAACAATGAGATGAAAACAAAACAATGAAATGAAAACAAAAACATAACATATCAAAATTTGTGGGTCAGAGGGAAAGCAGGGCCCAGAGTGAAATTTATAGCTACAAATATTTACATTTAAAAAGAAGAAAGATCTCAAATCAATAATCTAATATTTCACCTTAAGAAAGCATAAAAAAGAACAAAATAAGCGCAAAGGAAGCAGAAAGAAGGAAATAATATAAAGTAGAAAAAATTAAACAGAGGAATAAAAGATAAATGAAAATCAATAAAACCAAAAGTTGGTTCTTTGAAAAGATCAACAAAATTGACAAACCTTTAGCTAGACTGATCAGCCTAGGAAATGTAGCAAGACATTGTCTCTAAAAAACAATTTTTTTTTTTTTTTTAATTAGCCAGGCATGGTGGTGCATGCCTGTAGTCCTAGCCACTTGGCAAGCTGAGGCAGGAGGATTGCTTGAGCCCAGGAGTTCCAGACTGCAGTGAGTTATGATTGCACCACTGCACTCCAACCTAAGCAACTGAATGAAACCCTTTTCCTTTTTCCTTTTTTTTTGGAGATAGAGTTTTGCTCTTGTTGCCCAAGCTGGAGTGCAATGGCATGATCTCGGCTCACTGCAACCTCTGCCTCCTGGGTTCAAGTAATTCTCCTGCCTCAGCCTCCTGAGTAGCTGGGATTACAGGCACACGCCACCAAGCCTAGCTAATTTTTTGTATTTTTAGTAGAGACGGGGTTTCACCACGTTGGCCAGGCTGGTCTCAAACTCCTGACCTCAAATGATCTGCCTGCCTCCGCCTCCCAAAGTGCTGGGATTACAGGCGTGAGCCACCGCACCTGACCATCTATTGCTTTTCAATATATCAGCAAGGAACAAGTAGAATTTGAAATGAAAAATACATTCCCATTTGCATTAGCTCTCCCAAAAATGAAATACTTAGGTATACATGTAACAAAACATGTAGAAGAACCCTCATCTATTGCTGGTGGGAATGCAAATTGGTGCAGCCATTTTGGAAGACAGTTTGGTGGTTTCTTAAAAAACTAAATACAGGCCAGTTTCAGTGGCTTACGTCTGAAATCCCAGCACTTTGGGAGGTCGAGGCAGGTGGATCACCTGAGGTCGGGAGTTCGAGACAAGCCTGACCAACATGGAGAAACCCCATCTCTACTAAAAATACAAAAAATTAGCCGGGCGTGGTGGCACATGCCTGTAATCCCAGCTACTAGGGAGGCTGAGGCAGGAGAATCGCTTGAACTTGGGAGGCGGAGGTTGCAGTGAACTGAGATCACGCCATTGCACTCCAGCCTGGGCGACGTGACAGTGGGAGACTCTGTCTCAAAAAAAAATACAAACTAGGCTGGGCGCAGTGGCTCACGCCTGTAATCTCAGCACTTTGGGAGGCTGAGGCGGGCGGATCACGAGATCAGGAGATCAACACCATCCTGGCTAACATGGTGAAACCCCATCTCTACTAAAAATACAAAAAATTAGCCAGGCGTGGTGGCGGGGGCCTATAGTCCCAGCTCATGCCACTGCACTCCAGCCTGGATGACAGAGCGAGACTCCATCTCAAAAAAAAAAAAAAAAAAAAACTAAACTAAATACATTCTTACCAAACTATCCAGCAATCACGCTACTTGGCATTTACCCAAATGAGTTGAAAATTTATGTCCCCATGAAACCCGCACAGAGATGTTCATAGCAGCTTTATTCATAACTGCCAAAACTTGGAAGCAACCAACATGTCCTTCAGTGGGTGAATGGATAAATAAACTGTGGTATATTCAGACAATGAAATTTTTTTCAGCACTAAAAAGAAATGAGCTATCAAGCCATGAAAAGATATAAAGGAAACTTAAATGACTATTACTAAGTGAATGAAACCAATCTGGAAAAGCTCCATATTCTATGATTCCAACTATATGACATTCTGGAAAAGGCAAAACTATGCAGACAGTAAGAATATTAGTCGTGGCCGTGTGCGGTGGCTCACGCCTGTAATCCCAGCACTTTGGGAGGCCGAGGCAGGTGGATCACCTGAGGTCAGGAGTTCAAGACCAGCCTGACCAACATGGAAAATTCCTGTCTCTACTAAAAATACAAAATTAGCCAGGCATGCTGGCACATGCCTGCAATCCCAGCGATTTGGGAACCTGACACAGGAGAATCGCTTGAACCAGGGACGTAGAGGTTGCAGTGAGCCGAGATCGCACCATTGCACTCCAGCCTGGGCAACAAGAATGAAACTCCATCTCAAAAAAAAAAAAGGTTAGCAGTTGCCAGGGGAGTGGGGGATGAATAGGCAGAGCACAGAGGATTTTTCAGGCAGTGAAACTATTCTGTATGATACTATTATACAACGGTAGACACATGCCATTATATATTTGTCAAAACCCATAGAATGTTGGCCGGGCGCCGTGGCTCATGCCTGTAATCCCAGCACTTTGGGAGGCCAAGGTGGAAGGATGACCTGAGGTCAGGAGTTCGAGACCAGCCTGGCCAACATAGTGAAAGCCTGTCTCTACTAAAAATACAAAATTAGCTGGATGTGGGGCTCACGCCTGTAATCTCAGCTACTGGGGAGGCTGAGGCAGGAGAATTGCTTGAACTCGGGAAGCAGAGGTTGCAGTGAGCCGAGATTGCGCCACTGCACTCCAGCCTGGGCAACAAGAGGGGAACTCCATCTCAAAACAAAACAAAACAAAAAAACCATAGAATGTATAACACCTAGAGTGAAGCCTATGGAAACTGTGAACTTGGGGGATAATTATGTATTAATGTAGGTTCGGTTCATTGATTGAGTATAAAATCATTGCCAAATTCAGGGTCATGAAGGTTTACCCCTGCTTTCTTCCAAGAGTTTTATAGTTATAGCTCTTACATTTAGGTCTTTTTTCTATTTTTGAATTATGGTGTCAAGTATGAACTCCGGTATATCCAAATATACCATTGTGATGAGGGATGTTAATAGCAGGGAAGGCTGTATGTGGGGGCGGGGCAATATGAGAATTCTCTGTACTTTCTGCTCAGTTTTTCTATGAACCTAAATCTGCTCTAAAAAATAGCCTAGGCTGGGTGCAGTGGCTCACGCCTGTAATCCCAGCACTTTAGGAGGCCAAGGTAGGAGGATTGCTTGAGGCCAGGAGTTCGAGACCAGCCTGGGCAACATAGCAAGACCTCGCCTGTGAGCCATGATCACACCACGGCACTCCAGCCTGAATGACAGAGTGAGACCCTTTCTCTTAAGAGAGTGAAAGAGGGCCGGGCACAGTGGCTGACGCCTGTATTCCCAGCACTGGGAGACCGAGGAGGGTGGATCACCTGAGGTCGGGTGTTCGAGACCAGCCTGACCAATGTGGAGAAACCCCGTCACTACTAAAAATACAAAAAAAAAAAAAAAAAATTAGCCGGGCATGGTGGTGCATGCCTGTAATCCCAGCTACTCGGGAGGCTGAGGCAGGAAAATCGCTTGAACCCGGGAGGCGGAAGTTGCAGTGGGCCGAGATCGCGCCATTGCACTCCAGCCTGGGTGACAAGAGCGAAACTCCATCTCAAAAAAAAGAGAGTGAAAGAGAAAGAGAAAAATACAGTTTGTCTAAAAAAGAGATAATTGACTGTCTAACAGCAAAAATAGTGGCAATGAATTGTATATTTGTAGCATATGTAAAAGTAAAAGGAATGGCAGAGACAGCACCAGCGGAGGGAGGGATTTAGAGTATACTGGTGAAAAGTTTTTACTCTGCACATGAAGTAGTATATGACTTGAAGATGCACTTTGATTACTTAAACATTTTAATTGTAAGCCCTCATATGTAGCTGGTGGGAATGTAAAATGATACAACCACTTGGGAAAATAGATTGGCAGTTTTAAAATAAGGCATACATAGTGATGTCACTTAAAATAGCAGAGTAAGGAACTCCAGAAATCCATCAGTCCACTAAAGCAATAATTAAGCTGGCAAAAAGTATCAGATTCAACTTTTTTGGAACTCTGAAATTTAAAAAAAAAAACTTACAACAACTAAAAGAGCGCTTAATTAAGAAATAACCTGTTAAATTTTGGTTAGGAGAATGTTGCAACTTTTTGCTTAGTGCCTACAGTCTCCCACTGTCCACCTCAGAGGTGGCTGTGGTGATGACAGTTTGTGCCCCTGGTGTGGCTTGCTAGTGCCAGAGTAGGGGAATAAAGAACTCTGTTCTATACACTTGTAATAAGCAATTCAAAAATAAAATTAAGAAAGCCATTCTGTCACACCACTGCACTCCAGCCTGGGTGAAAGAGCGAGACTCTGTCTCAAAAAAAAAAAAAGAAAGAAAGCTATTCTATGTGCAATAGCTTCAAAAGGAATAAAACACTTAGGAATAAATTGAACAAAGAAGGTACAAGACTTGTATGCTGAAAAGTACACAACATTACTGAAAGAGAATAAAGAAAGCCTAAAAAAATGGGAAAGCATCCCATGTTCATGGATTGGAAAACAGTATTGTTAAGATGTCAATACCCACCAAAATGATCTACAGATTCAGTGCAATCCCTATAAAAATTCCTACTGCCATTTTTCACAGAAATGGACAAGTTTATCCTAAAGTTCAAATGCAAATGCAATGAATCTCAAGTAGCCAAAAACAATCTTGAAAAAGAACAAAGTTGAAGGACTCAAATTTTCCAATTTCAAAACTTACTTACAAAGCTACAGTAATTAAGACCTTGTGATACTGCCATAAGGACAGACATATAGACCAACGAAATAGAGTTCAGAATCCAGAAAAAAAAAGCCAATTCATCTATTGTCAATTGATTTCCAACAAAGGTGTCAAGATCATTCAATGAGGGAAAGAATAGTCTCTTCAACAAATGGTGCTGAGACAAATGGATGTCCACATGCCAAAAAATAAAGTTAGATCTTTAACTCACCTCTTGTATCTTTACCTGACACCATAATTCAAAATGGATAAAAGACCTAACTATAAGAGCTAAAATTATAAAACTCTTAGAAGAAAACAGAGGTAAATCTTCAAGACCTTGGATTTGGCAATGATTTTCTAGATATGACACCAAAAGTACAAGCAACAAAAGATAAAATAGATAGGTTGAACTTCATCAAAATAAAAAACTTACATTCATTAAAAGACACTATCAAGAAAGTGAAAAAAACCCTACAGAATGACAGAAAATATTTTCAAGTCATATTGCTAATAAGGATCTAGTTTCCAGAGTATATAAAGAACTCTCAAAACTCAATAACAAAAAGACAAACAACTCAATGAAAATATTGACAAAAGACTTGAATAGACATTTCTATAAGGAAAAAATACAAATTGCCAAAAAGCATGTGAAAATATTTTCAACATCATTAATCATTAGGGAAATGTAAGTGAAAACCACAATAAGACACTACTTCATACCCATGAGGATGACTATAATAAAAAAATGAGGCCAGGCGCAGTGGTTCATGCCTGTAATCCCAGCACTTTGGGAGGCCGAGGCAGGCAGATCACAAGGTCAGGAGATCGAGACCATCCTGACTAACATGGTGAAACCCCATCCCTACTAAAAATACAAAAAAATTAGCTGGGTGCCTGTAGTCCCAGCTACTCAGGAGGCTGAGGCAGGAGAATGGCGTGAACCCAGGAGGCAGAGCTTGCAGTGAGCCGAGATTGCGCCACTGCACTCCAGCCTGGGTGAGAGTGAGACTCCGTCTCAAAAAGAAAAAAAAAAAGATAAATTTTGTTGAGGGTCTGGAGAAATTGGAGTTCTCGTATGTTGCTGGTGGGAATGCAAAATGGTGCAGCCTCTGTGAAAAACAATGTGGCAGTTCTTCAAAAAGCTAAACATAGAATTGCCCTATGACCCAATGTTTCCACTCCTGGATATATACCCAAGAGAACTGAAAACATGAGTTCACACAAAAACTTGTTGGCTGGTTGCCGTGGCTCACGTCTGTAATCTCAGCACTTTGGGAGGCTGAGGCAGGTAGATCACGAGGTCAGGAGATCGAGACCACCCTGGCTAACACAGTGAAACCCCATCTCTACTAAAAAAAATAGAAAAATTAGCTGGGCGTGGTGGCACGTGCCTGTAGTCCCAGCTACTCAGGAGGCTGAGGCAAGAGAATTCCTTGAACCCAGGAGGCGGAGGTTGCAGTGAGCCGAGATCATGCCACTGCACTCCAGCCTGGGTGACAGAGCGAGACTCCGTCTCAAAAAAAAGAAAAAAGAAAAAAAAATTATCCGGGCATGGTGGTGCATGCCTGTAGTCCCAGCTACTTAGGAGGCTGAGGCAGGAGAATCGCTTGAACTCAGGAGGTGGAGGTTGCAGTGAGCAGAGATCACATCAGTGCACTCCAGCCTGGGCAACAGAGTGAGATTCCATTCCCACCCCCCCAAAAACAAAACTTGTACATGAAGGTTCACAGCGGTACTATTCAAAATACCCAAAAGTCAGACCCTAAAGGAGCTGAAAAACACACACAAACACAAACAAAAACAAAACAATAGGCAGAAGGTGGAAACAACCTAAATATCCACCAAGGGATGAATGGATAAACAAATTGTGGTCTATCCATACAATGAAATATTATGCAGCCCTAAAGAGGAATGAAATTTTGATACATTCTGCAAAGTGCATGAACCTTGAAAAACATTATGCTAAGTGAAAAAAGATAGACACAAAAAGCGACCTACTGTTGATTCTATTAATATGAATATCCAGAACAGGCAAATCCATAGAGACAGAAAATGGATTAGTGATTGTCAGGGCTGGGAAAATGGGAGATTGGAGAGTGACAGCTTAATGGGTATTGGATGCCCTTTTGGAGTATGGTAGTGGTGATAGTTGCACAATATTGTGGAGGTACTTAATGCCACTGAATTTTACATTTTAAAATGGTTAAGATAATCCGTTTTATGTCATGTATACTTAACCACAATTTTAAAAAACAGTCATCAATAAAAACATTAATATAAAAACCACAGCCTTATAAGAAAATAGTCACAAACTATGTATCTGATAAAGAACTTGTATCCAGAATATATAAATAGCTCCTACAAATCAATAATTTAAAAAATTAAGATCCCAATTAAAAAAAAACAGGCAAATCACCTAAATATTAGACACTTCTCTAATGAAGTTGTCTAAAGGGTAACAAGCTCAGCATAATTATTCAGCAGGAAAATGCAAATTAAAATCACAATGAGACACCACTGTGTATCTATTAGGATGGTCAAGCTACAAAAAGGCTACAGACTGTATGACTCTACTCTAAAGGCTAAAATTTAAAAGACTGACAACACCAAATTTGGTGAGAACATAGACCAACAACCTCATCCACTGTTGGTAGAAATGTAAAATAACACAAACGCTGTAAGCTGAGTCTTGGCTGTTCTTGATCGGTTAAACATCCACTTTCCTTATCGCCCATCGATTCCACCCATAGTTAGTTACCCTGGAGAACATTCTAGAATGATAAAAATTTTCTCTGTCTTGACTGGTGTTAGGAACTGAATGCTTTTGTCTCCTGCCAATTTACACATCAAAGCACCAACCTTCCACAATATGATGGTATCTAGAGATGGGACCTTTGGGAGGTAATTACATTTAAATGGATTAATGAGGGTGGGAACTCCATGATGAGATCAATATCCTTATGAAAAGAGGAAGAGAGACCAGAGCTCACTCTCTTTCTACCATGTGAGGACACAGCAAGATGGCGGCCATCTGTAAACCAGAAAGAGGACCCTCACTGGGAACCGCATCTGCCAGCACCTTGGTCTTGGACTTCTCAGCCTTGAGAACTGTAAGAAAGAAGTCTGTTCTTTTAACCACCCAGTCTATGGTATTCTGTTATGGCAGCCTGAGCAGACCAAGGCAACTGTGCTGTGGGTAGCACGAATACGTGCATGTGTCAAAACTTATCAAGTCATACACTTAAAACGTGCATTTTACAATATTAAATTGTATCTTAAGGAACTGTAAAGAAATGTTGGACTCGGCTGTGTGCAGTGCCTCATGCCTATAATCCCAGCACTTTGGGAGACCTAGGCGAGAGGATCACCTGAGGTCAGGAGTTTGACACCAGCCTGGCCAACATGGTGAAACCCCATCTCTACTAAAAATACAAAACATTAGCCGGGCGTTGTGGCAGATGTCTGTAATCCCAGCTACTCAAGAGGGTGAGGCAGGAGAATCGCTTGAACCTGGGAGGCAGAGGTTGCAGTGAGCTGAGATCGTGCCATTGCACTCCAGCCTGGGCAGTAAGAGTGAAACTCCGTCAAAAAAAAAAAAAAAGAAAAAGAGAGAGAGAAAGGAGAGGAGAGGAGAGGAGAGGAGGGGAGAGGAGGGGAAAGGAGGGGAGGGGAGGGGAGGAGAGGAGAGGAGAAAAGAAAAGAAAAGGGGGCAAAATTTAAACAAGCGATGACTCCAATTTAAAAAAAAATTAGCGGGGAGTTCCTTGTACGACTCTTGCAACTTTTCTGTAATTCTAAAATTATTTCTTAAAATGTTTCAAAAAACAAACAAAAAAATTTTAATAAAATAAATTGGCAAAGCCAGCTTCCAGGGATGAAGAGAGCAGAGAGGGTTTTGAGATCACCCCACCAAAGGGTGCTTAGGAAGGGAAACCCACTTTGCACACTCTCTTATCCCATCCAGAATCAAGGAGAAATGCCACGTGGATTCTCCCTTTTGGAAGAGGCAGCAGCCCAGCAGAAAGAAAAGAAGCCAGGCCAGGAGCCAGGATACCTGGGCCCCTGTTCCAGCTTTGCCACAGCCTGTGTGAGATGGCCCCTGTCCTCTGGACCTCACGGTCCTGTCCACACCACGAGGTGGCCAGAATCTCCAGCCACTCTGTTTTCACCACTCTGATGGCCCCAAAGCCAGCATGGGGCTCGCCAGCAGCTCAAAGATCCGCTGGAGCCCCGCTGAGGGTTTCCACTTTCCAAGAATTAATGTCTCTGCCTGCACTGGCCGCCTGTTGGACCGTCGGCCTCTCAGCACTCTGCCTGGCTTGTCCCGGGGCCAGCCTCAAGCTCGTGATGCGATTTTCCAGGCTGAGGCATCTCACCCTTGGAGCCTCCAGTTCTCACTCTTCCCTGCCACAGTCTGAGACAACCCCTTGCCCCCAGCCCAAAAATGTACAGCAGCAGCAGCAGCTGGGGTCTCTATTCTGCTGGGACTCACAGACCTCGAGGATGGTGGCCACAGAGAGAGGCCTGACCTCAGGGCAAGTGCAACTCATGCTCTCCAGGCAATGGTAGACAGGTCTCACCTGCTGGCCCCAGCTGCCTACACCCAAATGTCTACACTGGAGTCTTGGAGACTTCCTCTACAGGCTCCAGCCTCCCCAGGACAGAGAGATATGGCTGGGCGTGGCAGCGCATGCCTGTAATCCCAGCGCTTTGGGAGGCCAAGGCAGAGAGGATTGCTTGAGGTTAGGAGTTTGACGTCAGCCTGGGCAGCACAGTGAGACCCTGTCTCTACAAAAATGAAAAATTAGCTGGGCATGGTGATGCATGTACACCTGTAGTCCCAGCTACTCCAGAGGCTGAGGCGGGAGGACCACTTGAGCCCAGGAATTGGAGGCTGCAGGGAATTATGATCAGGCCACTGCACTCCAGCCTGGGTGACAGAGCGAGACCCTGTCTCAAAAAAAAAAAAAAAAAAAAAAAAAAAAGGCATCTCAGGGTCTACTTCTGAGAAACCTGACCTCAGGCAACTCCCAAGACTGAATCTCCGGTCTAGACCCTGCTTTGAACCCCAACTGTATATATATCCAGGGTCTCCCTATGTTGCCCAGGCTGGTCTCAAATTCCTGGGCTCAAGCCATCCTCCCACCTCCGCCTCTCAAAGTGCAAGGATTACAGGCATGAGCCACTGCACTCGTTCTAGCTGCTTGCTTTAAGGAGTACCCCAGCCAATCCTTCCTTCACCACCACTTGTGTCCAAACATCTGGGTGCAGCGTTTCCCTGTTTAACCGCCCTCCACAGCTCCCCACTGTCTTCTAGATAACACACTCTTCAGCATGGTGTTTGAGGCTTCAGGGTCTGACCGATGTCGGCTCAGGGTCTGGCTTCCTGCCGGCACAGGAGTCGGGTGGTGACGCGGCCTCAGCCCCGCCTGGGCGTGCCCCTTGGGCAGACATCCTTCCCAAGCCCCATCGCACCAGGCTGCCCTTTTTCCTTCATTTTCAAAAATGAATTTTCATAATTCAATCATTTAGAATGTTTCTGGCACTGCATCTCTCATAATCTGATCACTGTGCTGTTTCCCCGAGGGTGTTTATATTTTGACGGTTTCTAGCTGGGCTTTGGGTGATCCCATGTTTCGACTGTTTTCTCGTCGCAGCGATCAGATGTGTCCTCTGGTGTCCCCTGGTTGTGTGTTTGGACCTCCTTCCAGGGCCCTCATGTCTGGCAACCGGCTTCCTGGGTAACTTCTTCAAGACACCATCTGGATGTCTTTAGACCGGGGGCCAGGCCGGAAATCGCTCCACAGGGTCGCCACTGCCACCTCTCCTGCCTCTGCCTGCGCCCCTGTGGGTTCTGTGCACCATGGGGAGGCCAGTGCCCCTGGGCCTGCTCCCAATGAGACGTACGGACCTCCTCTCAGACCAAGCCCAGCAGGACAATTTCCTGGACACCTGTCTGGGACCCCCCCTCCAACACCCTGGCTTGGCAAAAAGCAGGTCTTTCCCACAGGAAACTTACATCCAGGTCTTTCCCACAGGAAACTTACATCCAAGTAGAACCAGAAAGCAGCAACAGTGCCCAAGAGCTTTTTATAGGTGACAAAGTGCTTTTGCGTGCACCGATCCCATTTGCACCGCATTAGAAGTCTGGGAGGTGGGCGTGACCATCTCCCACTCACAAAGGAAGAACTCGGGGCATAGAGGGAGCATCGAGGATGCCTTCCAGTCCTCAGGGAGACCACAGTAGTGCAGCAGGGGCCTCAAACCTAGACCTCTGGCCTCCAATGCTGCACTTGAAATAAACAGGTTCATAACTATAACCAGCTGTGCATGGGAAGTGCTGAATGGTACTGAGTTGAGGGATCTTGGGGATCCAGGGAGATTCTTGCGGGGGCAGCCCAGAGTTGGACACAAATGTCAAGGAACAGAGACAATTCAAATGTGTACCTTCCCATGTGCCCTCTCATCTGGGCCTCCTCCCACCTCACACAAAGGGTGACTCTCACGCACCCCGTTTTCCCAATCAGGAAACCAAGGCTCAGAGATGTAAAGACTGGGTCAAGGTCACCCAGGCAGCAGCAGGGGCGGGGGGAAGAGGGGAGGGGGAGGGCTGTGAATCCAGTGGGCCGGGAGATACCAGGCCCTCTCGGCCTCACCTGGGTGACTGCCAGGAGACCATGGGGGGGCAGAGGAGGCATTAGGAGTAGGGCTGGGGCCAGGGTAGAAGGCAGGTGCCGTCTTGTGCCAGGCAACAGAGCATGGCCTTTATAGGCACAGGGCAGCCTGCAGGCCATTGGTGACACGGAGTGGAAGTGTGGCTGTGGCAGGACCTGTCTGTAGCCTCCCTAATCAACAGAGAGGATGAGGAGATGGTCAGGGAGTGGGGTTCCAGAGAGGCCAGCAGGTGTGTTCAGACAACCGGGTTTCCAGCCACCGAGAGGAAGCCAGCTCTCCGCTCGCTCACTGCAGGGAGCTGGGTCCCCAGCCGCTTGTTTTCCTCTCCTGCTTTGTTCTGTCTCATTCTGATTGGGTGTTGGCCTCTCTACAGATGTTGGGGGAAAGGCAGGGAAGGAAGGTTTGTTTCCAGTTGGTTTCAGGAGGCTGGAGGGAGACGTCTGTTTTTCCGAACCAAAGCAGAGACGGTCCACATTAGGGCCGAGGCATGAAATCCACTCTAAAATGTTCTGTGTGTCTCCAGCATGGGGCTGGTCCTCACCATCACTGTCTCCCATCCGGGCCCACTCCCTGGACCAGAGTGGGAGATGATACTCTGCCAGTCTCCCCTGACCCGAGGCTCAGCAGAATGGCCCAGGGCAGAGCATGCAGCAACAGCTGCCAGTCCCACAGCACTTGACATCTTTGTGGCTGGCTGGAGCCAGCTTGGGCTAGTCACTACCACTCCGCCTCCTCCAGAAAGCCCACCTTCACCACCACCACCCACAGGGTTTCACAACACTGCCTCCCCGTGGCCTAGTTTCTGGGTAACTTCACTGCCAATTTATGCTCGGTCAGATCCCGCATTGCGCTGCCACGTTTCAGAATTTAATATCAACCTCCTTCTATTGTATGTGTTCTTCTCATGTATCATTAATTCATTCAATTATTTATTGAAGAAACCTATTAAGTGGTTACTGGGGATGGACACAGTGTCTCACACTTATAATCTCAGCACTATGGGAGGCCAAGGCAGGAGGATGGCTTGAGCTCAGGAGTTCGAGACCAGCCTGGGCAACATGGCAAAACCCCATCTATGCCAAAAATACAAAAATTATCAGGGAATAGTGGTATATGCCTATAATCCCAGCTGCTCAGGAGGCTGAGGCAGGAGGATAGTTTGAGCCCGGGAGGCAGAGGTTGCAGTGAGCTGAGATCGTACCACTGCACTCCAACCTGGGCAACAGAGTGAGACCCTGTTTCAAACAAACAAACAAACAAAAAAAGAGCAAGTGTTGATGCAGCAAAGAGAAAGGTTGGGGAAGGCTTCCTAGAGGAGGTGATTTTTGAGCTGAGTCTGAAGGAAGAAAAAGAGTTCCCAGGGTAGACAGAGAGGGCAGGAGTTCCACTGTGGGACCGAGGTTGCAAAGGCATGGAGGGAGGGCATGGGTGGAGAGGTCAGTATCATAATGATTATGCCTGCCATGGCGGTTCATACCTGTAATCCCAGCACCTTGGGAGGCTGAGGTGGGAGGATCACTTGAGTCCAGGAGTTTGAGATCAGCCTGGGCAACATAGTGAGACCCCCATCTCTACCAAAAAAAAAAAAAAATTCTTCATTAAAAATTAGGCTGGGTGCAGTGGCTCATGCCTGTAATCCTAACACTCCAGGAGGACGAGGTGGGCAGATCATCTAAGGTCAGGAGTTCGAGTCCAGCCTGGCCAACATGGTATAACCCCGTCTCTACTAAAAATACAAAAATTAGCCAGGCATGGTGGCAGGCGCCTGTAATCCCAGCTACCAGGAGGCTGAGGCAGGAGAATCGCTTGAACCCAGGAGGCGGAGGTTGCAGTGAGCTGAGATGGTACCCCTGCACTTCAGCCTAGGTGACAGAGTGAGACTCTGTCTCAAAAAAATAAAAAATAAAAATTAGCTGGTCATGGTGGCATGTGCCTGTAGTCCCAGCTACCTGGGAGGCTGAGGCGGGAGTATGGCTTGAGCCCAGGGGTTGGAGGCTGCAGGAGCTATGATCGTGCGACAGCCTGAATGATAGAGGGAGACCCTGTCTCTAAAAATAATAATGATGATGATGAAGATGCAAACGTTTGTGGAGGTGTCAGGGACCATTCTGAACGGTTCACTTGTATGAATGTGTTTGATGACCCACATGGTAGGTAGGTAGGTAGGTAGGTGGATGATATTCTCTCCATGTTATAGATTAGTAGATAGAAACACAGAGAGGTTTAGCAACGTGCCTGAGGTCACACAGCTAGCAAGCATCAGAGCTGGCTACAGTCTGGCTCTAGAGCTGTGCTCTTTTTTTTTTTTTGAGACAGAGTCTTGCTCTGTCGCCCTGGCTAGAGTGCAGTGGTGTGATCTCGGCTCAGCAACCTCTGCCTCCCGGATGCACGCCATTCTCCTGCCTCAGCCTCCCAAGTAGCTGGAACTACAGGCGCCCCCCCACCACTCCCGGCTAATTTTTTGTATTTTTAGTAGAGACGGGGTTTCACTGTGTTAGCCAGGATGGTCTCAATCTCCTGACCTTGTGATCCACCCACCTTAGCCTCCCAAAGTGCTGGGATTACAGGCATGAGCTGTGTTCTTAACCATGATAAGGTACCACCTGATTGGAGATGTATTACTGTGTTTCTTCCAAAGGGTTGTGGACACGTTTCAGCACAAATAAATTGGCATACCCAAGTCAAACAATTGATAACAACTCCCCCGCACCCTCCAAAAGTCCCTCCAATCTTGTTCTCTCATTGTTTCCTTGTCAATCTCCTTTCCCCAAAAAGAGCATAAGCCACTCCTACTAAAGTCTGTCTCTGGGGGTTTCCCTCAGGCCCCCTGTTTGTAACCCATCTGGAGGTGGCCCCAGCCCCAGCAGTACTTACGGGATGGAAGTGTTGACCAAGGGCCCCCACCACAAGTCCCCTGAGCTGCCAAACACGCAGAAGCTGGCCAAGTGGCGAGGCTGAGTGTGAAATTTTCCAACTCGTCTCCCCAGCCTGCTCAGCCCTGAGCCCCGCCACCCCAGGAAAAATGAGCTCACACAGAAGGACACTCCTGCATCTCTCCGGCTCTGAACTGCAAATGGGCACTGGAGTCCCTTCCAATTTCCTAACTTGAAAAACCTGTCTGCACGCCCCAGCTGCAGAGCGTGTTCTCCACACACGATTGTGCTAAGGAACGGTGCCTGGGGCTGACTTAGCCTCAGCCCAGGCCCGAGAGCTAGGGCCTCGAGAGCGTGGCCTCGCCAAGGCGGCCACGCAGGGCCGGCTTTGGGGACCATGTCTGGAGCTTCAGGCCAAGTTAGTTGGCAAAGGTGAGGCTGGAGGTCAGGGGACTGGCAAGGAGGCAAGTGCTGAAGAATGATGCTGAGACTTGAACTACAGTGGAGGCCGTGAAGCTGGAGAGGAGGGGAGGCTCTCTAAGACATTTGAAAGCTGCCGGGGACAGGGCTTGGGTTCTCCATCCAGCTTGGCTGCTGGAGGTAAGAAAATGGGCATAGCACAGGCCAGCCGTGATGGCTTACACCTGTAATCCCAGCACTTTGGGAGGCCGAGGTGGGCGGATGACGAGGTTAGGAGATTGAGACCATCCTGGCCAACATGGTGAAACCCCATCTCTACTAAAAATACACAAATTAGCTGGGTGTGGTGGCACGCACCTGTACTTCCAGCTACTCGGGAGGCTGAGGTAGGAGAATCACTTGAACCCGGGAGACAGAGGTTGCAGTAAGCCGAGATTGCACCACTGCACTTTAGCCTGGGCAACAGAGCAAGACTGTCTCAAAATAAAAAATTTAAAAAAAGAAAAAAGAAAAGAAAATGGGCATAGTGAAAGAACAGGGGGATCCATACCTGTGTGGCTAGAGAAGTGAAGCTGTGTTTGAGGTGGGTGCAGAGAGGGAGGTTCATCTGGGGGACCATGGAGAGGACAGTTGGGAAAGCATGGATTGTGAGGGACTTGGGGCCACCCAAGTAGAGATGTCACCAAGCAGTTGACTGTTGGCCCACTCTTAGAAGAAAAGGCAGGGGCTGGGCACAGTGGCTCACACCCGTAATCCCAACACGTTGTGGGGCCGAGGTGAGAGGACTGCTTGAGGTCAGGACTTCGAGACCAGCCTTGGCAACATGGCAAGAACCTGTCTCTACAAAAAACTTAAAATATTAGCCAGGCATGATGGTGTGTGTCTGTAGTTACAGATAATGAGGAGGCTGAAGTGGGAGAATCATTAGAGCCTAGTAGTTCAGGGTTGCAGTGAACTATGATGGTGCCACTGCATTCCAGCCTCAGTGACAGAGTAAGACAAAGAAAGATAGAAAAGGAAGGGAGGAAGGGAGGGAGGGAGGAGGGAAGGAAGGAAGGAAGGAAGGAAGGAAGGAAGGAAGGGCAGAGAGAAAGAGAGAAAGAAAAAGAAAGAGAGAGGAGAAAGAGAAAAAAAAAAGAGGACTGGGCACAGTGGCTCACACCTGTAATCCCAGCACTTTGGGAGGCCGAGGCGGGAGGATCATTTGAGGTCAAGAGTTCAAGACCAGCCTGGCCAACATGGTGAAACCCCATCTCTACTAAAAATACAAAACTTCACTGGGCATGGTGGCATGCACATGTAGTCTCAGCTATTAGGGAGGCTGAGGCAGGGGACTCACTTGAACCTGGGAGGTGGAGGTTGCAGTGAGCCAAAATTGCACCACTGCACTCCACCCTGGGTGACCAAGTGAGACTCCATCAAAAAAGAGAAAAAAGAAAAGAGAAGAACAGAAGGAAGAAAAAGAGAGAAGGACAGAAGGAAGGAAGAAAGAATGAGAAAGGGCTGAATGGAGACTCTTGGATGCCATCTTCACTGGACTGAGGGTCAAAGCCTCATAAGGGCATAAGATGGCTAAGGTGATGGCCTAACCGTAATACAGATGGAGTCCAGAAGGGTCTTGGGGGAAGGCCCATCCAGGGCTTCAGGAGAATCAAGACAGGGACAAATGAGAGTTCAGAAGGGCAGGGAGGACCTGGCAGAGCAAGCCCATGGAATTCTCGGGAAGACGGGAAGACTAGGGTTCAAGAAGCAGGGACTGGGGTATTTTCTACACCAACAACCAATAGCCTGATTCTCCAGACACCACCTGGGTGTCCAACAATTCAATTCAGGCTGGGCGTGGTGGCTCATGACTGCAATCCCAGCATGCTGGGAGGCTGAGGCAGGAGGATTGCTTGAGCCCAGCAGTCTGAGTCCAGCCTGGGCAACATAACAAGACCCGATCTTAAAAACAAAATTAACCAGGTGTAGTGGCGCACCTATAGTCCCAGCTACTTGAGAGGCTGAGGTGGGAGGATTGCTTGATCCTGGGAGGTTGAGCCTGCAGTGAGCTATGATCACACCACTGCCCTTCAGCCTGGGCAACAGAGCAAGATCTTGTCTCAGGAAAAAAAAAAATCAATTCAATTCTGACACTAACCACCCAGAATGGCTTGAACCTGGGAAGCAGAGGTTGCAGTGAGCTGAGATCATGCCACTGCACTCCAGCCTGGGTGACAAAGCAAGACTCCATCTCAGAAAAAAAAAACAAAACAGGCCGGGCGCAGTGGCTCACGCCTATAATCCCAGAACTTTGGGAGGCCAAGGCAGGTGGATCACGAGGTCAGGAGATCGAGACCATCCTGGCTAACATGGTGAAATGCTGTCTCTGCTAAAAATACAAAAAATTAGCCGGGTGTGGTGGCGGGCGCCTATAGTCCCAGCTACTCAGGAGGCTAAGGCAGGAGAATGGCGTGAACCCGGGAAGCAGAGCCGAGATCGCACCACTGCACTCCAGCCTGGGCACAACAAAGCAAGACTCCATCTAAAAAAAAAAAAAGAAAGAAAGGAAGAAAACAAAGAAATCAAATCATTAATAGTAAACTTCTCAACAAAGAAGAGCCCAGGACAAGGTCGCTTCATTGGTGAATTCTACCAAACATGTGAATAAAAAAAAATGCCAATTTTTTCTTAAACTCTTCCCAAAATTGCAAGAGGAGAGAATGTTTCCTAACTCATTCTATGAAGCCAGCATTACCTTGATACCAAAGTCAGAGAAAGACACTGTGAGAAAACTACAGATTCATATCTCTCATGAGTATAGATGCCACAAAATACTAGCAAACCAAAGTCTTCGGCATGTTAAAAGATTTTTACACCGTGACCAACGACCAAATGTGAATTCTCCCCAGAACGAAAGAGTGGTTTAACACATGAAAATCAAGCTATATAATACACCACATGAATAGGATGAAAGGAGGGGAAAAAAAAAAAGCACACACACACATGATCATTTCAGTTGATGCTGACAGAGCATTTGACAACACCCAGCTCCTTTTATGATAAAAAAAAATCAACTAAGAATAAAAGCAAACTTCCTCAACAAGAAAAAGGCCACAAAGCTGGGCGCAGTGGCTCACGCCTGTAATCCCAGCACTTTGGGAGGCCGAGGAAGGCAGACCACTTGAGGCCAGGAATTTGAGACCAGCCTGGCCAACATGGAGAAACCCCGTCTCTACTAAAAATACAAAAATTAGTCAGGCATGGTGGCGGGTGCCTGTAGTCCCAGCTACTCAGGAGGCTGAGGCAGGAGAATTGCTTAGACCTGGAAGGTGGAGGTTGCGGTGAGCCGAGATCGCACCAGTGCACTCCAGCCTGGGCAATAGAGCAAGACTGTCTCAAAAAAATAAAAATAAATAAATAAATAAAATGGACAAAGAACTTGAAAAGACATTTTACCAAAGTTGATATACAAATGATGAGTATCTATAATATTCATTAATAAATACATTCAAAAGCACTCAACATCATTGGTCAATGGGGAAATGCAAATTAAAACCTCAATATACGGCCGGGCGCGGTGGCTCATGCCTGTAATCCCAGCACTTCGGGAGGCTGAGGTGGGTGGATCACGAGGTCAGGAGTTTGAGACCATCCTGGCCAACATGGTGAATCCCCGTCTCTACTAAAAATACGAAAATTAGCCGGGCATGGTGGTGTGTGCCTGTAATCCCAGCTACTCGGGAGGCAGAGGCAGGACAATCGCTTGAACCAGGGAATCAGAGGTTGCAGCGAGCTGAGATCACACCAGTGCACTCCAGCCTAGTGACAGAGAGAGAATCCGTCACACACACACACACACACGCACAAACTCAATATACCACTATATTCCCATTAGAATGGTTTGTGAACCAATGTGAACCTGATAAAGCCAATGCTTCAAGATGGATCTTGAGTGGCTAACTGGGCCTAAATTTAAAATAGAGCCAAGTTGACATTTGCTAACTAGAAGCACTCTATGCTCCTCAAAAACTCCCGCCTCTGTTCAACTTCGGGACTCCAGAGCTCACCTGAACCAACCAATCAGAACTAAGCAACTTTCAATCCTTCATTTGCATAAACGAACATGATTGGGAACCTGGGCGGGAAATTTTGCTATGAAACCTGAGCCCTCCCTTGGTTCTCTGGAATGCACATCTTCTTTTACACTGAAGGCTGTGTCTCCTGAGTTTGCAAACTATTCACTGGAAGAGTCTCTTTCTTCCCCATTCATCTTTGGAGAACTTTTGTACAAAGGCTAAAATGGAAATGATTAGGGGCCAGTCACGGTGGCTCACACCTGTAATCCCAGCACCTTGGGAGGCTGAGGCAGGCAGACCATGCGAGGTAGGAGTTTGAGACTAGTCTGGCCAACATGGTGAAACCCCGTCTCTACTAAAAATACCAAAAATTAGTTGGGTGTGGTGGTGCATGACTGTAATCCCAGCTACTTGGGAGGCTGAGGCAGGAGAATCACTTGAACCCAGGAGGCGGAGGTTGCAGTAAGCCAAGATCGTGCTACTGCACTCCAGCCTGGGCGACAGAAAAGACTCCATCTCAAAAACACAAAAAGAAAATGACAACACCAAATGTTGCAGAGAATACTGATGAATGAAAACTCTCATATATCGTTGGTGGAACCGCAAACTGGTAGCAACCACCCCAGCAGACAGTTTGACAGTTTCTTAGTCATGGCCGGGTGCAGTGGCTCACGCTGTAATCCCAGCACTATGGGAGGCCGAGGCGGGCGGATCACGAGGTCAGGAGTTTGAGACCAGCCTGACCAACATGGTGAAACCCTGTCTCTACTAAAAATACAAAAATTAGCCAGGCGTGGTGGTGTGTGCCTGTAATCCCAGCTACTGAGAAGGCTGAGGCAGGAGAATCGCTTGAACCCAGAAGGTGGAAGTTGCAGTGAGCTGAGATCACACCACTGCACTCCAGCCTGGGCGACAGAGTGAGACTCCATCTCAAAAACAAAACAAACAAAAAAGAGTTAGTCGTACACCTGCCATACAGTGCATAATTCTACATATTCCTAAGCATTTACCCAACAGAAATTAAAAATATACATCTGCACAAAGACTTGAACACAAATATTCAAGGCAGCTTTATTCCTAATAGTACAAAACTCTACACAGCCCAGATGTCCGTACCCAGAAGAGTGGAAAATAAATAATGGTATATCCATATAGTGGGATAGTACTCAGAACAACGTATATGCAGAATCATGCATGAATGTTGAAAAATATTATAATGAGTGAAAAAAGCTGGACCCAAAAAATGTATACACATGGTCCCTGACTTACCATGGTTTGACTTATGATTTTTTCAACTTTAGGATGGGACAAAAGCAATATGCATTCAGTAGAAACTGTCCTTCAAGTACCCATAAAACCCTCCCATTTTTCAGTTTCAGTAGAGTATCCAATAAATTACATGAGAAATTCAACACTTTATTACAAAATAGGCTTTGCACTCAATGATTTTGACAAACTGAAGGCTAATGTAAGTGTTCTGAGCACATTTAAGACAGGCTAAGCTAAGTCTCAGCACCGTGGCTCACGCCTGTAATCCCAACACTTTGGGAGACTGAGGCGGGAGGATCACTTGAGCCCAGGAGTTTGAGACCAGCCTGAGCAACGTAGCAAGATCCCATTTCTACAAAATTAAAAAAAAAATTAGTCAAGTGTGCTGGCATGCATCTGTAGTCCCAGCTAGTGGGGAGGCTGAGGCGGGAGGATTGCTTGAGGCCAGGAGGTTGAGGCTGCAGTCAGCCATGATGGCATCACTGCACTCCAGCCTGGGCAACAAAGCAAGACCCTGTTTTCTTAAAAACAAACAAACAAATAAATAAATAAAAGTCTATAAATTTGTTTCATTTCTGCAGTTGCACTAGTTACATTTCTAGTACATTTCTAGTACTTGGTAGCTCCACCGGCTGCCATACTGGACAATCTGCATTGGCAGATTAAGAAGTTCCATCATCACAGAAAGTTCAACTGGGCAGTGCTGTTTCAGAAGGTCCCCGGGGCACTGGGCCTCCGCTGCTCATTAGCAGACCCTTTGTTGGCTTTTATTCCTTTCCCTGCCTCCCTCTCTTACCCACACTTCCTGGCACCTCCTCCCATGTAAAAGATCTGCACCCACAGCATTGTCTTAAGGTCAGAAGAACCTCGGGGAGTGCATTGAGTGAGTGACGTTGGTGTGAGGTGGCGGCAGCTGAGGTGGCTCCAAGGCACAGTGGCCCTGCCAGCCATTCCCACCCAAAACCATCACCATGAAGGAGCCGAGGGACTGTGTTCCTGTCGTCACCTCTCCAAAAGTGACAGGTAAAAGGACGTGCAGAGATCACTGCACAGGAAGGTCAACAGTCCTGAGATCTGGGGCCGAGCAGTCCAGCCCCTCCAGTTCTAAGTGTTGGGACTGGGGAGTCAGAGCCCCTGGTCATCCCTTCCCCACCCACCTCCCACCTAGAGCTCCCACCCACCCTTCTCTGCAGCCAAGCACTGGTGTCCTACATCCCCCTGAGCCCAGGATGGGAACTCCCTCCTAAGGAACCTCCACATTCTCAAGGAGGACACGGAGACTCCAAGAAGGGAGATGATTCCACGGAGTCCACACAGCTGCTGAGAAGTCAGCTGGCTCCTGGCACCCAGGTCCTGGCTGGACCCCAGCCCCCAGGCTCAGGGGCTGAGGCAAGGATCATGGGAGTTTCAGGTGATACCAGGCTCAAGACCCCCTACGCTGGAAGGGGCTGGCACCTCCCAGCTGGGGATCTTTTCTAGAGCCCCAGGCCCTCCTAGGGGGGATAAAAGCAGTGAGCCAGCTGGTCCCACTTCCTTGGTCCACGGCCTTCACTCAGCTGAAAGGCACATGGTTCTAGAAGCCCTGAGCGGACTTCCTTCATGGACAGAGCATTATTTGGCACAGTGACAGGGTGCAAGGGGGACTTTTGGGGACAGGGTATTCGGAGCATCTCACCCTTCACCCTCACATTCCCTCCTCCCTCCCTTGAGTATCCAGAGCAGGGCTGAACGGGGTGGCAATTGGAGACTCCACAGTCATGTATGTCCCCACCCTCCAGGGGACCATCAAAAGTAAATTAACATTTTTTCCATTTCCCCTTTATGGCAAACACATTGAATGTTGTTGCACAAACTCCGTCTCTCCTCTGGCTTCCCCACCCCCTGGTTTCCTGGCCTGGGCTTCCAGGGCAGGGCTGGCTAAGGGTGAGAAGGTAGGTCTCATGCCCCTCCCTGGGCTCCAAGACCCTGCTGCCCCCAGAGACACAGCCAAGTGTCTGGTCCCCTGACTCCTCCTCCTCTCCTCCCTCGGCTGCCAGCCCTCCTGGCTCCCAGGCCCCCACCCACCCTGCCCCCTCCCATGGAGTTAAGAATCCCGGAGGAGCAAAACTTTTCCACACTTACCAGTGCTCAGAAACATGGAGAACTTGGACCTTCCAGGGCCCAGAGCTGGGAGTGCAGCCTGGACTCGGATGGCACCATTTCAGGAGGGTCCCCAGAGAGAGAACTAAGACCCTCAGGGAATCATTCATTCATTATTCATGCATTCATTCGTTTGTTTGTTCAGTAAACTCTTTCTTTTCTTTTCTTTTCTGGTTTTGTTTTTTTGAGACAGGGTCTTGCTCTGTCACCCGGGGTGGAGTGCACTGGCGAAATCTCGGCTCACTGTAACCTCCGCCTCCCGGGCTCAAGCAATTCTCCTGCCTCAGCCACCAGAGTAGCTGGGATTACAAGAATGTGCTACTACATTTGGTTAATTTTTGTATTTTTAGTAGAGACGGGGTTTCCCCATGTTGGCCAGGCTGGTCTCGAACACCTAGCCTCAAGTGACCCACCCACCTGGGCCTCCCAAAGTGCTGGGATTGCAGGTGTGAGCCACTGCACCCGGCCTCATTCAGTAAATTCTTGCTCTCCCTCTGCTCCGGGCCCTGCGGAGAGGGCAGAAGGATCAGGCACAGCCTTGCTCTCAAAGAGGTCGCAATGCAGTGGGGGACACCATGGGGCAGCGGTGGCGTCTGGTGTGGTAAGTACAGGGTGCCACGGGAATGGGAAAGATCATGGGGCGCTTCACCAAGGAGGGGGCTTTTGACGTGGCAAGGTGCTTTGTGGAATAGCGAAGGAAATTCATTCCAGGCAGCAGGAATGGTCGGGAGAAGATGCAGCGAGGATCAGTGAGGCATAGTTGGGAGTGATGAACCCGGGGAGGTGGACGGAACATAAGGTGTGGGTGGGGGATTGGCCTGCATCCGGCTGGAGAGATGGGAAAGGACTAGACCACAGAGGGCCTGGCGGGGCATGGAGGGCAGTGGGGAGCCAGCGAAGGGCACTGAGCTAACGAGGGGCACGGTCAGGTTTGCATGAGAAGGAGTTCATGCAAGCCTTTGGCTCCCTACGGAGAACCAGCCAGAGGGGCAGGGCCCAGGAGCTGGTGACATGGATGTTACAATACCCCAACCAAATAGAATGAGCTTAGGATAAAGGCAGTGGCAGCAGGGAGAGAATGAAGTCAGTGGATCGCGTGGATTGGCCTTGGTCTACCAATGTGACAGAGGGTGGAGGAGAGGGGGAAGGTGGAGCCTCCGATGATGCCAGCATCTCTCTCTGGGTGCTTCGATAGGCGTCAGGGCCCTTCTCTCAATGAGAGGAGGAACAGGGCTGGGGGATCAGTTAGCCCTGGACTTAGGGGTATGTGGGCCTATGAGTCCCCGGGTGGAGGCTTCAGCCTGGTTCTGGACACACTGGCCTGGAGCCCTTTTGAGGACCAGGCTGGTGACCCAGGGAGAGTGTGGTGTCAAGCCACAGGATGGAGGAATGGCTCAGAAAGAGGACCTTGAGGCCGGGCGCGGCGGCTCACGCCTGTAATCCCAGGACTTTGGGAGGCCGAGGCAGGTGTATAACTTGAGGTCAGAAGGCTGAGACCAGCCTGGCCAACATGGTGAAACCTTGTCTCTACTAAAAATACAAAAATTAGCCGGGCACGGTGGCGTGTGCCAGTAATCCCAGCTACCCGGGAGGCTGAGGTACCACGATCACTTGAACCTGGGAGGCGGGGATTGCAGTGAATTGAGCTCGTGCCACAGCACTCCAGCCTGAGCAACAGAGTGAGACCCTGTCTCAAAAACGAAACAAAACAAAACAAAACAAAAAAAACAAAATTAAAAAAACAGACCTCGAGAAAGGGTCTGAGATGAGATCTCAGGGCCATCTACACGAAAGGATGAGCAAGAGGACATCAGAGGAAGGCTCTGGAAGAGAGGCAGGAAGAGACCGTCACGGGCAGGGGCTTTGCGGCAAGAGGCTCCGCAGTGGCTTGCACCACACGTCAGGGAGGAGGAGCAAACGCTCAGTAACAAGAGTTGCTGCAGCTTCCGTCTGTCCATCCGTCCGGGGAGGACTGGGGACAAAAGCCAGGCTGGAGAGAGTTCTGGAGAGAGTTCTGGAGAGAGTGGGCCGTGAAGAAGTGAGGGATAAGAAGTGTAGATGACTCTGGCTGGGCTCGGTGGCTCACGCCTGTAATCCCAGCACTTTGTAGATGACTGGCTGGGCGCGGTGGCTCATGTCTGTAATCCTAGCACTTTGGTAGGCCGAGGTGGGAGGATCACCTGAGGTCAGGAGTTTGAGACCAGCCTAGGCAACATGATGAAACCCTGTCTTTACTAAAAATACAAAAATTAGCGGGACTTGGTGGCGAACGCCTGTAATCTCAGCTACTCAGGAGGCCAAGGCAGGAGTATCACTTAAATCTGGGAGTTGGAGTTTGCAGTGAGCTGAGATCGCACCACTGCACTTCAGCGTGGGTGACAGAACGAGACCCTGTATTAAAAAAAAAAAAAAAAAGAAAGAAAGAAAAAGTGTAGACAACTCTTTGAAGCAACTTGGCTGGGAAGAGATACAGAGAGCTGGGTGGAACTGAATGTGGCCTCACAAGGGTCTTTAAAATATGTATATATATATTTTTTCTTGAGACAGGGTCTCACTCTCGCCCAGGGTGGAGTGCAGTGGTGCAGTCATAGCTCATTGCAGCCTCAAACTCCTGGGCTCAAGCCATCCTCCTGCTTCAGGCCCCCAAGTAGCTGGGATTACAGGTGCCCACCACCACACCCGGCTAATTTTTATATTTTTGCGGAGACGAGGTTTCACCATGTTACCCAGGCTGGTCTCAAACTCTAAGCTCAAGCAACCAGCCTGCCTTGGCCTCCCAAAGTGCTGGGATTATAGGTGTGAGTCATCCAGTGCGGCCAAGGGACTTTTAAACATTTTTAAATCAGAGAAAATGGACCGTGGGGCCAGGCGTGGTGGCTCACACCTGTAATCCTAGCAGTTTGAGAGGCCAAGGAGGGTGGATCACTCTAGGTCAGGAGTTTGAGACCAGCCTGGCCAACATGGTAAAACCCTGTCTCTATTAAAAATACAAAAATTAGCCAGGCGTGGTAGCGGGTGCCTGTAATCCCAGCTATTTGGGAGGCTGAGGCAGGAGGATCACTTGAATCCGAGAGATGGAGGTTGCAATGAGTCCGGATTGCGCCACTGCACTCTAGCCTGGGTGACAGGGCGAGACTCCGTCTCAAAAAAGAAAGAAAATGGAGCGTGGTTATGTGCTAAGGGCTGGGAAACACTGGCAGGTGTGGGAGAGCAAAAGGAGGGCCCTGGGTGAGGTCGCTGTGTCCAGAGCACATCTGGTCCACGGTGGATGGTTTCTGAATAAGCAAGTTATTGGGGACAGACGGCGGGAGCAGGCCCAGACATGATGCAGGTCCCCTTGGTGATGGGGGATGCAGAAAGGGGAAGAACAGCTGGCCATGGGGGTTTTGGGGCTGGGGAAGCAGGATACGTGGGAGTCTCCATGGGGCAGCTGGTGTGCCTGGAGCAGAGAGAGGAGAGCAGAAGAGGCGCCCCCGACCCCATGTCCCAGGTGACACTACCGCTGGGCACAGGTCCTCCTTCCCTCTGTGTCGACCAGGAAGCGCAGTCATGGTGGTGAGAGTGGAGGGGGTGCAGAGCAGGAGCGAGAAGGGTTGGGAAGAGCCTCCGACCACAAGGCAAGAGGAGGCCTGGGCTCCAGCCCAGCCCTACCTTGGACTCAATAAGAGACCCAGAGCCGACCTCTCTGCCCCGAAAGCCTCTACTTCCCTACCTGAAGAATGGGGCCTTGGCCTCCATGTGCCGTAGGGGGCTTGTTACATGGCGTCTCACAAATCTTGCATTTCAGGCCTGCAGAACACAGAAAAGTCCATACTTGGGAATTCCAGGATCCTGACATTCTATAACATAATTTCTGTGTTGCCACCAGGGATGGGTCCAACCGACGTCTCTCCCTTCACAGTGGCTCCGTCTGCCCATCCCAGCCGCCAGCTCCCCTCCCTTCCCTTCTCCCCGTCAACTCTGGGCACGGCCAGCCTCGAACACGTCCCAAGTGAGCACTTGGCAGGCGGGGACCATGATTCATGCCCTTCCAGCAGGCTTCGTGGCTCGCCCGCCCGCCAGAGTAGGCAGGATATTCTTGGCCTCACTGTTCACTCAGGATTAGCAGGGCGGGGGTGGCTGGGGCTGGGGGAGGCAGACTGTGTTCTCCGGCCTCAGTGAGGTGGGGGGCGTTCATGTCTGAAGTGGCAGCCAGCCTGGCCAGGGAGGGAACATCACCCCATAAACCGAGGCCACGTCTGGGACCCAGACAGCAGAATTGGGGTGGGGCCATTGGAGGAAGGCTGCCACCTGCTCTGTGTTCAGGGAAAAAAGGAGGGCCAGGAGCCTGGGGGCAAGCGAGGCCGCTCACCCCAAACCCCTGATCCTATTTCCCTCCACGAGCCTCTTCCTCGTTGGGGGAGCCCAGCCCTCTTCATCTCCACTGCCTAGAGCCCAGGCTGGGCCAGGAGTTCAAAGCCAGCTCCCAAACAGCCAAGGAACAGAGAAGTCAGCAGCCTCCAGCCACTCCCTCCCGCTGCCCATCCCAGCTCCCAAGTTCCCCACCAAAGCCACGCCCCCACCCACCCTCAGACCAGTACTTCAGGATGAACCTGGAGCTCCCAGGATGAGACTGTGCCTCCCCGGTCAGACCATCATTTCAGAGCAAGACTGTCTCCCTAAAACCAAGTGTCCCGAGCCTCACTAGTGCACACACACCAAGGCCAGCGTCCCAGGCTAGGGCCATGCCCCTTAGACTGTGGTTCCCGGCCAGAGCTCTACCTCCTCCCTCAGATCAGAATTCCAAGGGCAAGGCCTGTCTCCCCATCAGGGGTGACAAGAGAAGACTGGATCATCAAATTGGGCGGCCCAGGAAAGACAGTTGGAGGAGAGTACAAGGTCCCCACCCACCATGGGCTCACCTGGGCCCAGAGGAATCCATTTTTCCCAGGTCAGGTGCAAACAGTTCCTTGGTTTGGAGCAGGAGCCCGGGGCTGGACCATGGGTGAGGGGAGGTGATTTTGGAGCAGAGTCTCTGGGCAGGGAGGGGCCAGGTTTGCACAGGGCGGAGGCAGCAGTTGAGCCTCTGGTAGGGGCAGCTGTCCCGACTCCCTGTAAGGCTGTGGTGGTCCCCTGTGAAAATGCATTATCCCCCTCCTCCAGGGATCCAAGGTGCTGTCCCCAAGCAGTCATCACCCCAAACCTGGGTCTCTGAGGCTCAGTGTGGGTGGGTCTGCCTCTGCCACACGGGGCTCCAGCTTTGTGTCAGGAATTTCACTCCTGACTCCACCCTGTACTTCTCCACCTTTCTAACCTTGGTTTTCCTCATCTGGAGAATGGGGACAGGGACACCTACAGCAGGGGGTTCCATGGTGTGCCCTTTCCCCTTGGCTGGCCACAGGTAACTCTGGGTGACTGCAGGGCCAAGGCGCAGGAAGCAACGAAGCTGAGTCCAGCCCGTCCTTCCATCTCACGTGCAGCACCAGGCCCTCCAGGAGGTCACTGAGACAGAGCCACATGGAGGAGCGGGGAGATATCTGGCTGGCCTTGGGAGGGTTGGCCTCAGTAGCCTGTGGGGAGGCGAATTCCAGGCCCCTCTGGGCTTCCTCCTGGGTCCATTCTCTCACCCAAGCTCTGGCTTGGGCACCTGGCTAGAGCCCGTCTCCACGGAGAGCTAGGGACCCATGACCAGCCCAGGGGAATGGGGGGCACGGGGCATACATTCCTCTCTCTTTCTCTGCCTCATTCTCTGTTCCCCCAGACCAGAAGACAAAGGACTGGATTTCAAATCTGGCTTTGCCATTCACCAGCTATAAGGCATTGGGCAAGGTATTGAATCTCTCCAAGCCTCAGTTTTCCCATCTGTAAAGTGGGAGTGGCCAGGTGCAAGGGCTCACACCTGTAATCCCAGCACTTTGGGAGGCCGAGGCGGGAGGATCACTTGAGCCCAGGAGTTCGAGACCAACCAGGGCAACAAAGTAAGATCCTGTCTCTACAAAAAATCAACAGGTGTTGCGAGGTGCCATGGGCTCATGCCTGTAATCCCAGCACTTTGGGAGGCCGAGGCAGGTGGACCACCTGAGGTCGGGAGTTCAAGACCAGCCTGGCCAACATGGTGAAACCCTGTCTCTACTAAAAGTACAAAAATTAGCCGGGTATGGTGGCAGGCGCCTGTAATGCCAGCTACTCGGGAGGCTGAGGCAGGAGAATCACTTGAATGTGGGAGGCGGAGGTTGTGGTGAGCCGAGATTGTGCCACTGCACTCCAACCTGGGTGACAGAGCAAAACTTCATCTCAAAAAAAAAAAATTAGCTGGTGTGGTAGTGTCCACTTGTAGTCCCAGCTACTCAGGAGGCTGAGGTGGGAGAATCGCTTGAACCCAGGAGGTTGAGGCTGCAGTGAGCCAAAGTCATGCCACCCCACTTCAACCTGGGTGACAGAGAGAGAACCTGTCTCAAAAATAAAATAAAATAATAAAAAATAAAATGGGAATGATAGCAAAACCCAGGGCCATTGGAGACTGACATGGGCTAAGGCAGGAAAGAGCCTGGCCCTGTGGGACGGGGATGGCAAACCTGGGCACAGTTATCTTCATCCTCTCCAGGCTCCTCTGAGGAGCACCCAGAGACCCCAGCTCAGGGGAGTCAGTGCAAACCAGGGACCCCCAAGTTCCTGGCCCGGAGCCCCTGCTGGAGAGGGACAAGGGTCCTCAGCCCTGAGTACCAATGAGGTTTGGGTGAAGGGAGGGACAGAGGCCCAGCCAGACCCTGCACATTCCAGCCCTGGTTCATTCCAGATCCAAGCGCTGAGACCTCTCCCCACCTGGGCGCCCAGCCAAGTCCCCCTGTGATGGGGCCAGATTCAGAGGACAGCCCGACTGGGCCGGAGCTTGCTCTCTGATGAGTCCTTGAAAGTCCACCGGCCCAAGCTCCTCTTCTGCCTTGAAGGGGGCCTGCATATGTAGGGCTGCGTTGCCGGCATGCCATGGCTGGGGGAGCAACTGGAGGTCTCCCCAGAAAGTGCATGACTCCAGGTCAGATCCTAGGAAAAGGCCACAGCCCCAGGACCTGGAGCCGAGGGACTGAGGGCCAAGCTGCACTGGGGGAGAAGGAGGGGAGTTAGGAGGAGGGGAGTTGGGGGAGGGGGAGTTGGGGGCACCTGAGCGGGAGGGGGAGTTGGGAGAGGGGACTTAATAAAAGGGTGGGGCTCAATGAGGCGGGACAGTGAGGAGGAGGAGTAAAGGGGCTTAGGGGGTGGGGAAGGCAACTCAATGGAGAAAATGGGGGTTCATGCATGGCAGGGGACCCAGGCTTTCCCTCCCTGGTCACACTTCTCCTGCCACTCAGCTCTCTTCACGCCACCCACCCTAAGCCATGCCCTCTGACCTCCCACCTGCCTGGGGCTGACCACTCTGCCTTGTCTCTTTCCATCCAGAGCCTTGGAGAACTCCAACACAGAATGGCCTGAGGCCTGGACGCTCTCTGAGGACATCTCTGCAAAGGCCCCAGCGGCCCAGGCCAGTGGGATGCAGGCTCCTGGCCCTGTCCAGGCTCTCATGCCATGGGGCAGGGTGGCAGGGGCCCCTCCCTGAGTTTGCTCTGGGGTGGCAGAGAGCCACTGTGAGTCAGTTCAGGGTGGTGAGCAGCTCTCTCTGGCAGCCCAAGGAGGCCTTCCTGGAGGAGGAAGCCTGACCCTCCAGCTGGGCTTGAATGGGGAAGAGGCTAGGTAGAGGCCTGGCAGTGGGGCAGGGGTGGGGACTGTCTGTGAGCAGCTGTGTGGCACGTACGGCAGGAAGAAGGACTGGAGGGGTACACAGGCACTGCCATCCATAGCCTGGAAAGTGTCACCAACAGGGCAGGATTTCATCCGAGAAGTAACAGGGAGGGCAGGCACGGTAGCTCAGGCCTGTAATTCCCACGCCTTCAGAGGCTGGAGCTGGAGGATGGCTTGATCCCAGGAGCTTGAGACCAGCCTGGGTAACAAGCGAGACCTCCATCTCTGCAAAAAAAAAAATTTTTTTAATTAGCCAGGTGTGGTGGTGCACACCTGTAGTCCCAGCTACTAGGGAGGCTGAGGCGGGAGGATCACTTGAGCCCAGGAGGTTGAGGCTGCAGGGAGCTATGATCGTACCAGCGCACTCCAGCCTGGAGGACAAAGCAAGACTCTGACTCTTTGAAAGAGACAGTGTATGCGGGGGAGGGACTGCCAGGATGGGGGTCCCGGCTTTGACACTCTCCCTGAGGAGCAGGAGAAGAAAGGGGGTACCCTGGGGGCTGCTGTTCCTCATCAGGCTCAGGAAACTTCTGGGCTCTGTCCCCACCCACTCACACACTTCATCCATGAAGGATGCATTATACAAGGAAGCCGGGTGGTTCATGCATCCATCCTCAGGCCCTCTCCAAGAGCAAGGGTGAGACTAGCTCCCAGGCCCCAAGTTCCGTCAACTGAGAGGGGCTGCGGGTCACAGGGCCTGTGGCAGCTGGAGTAGTTCCTCCCCCAAGTCTCTCACCACCCACCCCCTGGGGAATGCAAGTTGCCCTGGAAATACTGTTTAGGTACAAACACTTCTTCAGGCTATGTCCTGGGGGAGAGTGGGGAGGAGGAGGCAGGCTGGGCAGAGGCCAGGGCTGTGGGAGGTATAGAGAGACCCCTTTTGGTCACCAAGTGGCTCCGCTCCCCGGGGAGGGGAGGACTAGGGCTGATGCTGCATTTCCTGAGGCCCAAAGGGAGAGCTGGGGGTGCATAGGGGATTCCCAGCAGAGGACAGCCCTAGATCAGAGCCCCAAGGCCCAGATTCTCCACCCTGGTCTGCTACTGGGTCTGAATCTCAGCTTCCCCATCTGTAAAATGGATAGGTTTTCTCCTTGGTTCCTTTGACCCGTTTTTCAACTTTCATGTTCTCTGCTGCTGTCATAGTCTCCTCTGAGGGGAAGAGGGGTCCAGAGGCCTTTCCTGCACAGCCTCTCGGAGAAGCCCCTCTCTGCCACTCACTTCCTGACTCCGTGTGCCCACGTGAGAAGGAGCAGCTGGTGGGTTGAGCTGCTGAAGGGCCTGAGCTGGAGAAACATCCTGGAAGGGCAGGGTGGGGAGGAATTTGGAAATTTTTAGAACCTTGACAGCCCCGTGAGTCAGTGGGGCAGATGGAAGCGATTAGGCGCTGGCAGGAGGCACCGTGGGGCGGAGACGGGAACCAACTATG
The DNA here is from genome assembly GCF_028885655.2 of Pongo abelii. NCBI lineage: Eukaryota > Metazoa > Chordata > Mammalia > Primates > Hominidae > Pongo > Pongo abelii. The sequence continues at coordinate 14,607,596 of NC_071991.2, forward strand.
GCTTGGAGCTCAGACCCCGATGAGGATGGGTGGCTTCCTCCAAGCCTGTGTAGCCAGCCACCGGGGGCCCGGGCCTGGTGTGCATGTTTGAGGCACCAAGCTAGACCGTGCAAAGAGGTTCCTGTGATGGGGTGCCCAGGATGCTAGGGCCACAAGAAAGGGATGGGACACAGAATGAGGGAACACTCCTGCCACTGGGTCACAACATTGCTGTTCAGAGGAGGGCAGGTTTCCATTGCCTGTCCCCCGCCCCCGATATCTACACTCCTTCCCAGAAGGATCTACCCTACTGATAATACAAACACATTCCCCAACAATCCAAAATCATATACTTGGCCGGGTGTGGTGGCTCATACCTGTAATCCCAGCACTTTGGGAGGCCGAGGCAGGTGGATCACCTGAGGTCAGGAGTTTGAGACCAGCCTGGCCAACATGGTGAAACCCTGCCTCTACTAAAAATACAAAAATTAGCTGGGCATGGTGGCGAGCGCCTGTAATCCCAGCTACTCCGGAGGCTGAGGAAGAAGAATCACTTGAACCCAGAAGGTGAAGTTTGCAGTGAGCGGAGATCGTGCCACTGCATGCCAGCCTGGGCTACAGAGCGACTCTGTCTCAAAAAAAAAAAAAAAAAAAATCATATACTCCCCCAACAGCAGGCTGCCCTTATGTCTCTCAGGGATGTCTCATCTCTAGGGGAGAAGAAAGCAAAGAGTAAGTCATCTTTCAAAGAATTCAATTTTTTAAACTTTTGTTAGAGACAGGGCCTTGCTCTGTCACCCAGGCTGGAGTGCAGTGGGGTGTGATCATAGCTCCCTGCAGCCTTGAACTCCTGGGCTCAAGTGATCCTCCCACCTCAGCCTCCGAAGTAGCTGGGACTATAGGCATGCACCACCATGCCCAACTGATTTTTAAAATTTTTTGTGGAGATGAGGGTCTCACTGTGTTGCCCAGGCTGGTCTCCAACTCCGGCTCAAGTGATGCTCCTGCTTCGGCCTCCCAAAGCACTGGAATTACAGGTCAGGATTATGCCTAGACTTATGTGCTGGATATAAGTCACAGTGCCCAGCCAGAATTAAGTTTTAAAACTGAATTTAGATCAAGCACCTCCTTGGGCCAGGCACATGCCAGGTTCTAAGGATCCTAAGAAAAGCCAACTGAGGCCGGGTACCGTGTCTCACACCTGTAATCCCAGCACCTTGGGAGGCCAAGGTGGGAGGATCACTTGAGGTCAGGAGTTTGAGACCAGCCTGGCCAACATGGTGAAACCCCATCTCTACTAAAAATAGAAAAATTAGCCGGGCATGGTGGTCCACACCTGTGATCCCAGCTACTCGAGAGGCTGAGGGAAGAGAATCGTTTGAACCCAGGAGGCGGAGGTTGCAGCGAGCTGAGTTTGTGCCACTGCACTCCAGCTTGGGTGACAGGGTGAGACTCTGTCTGAAAAAAAAAAAAAAAAAAGAAAAGCCAACTGAATGTCTTTCCTCAGGAGTTCCCAGTCAAGTAGGGAAGACTGGTCACTGAGAATCACAACCTTGATGCTTTAGAATGGATCCCTGAGGCCGGGAGTGGTGGCTCCCACCTGTAATCCCAGCATTTTGGGAGGCTGAGGTGGGCAGATCACTTGAGGTCAGGAGTTTGAGAGCAGCCTGGCCAACATAGTGAAACCCTGTCTCTAGTAAAAATACAAAAATTAGCCAGGTGTGGTGATAGGCACCTGTAATCCCAGCTACTCAGGAGGCTGAGACAGAAGAATTGCTTGAACCTGGGAGATGGAGGTTGCAGTGAGCCAAGATCTAGCCACTGCACTCCAGCCTGGGAGACAGAGCAAGACTCCGACTCAAAAAAAAAAAAAAAAAAAAAAAGAATGGACCCCCGGAGCCTGTGTGGCAGCAGGCTGGACTGGAAGCCTGTGCAGTAGAGGCTGGAGAGAAGGTGAGGAGGAAGGGGCAAGTAGGTAGGAGGAGCCCAAAGGAAGCCTAGGAAGAGGCAGTGGGGGGTTCCACCATGCTGCTCCCCGACACAGAAGGACCAGCAAGGAGCATGGGATGCAGGGCACATGGGGGCAGGCAGAGGAGTGAGGACAAAAAAAGGGAGTGGACAGCCAGGTGCAGTGGTTCACACCTGTAATCCCAGCACTTTGGGAGGTCAAGCAGGAGGATCACCGGAGGTCAGGAGTTTGAGACCAGCCTGGGCAACATGGTGAAACCCCATCTCTACTAAAAATACAAAAACTAGCCAGGCGTGGTGGCATGCGCCTGTAATCCCAGCTACTCAGGAGGCTGAAGCAGAAGAATCACTTGAACCCAGGAGGTAGAACTTGCAGTGAGCCGAGATCACGCCATTGCACTGCAGCCTGGGCAACAAGAACAAAACTCCATCTCAAAAAAAAAAAAAAGATCATCTGGTAGCCTGTGATCAGGCCAAGATAAAATCTAAACTAAGTGGCAGTAGGTAAAGATGAGGGCACAGGCATAAGAGGGCTTTAGGAGATAAAGTCAGCTTTGGGTGGAATTGGCATCTTAACAGTAATAAGCCTTCCAATCCATGAACATGGGATGTCTTTCCATTTATTTAGATCTTTCATTTCTTTCAATGATGTTTTGTAGCTTTTAGTTTACAAGTCTTGCACTTCTTTTTAAACAATTTAAAAATTTAAACTTGATAATGAGGTATAGGGAGGTGAGGTGGGAAAAGGAGGCATCTGGGAAGAGAGCTGTGTTCCTGTGGGGAAGCAGGAGGATGGAGATGGTGCAGGTGGAGATGAAGACAGTGGAAGAGGAGCTTGAGGTTGGAGCGGTCACTGATTCTCCTTTGAACCTGACTTTGCAACATCTGGGACATCTCAGTGGAGAAGGCCTACAGAGCTGGCTGAAAGACTGAAGCCTTCAATAAGGATGAAGGGTCCTAAACACAAGGCCAAAGAGCTCAGAATTTTCTTGTGGATAAGATGATGAGGAGCTGTTGGCAGCTTTATGCAGAGAAGTGACACAATCAGGTTTAGAAGAATTATTTGAGCAGGAGGGAGGAGATTGGCTCAAGCAGAGAGACACTGCAGGCAGGGAGACTTAGGATTAAGAATTTAAATGTTCCCTTAGAGGCCAGGATCTGAGCAGTGGCCAGGGCAGGAAATGGGGTCATACAGCAGACCTCAGTTAGCAATTGACCCAGGCTAAGTGTCACAGGTGGATCTCACTTCATGCAAGTAGAGTCTTGACAAGCTGGGTCATAAATGATGCTTATGTTGATCCTTTAGGCCAAATTCTGCTTTCAATGACTCAATCCAAAAAAGAAATTAAGAAAAAACAATTCCATCTACAGTAGCATAAAAAAATAAAATACTTAGGAAAAAATGTTTTAAAAGAAGCATAATACTTGTACACCGAAAGCTACAAAACATTAAAAAAATTAAAGATCTAAATAAATGGAAAGGCTTCACATGTTTGTGGATTACAGGCTTGTTATTATTAAGATGACAATTCTACCCAAAGCTGATGACAATACTACCAAAAACAGATTCAGTGCAATGCCTATCAAAATCCCAGTGGTGTATTTGCAAAAATGGAAAAAATCCATTCTAAAAATCAGATGGAATTTCAAGGAAAGTCAAATAGCCAAAACAATCTTGAAAAAGAACATTTGGAGGACCTACACTTCCTAATTTCAAAACTTACTACAAAGCTACAGTAATTAAGACAATGTGTTACTGGCATAAACATAGACATATAGATCAATAGAATCGAATTGAGAAATAAACCATTACAATTGTGGTAAATTGATTTTTGACAGCAGTGTCAAGACTGTTTAGTGGGGAAAGAATAGTCTGTTTAACAGATGGTGGTGAGACAACTGGATATCCACATGCAAAAGAATGAAGTTTGACCCCTACCTCACACCATATATAAAAATTAACTCAAAATGGAGTGAAGATCTAAATGTAAGAGCTAAAACAAGAAAACTCTTAAAAGGCAACATCGTGGTAAATCTTTGTGACCTTAGATCTGGCAATGGTGTCTTCAATACGATGCCAAAAGTACAAGCAACCAAAGAAAAAATAGACAAATTGGATTTCATCAAAATTGAAAACTTTTGTGCTTCAAAGGACACTATGAAGAAAATGAAAAAGACAACCCACAGAATGAGAGAAAATATTTGCAAATCTTATCTTAAATGACTTGAGACTATGTTATATGAAAGGCTCTTCTTGGAAACTTCTTCATAGTGGGGATGGAGGGGGAAAGACCCTACCCCAATGTACAGCATGCAGGCATCCTGCCCTGCCCTTTGTGGATTGAGTTTACCCAAAGAGGATCTGCTCATATAGGAAATTGGGGAAGTTAAAGTGGGGGAGGGTGAGAGGAAGGAGAGACACTTGCCCCCAGGGCAGCCACAGTTCTCTGGGAACTTGCTCACAAATTCCCTGAATTCCCCCAAATTAATTTTAGAACGAGTCCTCGAAACCCAAGGAGGCCAAGGGACGGCCCGGCGCCAGTTCGGGCAGCTCTTAGAAAGGGGACAGCATGAGGGAGAGGCCGTCTGGCCTGGCCTCGCTTCCCAGCCAGGCCCCATCCATGGGAAGGTCACGAGAGGCACGAGCCGGGGCCAACCCCCGTGCAGGGCGCGGGCGCAGGCAACAGGCCAGGAGGTCCTGGGGCCTGAGGTCTCCATTCCCACTGACATCAGTGCAAGGTGTCAGGGGGCCTGAATCATCGGGGCTGGGGCCAGCCCCCTTCCCTAGGGGTTGGGGGGAGAGCATAGCAGAGGCATGAGGCAGCCCCAGCCAGGGGGGCGGCCCTGGGCTGGGCTGGCCCGGTGACTGCTTTACAGAATTAGTGAGTGGGACTCGCCACAGGGGGGAGGTGGAAATGTCATCGTCCTGGATTCCAACAGGCTGCACTCCCCCTCTTTCTGATTCACAAAATTAATTTCAACGGCTAGAGAGAGGAGTCTGTCAGCAGGGCCAAGGGGTCATAAACACGGGGAATATTAATAGCTTCAGCCAGGCTGCCTGAGGGGCTGGGGGGCCCTCCAGAGAGACTGATTTATTTAGTCTCCTCATTAATGATGTGGAAAGACAAGAGTTTGCCCGAGCCTGGGGCGGATACTGACCTACATCAGGGCAGGATTTGCCCAAGCTAAGGACACACCACGGGAGACCATCCTGGGCTGTATCTCCCCCAGGCACTATTCCTCTTAGTTTTATCATGGTGCCCTGGCTCTATATCCCAGCCAGGTGGGCCCAGATGAGGCACCATTATTGAGCCATCTCAAAGCAGCAGACGGTGGGAGCTAGGCACACCGGGCACATACCCTGGCCAGGTAAGGATAGATCTCCTTCCAGAGCTGAGAGCTCAAGAATAATGCATATTTGTGCACATGAACACACGTGCTCAGACCTTTCCACGATTCTGACGACAAGACCAGCCCTGCTTCCCCTCTCTCCAGCCAGTGGCTGGACATACAGGACCAAGTCAAGGTGTAGAGTACCCAGCCATCCCAGACTGGCACATGATAGAGTGAGCCAGGTGCAGCAGGAATATACATTCCAGGTAAGGATGGGCTCCTTCCTGAACAAGGACCCTAGCCTCCTTAGCCCTCCACCCCAACCTCATCCTGCCATTAATCAACCTTATATGTCATTCCCAAATCTAGGGATATTTAACACCGGGAGTTCAGCGAATTCTACGCACATGTGCATGCAGAATATATACAACACCTGTTCCCCAACACACTTGGCAGAGCCCCATTCTAGGGCATAGCTTGGCCTGCTAAGGGGAACAGAAACCAGGGCAGCTGGCATGCTCTGGCCCTTCCCAAGTCCCCAGGTCCTGAGAACATCATTCCAAAGTACCCTTGGGGCCCCAGAGTCGGAGGTCACAGACCAAGGAGTCTGTGAAGAGGGTCAGCTGGCAGTGGCTTGGGGAGATCCAGTTGGGAGGCGTGCCCAGGGCCCACGCAGACGGGCTGGGGGAGCCTCCCCCGGGAAGCCCTCCACTCCCAGCTGCACACTCCTGGCTGCCAGCGCTGGGACAGACACAGACGGACTGGGCCTGGCAGCAGCTGCAGCTGGGAGCCTGCCGAGTCCTGGGCTGGAATGAAGGAGAAACCCATCCAGCGATGAGATCAAGGCAATGGCACAAGTGTCCCCCCCAGGGAGCCGAGCTCTGTGTCCCAGGACATTCCAAACTCTGTGAACAAAACATGGGATGGGAGGCTAGCCAGGCTGGGCCAGGGCCAGGTGGCCCCCCACCCCTCCCATCAACAGAGGGTTTTGCGGGGGGAGCCCAGCCTCCTCCTGTGGGGGCTGTCCCGGCCCAGCAGTGGGACCGGCTGGGAACGCAGCATGCACTGCCGGGAATACTGCCCACACAAGTCGCCTGGGGACGCCGCATCCAGACACCTGCCACGTTCCCTCGGCAGGACGCCACTAGTGGTCATCTGTGTGAACCCGACGCTGCGTGGGGTGCTGTGGGTGACCCGTGCTGCACATCCACCTGCCTGGCTCTGTTTAACTTAGCAAATACCTTCAAAGCCACGATCGTATTTAATAACCTCTGGAGGAGACCCGGTCTGGCTGGTTTCCCCCATTTTATAGGAAACTGGGGCCCAACGTGGAGTTTGCTGGGGGCCACATGGTTATCAAGAGCTGATGCAGGATTCTCACCCAGGATTGCTGCCTCCCCAGCTCAATTCTTGCAGCTACACTTTGTGCTGGTAGTCGGAGTTCACCAAGACTCTGGGCTCAGCCTCCCTGACCAAAACCCTAATTCCACAGCAGCACCTCTAAAATCAGCAGGTTCAATGCCTTGATTCTATAAATGGGTAAACTGGGGGAAAAAGAGACAAGGCCTTGCCCAAGGTCATAGGGCATCAGAGGTGAAAGTGGAATTCAACTTCAGATGTTGATGCTCATAGGAACATGAACCAGGCATGATTCCAGGACAGCTGGAAGGCAGCCAATGTGCATGGCTCAGAGAGCTGGGGAGTGGAGAGAAATCATGGTGGCTTCCTGGAAGAGGTGTACTCCCCCCCAAGCAAGGCCTCTGTGAAGCCCACTCAAGTGACCCTAGGTAGAGACAGTCATAGATCAACAGAAGGAAAATTACAGGCTAGGCTTATGCCTGTAATCCCAGCACCTTGGGATGCTGAGGTAGGAGGATCACTTGAGACCTGGAGTTTGAGACCAGCCTGGGCAACACAGCAAGATCCCATCTCTTAAAAAAAAAAAGAAAGAAAGAAAGAAAAGAAAAGAAAGAAAGGGAAAGAAAGAAAAAGAAAGAAAGAAGGAAAGAAAGAAAAGAAAAGAAAGAAGGAAAGAAAAGAAAAGAAAGAAGGAAAGAAAAGAAAAGAAAGGAAGGAAGGAAGGAAGAAAGGAAGGTAGGAAGGCAGGCAGGCAGGCAGGCAGGCAGGAAGGGAGGAAAGAAAGAAAATTAGCCTGCGTGGTGGCACAACCCTGTAGTCCCAGCTGCTCAGGAGACTGAGGTAGGAGGATCATTTGAGCCCAGAAGTTTGAGGCTGCAGGGAGCTATGATCACACCACTGCACTCCAGCCTGAGCCAGAGAGTGAGACACCATATCTATTTAAAAACAAAAGGGAACATTGCCAAGAAGAATGAGAGGCTACGGGGGTGAGCTATAACTGCCTGTGTAACCTCAAAACTGTCCCTTCCCCTCCCCAGGCCTCAGTGGCCTCATCAATACAATAGGGACACGGGATGTTGGCTGTGGCCAGATCACACAGTGACTCTTGCCAGCTCAGCCACTCCTGTAGCAGGGTTCTGAGGACTGGCTCAGGGCCGCCCAGATACTGGCCATGGCTTAGGAGCCCCCAAGTCCAAGTGGGGTGCCTGGGGAGGAAAGAGGCAGGCTACTGCCTGCTGAGCTGGGATGTGAGGTCTGAGGAGGAGCCGGGTGAAGGCCAGAGATAGGGTCGGTGCTGCAGGAGGGGCTGGAGGAACAGCTAGCGGACAGAGGACAGGAGGCCTAGGGGTGGATGGCCAGGGTCAGCAGCAAGGATTATATTCTGTAAATGATAGGAAACTGAGGGGATTAAGTGGGACAAGGTCATGGTCAGAATGTCCTGGGGAAGGCGTCATCCATGCAGTCCAGGCAGACGATGGTGGAATCCGACACCAGCAGCAGCCAGGAGGTTTCAGCAGAAGCTGAGAAGGCTCCTGACAGGAGGCAGAAGTGGAGTCCTCTCCCATCCATCCCAGACTGGGGGTCCCCTGGGGGGCAAAAGAAGGGCTCTGGTCCCCAGGTTAGGCATCTGGAGGCAGGATGAGCTCAGTGACTGTGTGCTGACCCCCACGTGTGCCTAGCCATCCCAGCCCTCAGCACAAAGAGTCCACCCTCCCGCTGGACCAGGTCAGGCTGACCAAGGGCATGACTGACAGGCAGCCTCTTCCAAGGAGCTACATTGTTTGACTCTCCTGGCTCCTCCCAGTGGCCAAGGCTTGTGGCACAGAATAGTTTCCAGAAATCAATGGTTCTGGCTAGGCATGGTGGCTCATGCTTGTAATCCCAGCACTTTGGGAGGCCGAGGCAGGCAGATCACCTGATGTCAGGAGTTCGAGACCAGCCTGGCCAACATGGTGAAGTCCCGTCTCTATTAAAAATTCAAAAATTAGCTGGGCGTGGTGGTGCACTCCTGTAATCCCAGCTACTAGGGAAGCTGAGGCAGGAGAATCGCTTGAACCTCAGGGGTGGAGGTTGCAGCGAGCCAAGATTGCACCACTGCACTCCAGCCTGGGCAAAAGAGCGAGACTCCACCTCAAAAATAAATAAATAAATAAATAAAAGAAATCAATGGATCAAACGTTAAGGTTGAAGTAGGGTAGACCACGAGCAAAGACAAATTCAAGAAGGAATTCCTCCATCTGGACCCAGTAAAGGCTCACTGAGCATTTACTATGTGTCAGGCTCTGGGCCAAGTGTGGGGGCCACAAAGAGGAGAAAGACAGGGCCTGAGAGTTCAGGGAGGGGACAGTGCCCAGAGATCCGTAGGCCCTGCAAACCCAAGGACACCAGGCAGTGAGCGCCAGGACCGGGAAGGACCTGGAAGATCTCGGCCTTTGTCGGTGGAGAGGAGATGGGAGGAAGGAGGAGGTCGGGAGCGCCAGGGGTTCAAGACAGCAGGGAGGGCACTGGAGGAGGGGGTCTGCAAGGGAGTGGGAGAAGGAGAGAAGGGAGGGGACTCCCCCATCCAACTCCAGGATCAAGGACCCCAGCCTGCCTTCCTCCAAGCCAGGTTTTGGTGGAGACACAGAAGCAGGGCCGTGGGCCATTTTCACCTTTTAAAAACCACAGCCATTCAAAGCCAGGCGCTGAAGCCAAATTTCTGGGAGAGACAGAGTCCCTGTGGGCGCTTCCCCTGACGTCAATCGGGGTTTCTCTTGTGTGTCTGCGGCTTTGACAGGAGGAGGCCAGTTTAGGGGGCTGAGCTAAGAGAAGGAGAAGAGGACCGAAGGCCAAGTGCCGCTCCCATTCTTCCAACCTCCCTGCCCATGGATGGAGCCCTTGTCAGGGTGGTTCGGGGACCCTGCTCAACAGCAGGGCAGGTGTCAGTTACAGGACAGGAGCTGGGGGCATCTAGAATCCTGCACGCCATGGTGACCCCTGCACCCTGGCATGAAAACCACACCCTGTGTAGTCTGGGAGGCTCCGTGCCAAGGAAGCCATTTTGATGCAGGGCAAGCGAGACCCAGAATTAGGGCTTAGCCCAGGAGCACTCTTGGCTTCCCCCAGGAAAGAATTCAAGGGTGGGCCGGGTGCGGTGGCTCATGCCTGTAATCCCAGCACTTCGGGAGGCTGAGGCGGGCAGATCACTTGAGGTCAGGAGTTTGAGACCAGCCTGGCCAACATGGCGAAACTCCATCTCTACTAAAAATACAAAAATCAGCCAGATGTGGTGGTGCATGCTTGTAATCCCAGCTACTCGGGAGACTGAGGCAGGAGAATCACTTGAAACCAGGAGGTGGAGGTTGCAGTGAGCTGAGATGGCACCACTGTACTCCAGCCTGGGTGACAGAGCCAGACTCTATCTCAAAAAAAAAAAAAAAAAGCCTGGGCACAGTGGCTCACACCTGTAATCCCAGCACTTTGGGAGGCTGAGGCAGGTGGATTACTTGAGGTCAGGATTTTGAGACCAACCTGGTCAACATGCCAAAACCCCGTCTCTAGTAAAAATACAAAAATTAGCCGGGCATGATGGTGCATCCCTGTAATCCCAGCTACCCGGGAGGCTGAGGCAGGAGAATCACTTGAACCTAGGAGGCAGAGGTTGCAGTGAGCTGAGATCGTGCCACCGTACTCCAGCCTGGGCGACAGAGTGAGACTCCGTCTCAAAAAAAAAAAAAGAAAGGAATTCAAGGGTGGAGCTGGTGTGTTAAACAGCACCTTTTATTGAAGCAGCAGTGAACAGCCACAGCACAGCTGCAGCTCCTTGCAGAGCAGGGTTATCCTATAAGCAGTGTGTCCAGAGGCAGGCCTGCACTCATATTTATTTATACCCACTTTCAATTATATGCAAATTAAGGGGTGGCTCACGCAGACTTTTCTAGGATGAGGGTGGTAACTTCCAGGTTGCTGGGTCATTGCCATGGAAAGGGGTGGTAACTTTCAGGTGTTGCCATGGCAACGGTGAACTGACATGGCACATGGGTGGGTGTGTCTTATGGGGAGGTTCTGCCTCCGACATGCTTTAGCTAGTCCTCAATTTGGTCCGGTGTCTAAGCCCCGCCTCTGGAATCAAGTCCCACCTCCTACCTCATTTTGAGGTAGAGGTGGCACTATCTGCCACTAAGGGACAGTAGAGCCAAATATGAGTGACCAAGGCCCATGACACAATCCCAGGCGGTTCTGAGAACATGTATCCAAAGTGGATGGGTTACAGCTTAATTTTATACATTTTACTGGGACATGAGTTATAGGGAAACATCAATCAATGTGTACATTGGTTCTGTCTGGAAAGATGGGACAACTTGAAGGAAGGTTTTGGGGGAGGTTCCAGGTCATACATGGATTCAGAGATTTTCTTTTTTTCTTTGAGACAGGGTCTCACTCAGTCTCCCAGGCTGGAGTGCAGTGGTGTGATCTCAGCTCACTGCAACCTCCACCTCCCAAGTTCAAGCAATTCTCCTGCCTCAGCCTCCCGAGCAGCTGGGACCACAGGCTTGCGCCACCACGCCTGGCTAATTTTTGTAATTTTATTTATGTATTTATGTATTTATTTATTTGAGACTGAGTCTCTTCAGCGAAGACCTTCATCTCAGGGTTCCCAAGACCTGTCCACCTGCCTGCCCCTCCCTCCCCCTGCCCAGTCCAGCCACCTCGCTCTAGGTCAGAGCTCCTGCAGCATCCCCCCCAGCAGCCCCCAACATTCCAATCCTCTTGACACGGCTGCCAGTCCAGGTTTCGGGAGTTCAGCCCAGCTCCCAGACACTGAGCTTCTCAGATAGGGAAACTGAGGCCCAGAGAGGGCCCAGGTGCTCTCTGGCACACCCTGTGTCCTCAGGCCCTGCACCGGCATCAAGGCACATTTTGCTGGAGAGAGAACACGACTGAAGCCATCTCTTCACCCACCAAGCCCAGTCCCAGCCTGTTGTAGGGGCTGGGGGCTGGGGGTGCAAATACAGGAGGGACAAAGATCACCTTCAACACACACCTGCCCCCGTCAGCTCCACACAAGCAGCCTGTCCCAACACACATTGATGTCCTAGTCTGACACCATCTGAGCCTTGAACTCAAACCCAGAGTGACACCAACACCCAAGCCAGCCAAGCTCATCTACAACCCCAGACGGAGCACCAGCCGTGGCCCCTGCGACCCTAGAACAAACCTGACCCTGACCCCAGACTCAAGGCTAACCTCCACCCTGGACTGAATCCCGACTCCAACTCCTCTCAGAACCCATCACCTGTTCCACACTGAAGTTCAGCCATGGCTCCAGGCTGAGCCCTGACCCGACCCCAATCTTAGATCGAGTCCTGTCCCCTACCCCAGACTGAGCCCTGACTCTGGCTCCAAACTAGCCTTCATCCCAACCCTCAACCAAACCCAATCCCTGCCCCAGACAGAGCCTTGAGCTCCACACCAAACCAAACCCCAACTCTCCACTCAGACTGAGCTCCAACCTGGAAACAGTCTGGTTCCTGAGCCTGCAATAGGCTGAGCTCTGACTCCAGTGCCAAGCCCTGATCCTCACTGTGACCTCAAACTAAACCTGTCCCCACGGCAGAGCCTTGACCCAGTACAGGCAGCCCAGGATAGGCTCTGAGGACAGCAGACACGAGCCCATCCCCTCTGCTGCCACGCAGGGCAGCAGGACTGGGGCTACCAGGTACCGGAGAGGAAGAGAGGATACAGGCCACTCATGTGCTGTCACCCTGGCCAGCCCTGCCCTCCCTGGCTCAGGCTTACCAAATTGTGGGGTGGGGGCTGCACAGCCTGCCTGCCTCTGTGTGGTTGAACGAAAAGTTGGCAGAGGGGGCCTGGATCCTTCCACGCTGCTGCAGACGGGTCTTTCAAGGAAGGGAGATGAACCCAGGGGAAGGTCCTGGCCCAGATGGGACCAAGGAAAGCCTGGCATTGGGCCACTGCCCCCATGAGAAGCAGAAAATGTCCTGAGTCTACTGGACAGGGGCCATGCTCTGCAGAGGATACAGCCAATGCGGCCACCGCCCCAGGGCACAGGGCTAGGAGGCTTAGCAGTGCAGGAGCCCCCAACCTCCTAATATCAGGAGATGAAGGACTTGGGGGGAAATGGTCCAAATCCTCAGGGCTAGCTGAGTCCTGGGGGACTCTGAGCCTGAGGGGCTACTCCTTCTTCCCATCCAGGTGCCCTCTGGTCTCCGGATGTGGAGCCAGGGCCCCCAGGAAGGCCACCTGAGCCCCCCTTCCTCATGGCCCCAGTCCCTGGCCCCAGTCCCTGCCTCGCTGTGAGAACGTGCACTCGCAGCCGCCGGGAAGAGATCAGCATGAAGGAATGTGCTGTCTGGGGGCCAGCGGACAGGATGGGCCGCCGGAGAGGGAGCGAGTGAGGAGAGCCGGGGAAGATCGGAGCTGGGAAGGAAAACAGAGATGAACGGGGGCAGCAAGCCAGGCCACGCCGGCCCAGCCATTGTTCCCAGCCCCGCGGGTCAGGTGCACCGGGCCCGCCGCCCAATCCCAGCCTCTGCTCAGCACGGGCTGCCCAGACTTCCCCAGGCCTGCCCGCCTCCCTTCTGTCCCAGAGCCTAACCTCTGGGGTCCTGCCCAGCCTAGGAAAAAGACAAAGCCTGTCCTCTGTGCCCCCAGACAGCCCTCTGGGCCTCTGTCTGCCTCTTGGCAAAGTTTCCTCTCTTACCCCCAAGGCCCTGGTCCTTCCACAAGCCTTACTCTGTCCAGACCTCCCTTGTGGGAGGAAGTCTTTGGTTTCCATGGTCTGATAAGCTAATCCACACACGGGTGTTAATAGCTGATAATGACTGAGATCAGCTCTCAAGTGTGGCCCCCGACCAGTAGCTCCGTATCACCTGGAAACTTGTTAGAAAAGCAAATTATCAGTCCCAGCCCAGACCTACTGGATCAGAAACTCTGGAAATGACACCCGGTGGTCTGTTTTATGTTTTTATAGTTTTTGTTTTGGAGACAGGGTCTTGCTCTGTCACCCAGGCTGGAGTGCAGTGTGCAATCATAGCTTACCGCAGCCTCAAACTCCTGGGCTCAAGCGATCCTCCAGCCTCAGCCTCCTGAGCAGCTGGGACTACAGGCGTGCACCATACTTGGCTCATTTTTTTAATAGTTTGTAGAGACAGGGTCTCTCTATGTTGCCCAGACTGGTCTCAAACTCCTGGCCTCAAGCCGTCCTCCCACCTCAGCTTCCCAAAGTGCTGGGATTACAGGTATGAGCCACCATGCCCAGCCTCAGTGATCTGTTTTAACAAGCCTTCTAGGGGATTCTCATGCACATTCAGGTTTGAGAACTACTGACTTAGAGCTCAACACATGTCCATAGAAATAATAACAGGCCAGGCATGGGGGCTCACGCCTGTAATCCTAACACTTCAGGAGGCTGAGGCCAGAGGATCACCTGAGGCTGGGAGTTTGAGACCAGCCTGGGCAACATAGTGAGACCCCATCTCTACAAAAAAATTTAAAAATTAGCCGGGTGTGGTGGTGCATACCTGTTCTCTCAGCTACTTAGGAAGCTGAGGTGGGAGGATTACTTGAGCCTGGAAGGCAGAGGTTGCAGTGAGCTATCATTGCACCACTGCACTCCAGCCTGGGTGACAGAGTGAGACCCTATCTCTATTTTTATAAAAAATGAAAAGAAAAAATAAAGAAGAGTCCAGGCATGGTGACTCATGCCTATAATCCCAGCACTTTGGGAGGCCGATGCGGGTGGATCACTTGAGGCCAAGAGTTCAAGACCAGCCTGAGCAACATGGGGAAAACCCATCTCTACTAAAAATACAAAAATTAGCCAAGCATGGTGGCATGTGCCTGTAGTCCCAGCTACTCAGGAGGCTGAAACAGGAGAATCTTTTGAGCCCAGGAGGCGGAGGTTGCAGTGAGCTGAGATTAAGCCACTGCACTCCAGCCTAGGTGACAGAGTGAGACTGAGAAAAGAAAAAGAAAGGAAAAGAAAAGAAAGAGGAAAGAAGGAGAGAGAGGAAGGAAGGAAGGAGAGAGAGAGAGAGAAAGAAAGAAAGAAAGGAGAGAAAGAGAGAGAGAGAAAGAAAAGAGTTGAATGAATGAACAAGTGAGTGAATGAGTTTTAAGAAAGCCCAGTCTTATCCCCAGACTTCAGTAGAATGGTTTCTTCTTGTCCATCTGGTGTCCAAGCCCTGTGGATAGTTGAGAGCTGCAGTGGAACAGAGAAAGACTGACAGCTGACTCCCTCAGAGACAGAGCAGGTCTCAGCAACTTCACCTGCCAAGAGCCCATCCAGCAGGTAGGGCCTGGGGTACAGCCAGATTCAAAGAGGCCCAGTGAAAGCTGATGGGAGGAGGTGGTCTACCAGGCCAATAGGAGGTAGTGACAAGAGTCTGGCACTGGGGGCTCATGCCTGTAATCCTGTAATCCCAGCACTTTGGGAGGCCGAGGTGAGCCCAAGAGTTTGAAACCAACCTGGCCAACATGGTGAAACCCCGTCTCTACTAAAAATACAAAAATTAGCCGGGTGTGGTGGCACATGCTTGTAACCCCAGCTACTTAGGAGGCTGAGCAAAAGAATTGTTTGAACCCAGGAGGTAGAAGTTGCAGTGAGCCCAGATTGTGCCAATGCACTCTCAGCCTGGGCAACAGAGCTAGACTCCATCTCAAAAACAAACAGGCTGTGCGTGGTGGCTCACGCCTATAATCCCAGCACTTTGGGAGGCGGGCGGATCATGAGGTCAGGAGATCGAGACCATCCTGGCTAACACGGTGAAACCCCGTCTCTACTAAAAATACAAAAAATTAGCCAGGCGTGGTGGCGGGCACCTGTAGTCCCAGCTACTTGGGAGGCTGAGGCAGGAGAATGGCATGAACTCAGGAGGTGGAGCTTGCAGTGAGCCGAGATCACACCACTGCACTCCAGCCTGGGCGACAGAGAGAGACTCCATCTTAAAAAAAAAAAAAAAAAAAAGAGGGACCCAAGCTCGGACGCCAGGCCCCTGAACATTGAATTTGGCTCCTTCGGAAATCTCCTAACTGAGATCAAGCTGAACCTCAGGGGCTGGGACAGAGCTGAGCCCAACAGTGGGGTCCCGGGACTTCTGCTGCAAGGAGGGGACCAGAAGCTGCAGGGTGAGAACTCAGCATGGTCTGAATCTTGTGAACTCATCCCTGAATCCGGCCTTTTTTTTTTTTGAGACGGAGTCTCACTCTGTTGCCAGGCTGGAGTGCAGTGGCACGATCTCAGCTTACTGCAACCTCCACCTCCCAGGTTCAAGCGATTCTCCTGCCTTAGCCTCCTTGAGTACCTGGGACTACAGGTGCATGCCACCATGCTCGGCTAATTTTTGTATTTTTAGTAGAGACAGGGTTTCACCATGTTGACCAGGATGGTCTCGATCTCTTGACATCATGATCCACCAGCCTCAGCCTCCCAAAGTGCTGGGATTACAGGCGTGAGCCAAGGCACTTGGCTTGAATCTGGCCTTTGAATCAGATCCCTCCTGAAGCTGGCATTGCCCTTTCCAGAACTTCAGAGCAACGTGATGCCTAAAGTCCTCTTGGCTTTCCCAGCTGCCTGGGTCTTGCCCAGCCTTGGCCACAGGTGACTTAATTGTGGCTCCTGTCTCCAGGACAAATTAGAGAGATGGACATGGTCTGTCTTAACCTCCTTGGTTTTTGTTTGGTTTTGTTTTTGTTTTTCTTTGAGACGGAGTCTTGCTTTGTTGCCCAGGCTAGAGTGCAGTGGTGCGATCTTGGCTCACTGCAACCTCTACCTCCCAGGTTCAAGCAATTCTCCTGCCTCAGCCTCCCGAGTAGCTGGGATTACAGGTGCTCACCACCTGGCTAATTTTTGTATTTTTAGTAGAGACGGGGTTTCACCATGTTGGCCAGGCAGGTCTCGAACTCTTGGCCTCAAGTGATCTGCCAACCTTGGCCTCCCAAAGTGCTGGGATTACAGGCTTGAGCCACCGCGTCCGGCCTCAACCTCCTTGTTTTGTCCACCTGCCGGCTCATCTCCCTTCAGGGCCAAGGAAGAGAAGACGAAAGAGCGTGGCTGGATCTCCACGCTTGCGCGACACTAGGAAACCTCATGTGGGCAGTTCCACCCCATATTGAAAGGGGTTTCACTCAACATAAAAAGAGAAGCATCTTCACTCACAGCTGACACCTCTGCAGGGTTACTTGACATTTCAAGTCCGGTAGCTCCCGAGGTATCCTCTCAACCTGTGTGGCCCAGAAGATGTCCCGAAAAAGAGCCCATGGGGAGAAATGACTTTGGTGTCACATAGGTCCAGGAAACACTGTGCACCAGGGTCCCTTCTTAGAAGGTCAAAGCTCCTATTTTATGTATGTATGTATGTATGTATGTATGTATGTATGTATGTGTGTGTGTGTTTATTTATTTATTTATTTATTTATTTATTTATTTATTTAGAGACAGAGTCTCTGTCACCCAAGCTGGAGTCCAGTGGCACGATCTCAGCTCACTGCAACCTCTGCCTCCCGTGTTCAAGCAATTTTCTCTTAGCCTGCTGGGTAGCTGGGATTACAGGCACCCACCACCACGCCCAGCTAATTTTTGTATTTTAAAGCCCCTGTGAGCAATTCAAGATAGCTAGGCCTGGTGGCATGCACCTGTAGTCCCAGCTACTCTGAAGGCTGAGGCAGGAGGATCGCTTGAGCCCAGGAATTCCAGGCTGCAGTGAGCTATAATTCCACCACTTCAGTCCAGCCTGGGTGACAGAGTAAGACCCTGTCTCTAAAAAATAAATAAAAATAAAAAATAAAAAAATTCAAGGCTCTGCTAAGTCCTGCAAGATAATAGCCTGTCTGACTTTGTGTTTCCTAGGCTTCTTGGATCCAGAAGCTTTTCCCCCTCCCGAAGTAATAGTCGATGGAGCATCACTTGGGAAACACGTCCAAAATGCAGAGGGCATCCTTCCAGAGTTCCGAGGAAGAAAAACAGGAGTTGGAGAAGCATCTTGCTAAAGAGGCATAGAAGGCAGGGGATACTGGAGATCTATGAAGCCTCAGCCTCTCTCAACCTCCAGAAGCCCCCATCTCCAGAGCCATTGTCCCCAGAAAAGGTGTCATTGAGCAGAAACCTCAGAGGGGGAGCAAGATTCCTTAGCTGTCTAAGAGACAGCCTCGGGTAGGCTGGTGCACCCAACTGGCAAGGGAATGAGAGGAATCTCCCAGCATGCCCTGGGGAAGGTACAGCCTGGTCCTCTGGCTGGACTTGAATTCTCAGACCAGCTCATGTCTGTCTACACCTGACTCCCCAGCTCTGCACAGTAGGACATCTGACATCTGTCCCCCGCCCCCCTCCCCTGATTCTGTCCTCTCCTAGCTCTTCTGCATCTGCCTAGGGTGTGAGATGACCTCCTAACCCCCCAGCTGAGGGCTTGGAGGCTCCTGTCCTCTTTGGAGTGGAGGAGAGAGAAAAAACTCCTGCCTCAGCTCCCTCCCGCCTGCTTAGACTCTTGGCTGCCTTCTGAAGCCAGACAATACAGGGAAATGTTTGCGCCCAAACAACTTTGCTGCATCAGGAACTGCTTGACCCTGCCCAGGAAAGTAAACTCCTAGAGCTCCACCCTTCTGCTCCCTCAGTCTGCAAACCAGGGATCAAGGCTGGAGGGGCAGCCCAGCAAGGGGTTATCAGAGCCAAACGGGTCACAGGCATCCCAAGGTGGGCAAGAGGGGAGAGCTCAGGGGTCGCCTCTCTCTAGGGACCCGGCCTTGCCTTCCTGGCTAATTCAGAAAAGGAGTTCTCTCCTTGACAGTGAAATACGCAAAAGCCAGATTGCCAGTATTTTTCTGGAGAGCTGCGGCTCTGAATTTAATCTGGCCTAAAGATAATGAAAATAGCACTTTGACTTGATTTGAAAAATGTATTAATTAATTCCACAAGCATTTGCTGCGCTTGGGTTCTGTGCCAAGCCTAGCGTTGGGCACTGAAGATCCAGTGTGGATCAGCTAAACGCTGCCCTGGAGAGACCCACGGTCTAGTGGGGGAAGAGAGACACACAAATGGAATCAGAGGGCAGGCGGCTCTGCTTGGTCCCCAGCTGAAGTTCCCCCTGGGAAATGCCAACCTTGGCTAAACTAAAGGCTCAGGAGATTGGCACACACATAGCTGGGACAGGTTAGGGGGCCTGTCACTAAATGCACCTGCAGCCGTCTGGCCACTCTACCATGGAAACTATAGGATCAGTGCATAGTTTCAAAACCGGACGTCCTGTCCTCATATTCAATAAAGACTCCAGTGCCCTCCAGGGTCCCCTCCCGGCAGCCCTTCCCTTCCTCTCCGATGGGAAGTCCCTTTGCCAACCTCAACACAGCCCTGAGGTGATGAACATCAGCTGTGAGCCAACATTGAGAAAAGCAACACGGGGCAAGAGAAGAAGGGCTTCTCCTGGCTCATGGGCACAAACATGTTCACAAATATGTGGACACTCCCAGAGGATGACCTCCGGGCATTCCTGTGCATCGACCTTTGGGACATGTCAGCTTCCCATTTCCAGCAGCGGGCTGTGGAGGGGAGGGAGAACCAGTGACCCAGTGACTGCCTTCCCTGTCCAGGCTCCCAGCTCAACCCTAGTGGAGCTTGGACAGCGACTCATCCCGTCTTAGCCTTTGGGGACATCAAGCACGGGGTGGAAGGGGCCAGGAAGTTGGAGAGCAGGAGGCCAGGGGCGGCTAAGGTCAAGACAGTCAGTCTGTTTGTCATGGCCCCTCACGCCCACCTCGCCCGCATGCCAGAGACTGTGTGTTTTTGTCTTTTTCTTGGAGGGGGAGGGATGCGGCTCAGAGCCTTGAGTGATGAGTTAAGTGACAATGAATTTGAACCACATGGAGCCCGGGCTTAAGGGGAAAGTGTTTTGGTGAAATGCAGCTGGGATTTCATCAGCCCCCACCCCCCAGACAGTACAAAAATAGTCCGGGCCAGGCAGGCTGTGACCCACAGGCCTGGCCCAATTTCGCCACCCCCTGTCCTGGAGAAAGGCTCGGAGTGGCCTCTTTCCCTCGATCTGGGTTTCGTAATCTGCCTCTTTGTTTTGGTCGCCGGTTTGTTGATGGGCTGGGTTTGTCTGGGAGAATTTGCTCCCTCTGGAAGAGAGGGTGAAGCCAGGAGACCCTCTCTTACTGTTCGTAACAAGTCTCCTTGGGGCGTCGGGGAGAGGCCAGAGCTGGGCTTCCTGGCCCCAGGCGGGGAAAGAGTGACATGGTCACGGCTTGGGACCAAGACCAGCTCGGGGAGCCCTGCAGCTTTGGGGATGTGGGTGGGTCATGGGCACTGGGGCAAGAGGTGGGCTTCACTCAAACAAGAGCTGAAAGGTCTATCACCCTCTCAAAGCCAGCTCCACCCTTCAGAGGTGGAAACTGAGGCAGAGGCAGGGTGTGAGTGATCCCAGGCACTGGAGTCTGTTAACAGCACGGAGTAGGCATCCGGAAGTGTTTGTGGGTTGAGAAAATGACAAAAGACCTTTGCCCCAATCCCTCTCAGCTGAGCCCAGGAAGGAAAGGAAGGCAGGGCTCCCTGAAACTCCCACCCCAGAGCACACCCGGAAGGTGGACAGGCCCCACCTCCCTGAGCTTCTGTCACACATCATCTCCTTCCCTCCTCCTCCAGATGTGAATGGTGGTAGCCACTCCTGAAGCCACCTCCCTGGGTTGGGATGAGGGGAGGGGACCCTAATCGTGCCCTTGCAGGCTGGTGGCAGCAGGACCCACAGGGCGGCAGCTCCCAGAGGGAAAGAGATGCACATACTGTGAGGCCGGGGGCTGCTGGGATGGGGAGCGAGCCTGCGGTAACAGGGCCATTGATTTGACAGTCAAAAGTCACATCATCCAGGCTGGGCACGGTGGCTCACCCCCGTAATCCCAGCACTTTGGGAGGCCAAGGTGGGCAGATCCCCTGAGGCCAGGAGTTCAAGACCAGCTTGGCCAACATGGCAAAACCCCGTCTCTACTAAAAATATGAAAAATTAGGCGGGCGTGGTGGCGGGCAACTGCAATCCCAGCTACTCTGGAGGCTGAGGCAGTAGAATTGCTTCAATCAGGGAGGCGGAGGCTGCAGTGAGCCGAGATCACGCCATTGCACTCCAGCCTGGGCAACAAGAGTGAGACTCTGTCTTAAAAAAAAAAGAAGAGGCCGGGTGCGGTGGCTCACGCCTGTAATCCCAGCACTTTGGGAGGCTGAGGTGGGCGGATCACGAGGTCAGGAGATCGAGACCATCCTGGCTAACATGGTGAAATCCCGTCTCTACTAAAAATACAAAAAATTAGCCAGGCATGGTGGCGGGCGCCTGTAGTCCCAGCTACTCCAGAGGCTGAGGCAGGAGAATGGCGTGAACCCAGGAGGTGGAGCTGGCAGCGAGCCAAGATCGCGCCACTGCACTCCAGCCTGGGTGACAGAGCAAGACTCCGTCTAAAAAAAAAAAAAAGAAAGAAAGAAAGAAGAAGAAGAAAAGAGTCACGTCCAGAAACTCGGCCCATCCTGGGTACCTAGAACAATGCTGGGTCTTGCCACCTTGTCTGTTGGGATCATGTGTGACAATCCCCAAGGGAACGAGGCTGCAGGGACACAGGTGTTCAAGGCCGCTTTGAGAACTAGTCTCCCATCTGGCGGGACTCAGGCAGGACCCGGGTGACCGACCAGAGCACCGAGGCCCAGAGAGACCCGGTCCTGAGGACCAGGGGTGGACACAGGGCAGGTGGCCCTTAAACACTGCTGAACATATGCCTTAGGACCATAGCAAGGGATATCAAGGGTGACTCAGACTGACCTGGGTTGCCCATCTGTACTCAGGCCCTCAGAGTGGGGCGAGGGACCAGGAGGGGCCACCTTGAGAGACTGTAGGGGTAGCCAGAGTGGCTGGGGGTAAAACCAGAGCCTTCTGTCCAGTCCCAGGCAGGGGCACTGAACCAATCACAATTCCCTGCCCAGGAAGGGCTGAACCAGCAGCTTCCTCCTAATGCCAAGTTCAACAGTGTAAAATCAAGTTAATCTCAGCCTTACCAGAATCACAGCACTTTGGGAGGCCAAGGTGGGAGGATCGCTTGAGGCCAAGAGTTCAAGACCAGTCTGGGCAATATAGCAAGACTACATCTCTACAAAAAAAAAAAAAAAAAAAAAATTAGCCGGACGTGGTGGTATGTACCTGTAGTACTAGCTACTCAGGAGGCTGAGGCCGGAGGATCACTTGAGCCCGGGAGTTGGAAGCTGCAGTGAACTATGATCATGCCACTGCACTCCAGCCTGGGTGACAGAATAAGACCCTGTTTCAAAAAAAAGAAAAAGAAAGAGGCTGGGCATGGTGGCTCACGCCTGTAATCCCAGCGCTTTCGGAGGCCAATGGAGGGGGGGAGCGGATCACCTGAGGTCAGGAATTCGAGACCAGCCTGGCCAACATGGTGAAACTCCATCTCTAATAAAAATGCAAAAATTAGCTGAGTGTGGTGGGGGCATACCTGTAATCCCAGCTACTCAGGGAGCTGAGGCACGACAATCACTTAAACCTGGGAGGTGGAGGTTGCAGTGAGCCAAGATCGCGCCACTGAACTCCAGCCTGAGTGACAGAGCAAGACTCTATCTCAAAAAAAAGAGAGAAAAGAAAAAGAAAGAAACCTCCTCCTCTGGCTCCTTCAGGCCATAGCTCCCCAGGGAGAACCAGGCCCCTAGGACCTCAAGACAGGGCCCATGTTGGTCCTTCCTGCCTCAGTCTCCCCATGCAGGGCCGGGCCAGAGCACCTCAAAAGCACACAGGAAGCATGGCCAGGGTGCCCCCTTTCTCCCCACCTCTGCCCCCTGCCCCAGGGACCCCAGGACCCAGCCTGTCTGGAAACCCCTGCTGGCCTGGCCTCCTTCCCTGCTCTTGCTACCCAGAGAGTTTCTGCTCCCTCCACTCCATTGTTCTCCCAGCACCGCTGGCCCTCTCTGCTGCCCTCAGCCCTGGGCCAGCCCCCACAGGCCAGGCTGAGCCCAGCTGGGTCACAGGGACATCACGCCAAGGCTCTGGGAAGCCTGGTCCCACACCCGGGGTTTGGGGAATGTGGGAAGTTGCCTCTCGGCCCTCTTGGCCGAGGTGTGAATTAGGGGCTCAGTGGGGCAGCTCTACAGAGACACACCAATGGAATTGGAGGGCAGGTGGCTCTGCTTGGTCCCTAGCTGAAATTCCCCCTGTGAAATGCCAACCTTGGCTAAACTAAAGGCTCGGGAGATTGGCACACACATGGCTAGGATGGGTTAGGGGGCCCATCACCAAATGCACCTGCAGCCGTGTGGCCACCCCACCATGGAAACTAATGGATCAGTGCATAGTTTGCAAAACCTGAGGTCCTGTCCCCATGTTCAATAAAGACTCCAATGCCTCCTGGGGTTCCCTCCCGGCAGCCCTTCCCATCCCCTCTAATGAGACGTCCCTTTGCCAACCTCAATACAGCCCTGAGATGATGAAGTCACCTGCACTGAAGTCCCGGCTCTACCGCTTCTCAGCTATGTAGATACATGACTTTGCCTCTCCGAGCCTTAGTTTCCTCAACCGTAATATGGGGGATGACACCGGGACCTTCCAGCCAAGGGTGTTGTGGGGAGTATGCGGGATATCACATCATGAAGAAGTCCTCTCTGTGTGCCTGGCACAAAGGAAAGGCCCAGTGAAGAGCACCTCTCATGCTTCCTAGAGAGGGGTGGGGACTCTGGGTGATGAGAGAAGTTGCTAGAGTATACCTGCGGATGGGCTGAGATGGGAAGATCCATCAGGATGGTCCAAGGATGATGCCAATGGCCCCAGGGTGCTTTCTGCTCGTTCTGTCTCTGTAGGTCCGCTAGCAGGTCAGACAGCTGCAGACACAGAGGGAAGCCCCCCTCACACACGCCAGGGCAGACCTCCAGCCCCAGCCTTGGAAGCCCTGGTGTTCATAAAAATAATTAGCCAGGCGAGGTGGCACATACCTTCACCCCCAGGTACTCAGGAGACTGAGATGAGAGGATCACTTGAGCCCAGGGGTTTGAGACGAGCCCTGGGCAACATAGCAAGACCCCATCTCTATAAAAATTAAAAAATTAGCTGGGCATGGTGATGTGCACCTGTAGTCCCAGCTACTTGGGAGGCTGAGGTGGGAGAATCGCTTGAGCCTAGGAGTCTGAGGCTGCAGTGAGCTATGATTGTGCCACTGCACTCCAGCCTGGGCAACAGAGCAAGACCCTGTCTCAGAAAAAAAAAAAAAAAAAAAGCATGGGCCGGGCACAGTGGCTCGCGCCTGTAATCCCAACAGTTTGGGAAGCTGGGGCAGGTGGATCACCTGAGGTCAGGAGTTCGAGACCAACCTGAGCAACATGGTGAAACCCCGTCTCTACTAAAAATACAAAAATCAGCCAGGCATGGTGGCACGTGCCTGTGATCCCAGCTACTCCGGAGGCTGAGGCAGAAGAATTGCTGGAACCCGGGAGGCAGAGGCTGCAGTGAGCCGAGATCATACTACTTCACTCCAGCCTGGGCAACAGGAGTGAAATTCCATCTCAAAAAAAAAAAAAAAAAAAAAAGCGTGGAGGTACACAGGCTTTGAAGTCAGACCCTCTGGTTTGAATTCCAGGCAGCACCCTCACCTCAGGGTCAGGTGTTCCTCCAGGAGACTGGGCCACAGTGGGTGGGTCCTCCAAGGTTGACCTCTTGGCCCTCCGCAGCTCCAAATTCCCACTCTTTAGAAGAGCCAGGGGAGGCCGGGTGCGGTGGCTCACGCCTATAATCCCAGCACTTTGGGAGGCCGAGGCGGGTGGATCACGAGGTCAGGAGATCGAGACCATCCTGGCTAACATGGTGAAAACCTGTCTCTACTAAAAATACAAAACAAAAATTAGCTGGGCGTGGTAGCGGGCTCCTGTAGTCCCAGCTATTGGGGAGGCTGAGGCAGGAGAATGGCGTGAACTCAGGAGGCGGAGCTTGCAGTGAGCTGAGATCGCGCCACTGCAGTCCATCCTGGGCAACAGAGCGAGACTCCCTCTCAAAAAAAAAAAAGAGCCAGGGGAACCCAGCTCCATCCCTGGCCACCAGAACCAGATCAATGCAAAGCCCATCTTTGTTTGACTTTGGAAGGCTTGACAAGGTGGGGCACTGCCCTTCCACACCTGGACACCTCATCTGACGGCCTGGGGGAGATAGGACAGATGGTCCTGGTAACTCAGCCAGTTCTGCTTCTCCTCCTGGGCAGAGCCCAGGGACATCACCTCTGAGGGCCTCAGCGCCATCCCTCTCGCTGTCTGGCTCTGTCTACCTCTGTCTTTGCTCTTTCTGTCTCCCCAACCCACCACAGCTTGCAGAGAGGCCGGAAGGAGCAGTGGTCGAGGACAGAGATTCGGCCAGGCATGGTGGCTCATACCTGTAATCCCAGCACTTTGGTAGGCCAAGGCAGGAGGATCACTTAAGTCCAGGAATTTGAGACCAGCCTGGGCAACACAGTGATACCCCATCTCTTTTTTTTTTTTTTTTTGAGATGGAGTTTCACTCTGTCACCCAGGCTGGAATGCAGAGGTGTGATCTCGGCTCACTGAAACCTTTGCCTCCCAGGTTCAAGTGATTCTCCTGCCTAAGCCTCCTGAGTAGCTGTCACTACAGGTGCATGCCACCATGCCCAGCTAATTTTTGAATCCTTAGGAGTTTCACCATGTTGCCCAGGCTGGTCTTGAACTCCTGAGCTCAAGCGATCTGCCCGCCTCAGCCTCCCAAAGTGCTAGGATTACAGGCATAAGCCACCGCACCGAGCCATAAGACTCCAACTCTAAAAAATATAAATATGTATAATATATATATTATATATATATATTAGCCAGGTGTGGTAGCTTGCACCTGTAGTCCCAGCTACTCAGGAAGCTGAGGCAGGAGGGTTGTTTGAGCCCAGGAGTTCGAGGCTGCAGTGAGCTATGATCATGCCACTGTACTCTAGCCTGGGCAACAGAGACTTTGTCAAAAAAAGGGGGGGGGGCACAGACTTTGGAGCCAGACTTCCTGGTTTGCATCCCAGCTCTGCTACCCAATAGCCAAGCAGAACTTAAGCCTCAGGTTCCCCATCTGTAAAATGGGTTAAATGGTAACGACAGTGCTTCCCTCCCAGGGAGACTGGAATGAGTTAATACAAGCAAAGCCCTCAGAACAGTATCTGGCCCATAGCGAATATTTAATAAATGCTAGCCCTCGTTATTTTTTATTTGTGTCTTCATCCTGCATGTTTGCTGACTCAAATTTTCCGTGGGTAAGGAGGTGCGGGAGAAGGCATGGGGCTCTGTGGTTTGAATTGCCTGTTGCTCCAGGCCTCCGGGCTGCAGGCTACAATAAAGCACTTCTTTCAATCAGGGCCAATGATGCTTCGATAAAGCTTGACCACAGGATGAAGGATCGCCAGGCTCTGCAAACACAACCCAGGCCTCGGAGGCTGGGCCAGCACCAGAGCTAAGATTGTTCCAGGCAGGCAGGCAGCAAGGTCCCCAGTTCCAGGCCATGGGCTGTGGCCATCCCCCGCTTCCCTCCTTACCCCCACACACCCCAACCCTGCACGCCAAATCTCCGGCCTCCACCCCAAGGCTATTCACATCCCCTATCCTAGAAGACTGAGAATCTAGGAAGGCAGCATCGCAGAATCCTTGAATCTTGGCGTTACAAGGCTTTAGCGTAGTGCTAGGAGGTTGCCTCACACAGCCTCAGGCTCCTTGCAAGAATAACCTCTGCCGACCGGGTTCGGTGGCTCATGCCTGTAATCCCAGCACTTTGGGAGGTTGAGGCAGGCAGATCACCTGAAGTCAGGAGTTCGAGACCAGCCTGGCCAACATGGTGAAACCCCATCTCTACTAAAAATACAAAAAATTAGCTGTGCGTGGTGGCATTCGCCTGTAATTCCAGCTACTCTGGAGGCTGAGGCAGTAGAATTGGTTGAACCTGGGAGGCAGAGGCTGCAGTGAGCAGAGATCATGCCATTGCACTCCAGCCTGGGCGACAAGAGAGAGACTCCATCGAAAGAAAGAAGAAGAAAGAGAGAGAGAGAGAAAGAAAGAGAGAGAGAAAGAAAGAAAGAAAGAAAAAGAAAGAAAGAAAGAAAAAGAAAGAAAGAAAGATAAAAAAGAAAGAGAGAAAGGGAGGGAGGGAGGAAGGAAGGAAAGGAAAGCAGGAAAGAAAGGAAGGAAGGAAGGAAAGAATAACCTCTACCATTGCCATGTTCCTGACAGAGAGCAGTCCCACCAGCTTGGATCCCTCCATGACAGGGAGCTCACTACCACACTTGTGACTTAAGACTCCCACGTGCTTTTAGCTCATTAGGATCACATGTCCCTAGTGAGGTCAGAGTTGCCTACAACCCCACTGAAAAGGAACCTGTCCAGGCCACCACCAGGCAGTTCCCATGGAGTGTCTTTGCCCAGGCAGCCTTTTGTGCCTGAGATGGTCATTTCTTCCAGATGCCCTTGGGTGACCTCATCCTCAGGCTTTCTTCTCTGAGTCTGGGGCCCCTGGGGAGACATCAAGCTTCTACTGTGCCAAGCACGGGTGTTGGCAGGGAAGGAGGGAGGAGAAGAGAGGATTCCTGGGAAGGGACAGCAGAGCTGGTTGTGTGAAGTAAGTTTCGTGATGGGGACCCCAGTGCGGCGCCCCGCCCCCCAACAGTTGGTGGCACCCCCTGCCGTGCCCGAGGCATCCCAAGAGGACGTGGACAGCCAGGCAATCCAGGGGGCCTCAGAGGCTTTTTCAAGCGCTGCCAAGGGGCTGCCGGGTGTGTTGGTGCAGAGTGGCTGCTGTCACCACCCCGGCAAGGGACTCGTTTCCAGATTATGTCTAAACTAACCTATTCCCCAGGCAGCACCCAGGAGAAGCCCCATAAGCTCTCTGCACACAGGACCCTGCCTCAGGAGGGGGAACCCAGGCAGCACCGACTCCAGACCCAGCTAGGTACGGGGAGAGGTGGGGTGACCACAGGGCTCCAACTGTCCAGATGTGCGGCCAGCATTCTGCTGTGGAGACGGGGCGGAGCTGCCTCGAGGGGCCCAGATGGGCCGCGTTAACCTGGGAACAGGCTTTTCGGGACCCAGATGCTCTGTGTTTAGCCGGCTAGCTGGTTTTGGTCTCCAGATGTGAGCCTGGGGTGAGGGGCGGGACACAGATCCAGATGCGTGCACTATATGCAGGCGAAGCTGCAGGGCCCCAGCTGCAGCACCCAGGCCCAGGGGCTCCTGATCATGGCTTTCTCCAGCACCCCAATCCACGCCTACTGGCCCCTGGGCCAAGAGGAGGTCAAGGTTCACTCAGGCTCAGAAGCTGGCAGAGCCCACAGGCACGCTCATGGCAGGAACAGGGACAGAGCCCAGGGACCTGCCCAGTGCCACACAAGCCAGGGACAGGCAGGACCCCCAACAGGAGTAGAGAGTCTGGGGTCCCTCCAGCCACAGGCAGCTGCAGGTGAGGGGCTTGGGGAAATGCCTTCCTCTCCCTAACCCACACAGACACTCTCAGACACACGCAATTAAGTAATCTGGACAGCCCTGGCCAACCAGTGGGAGGAGGTGCTGCATTCACCATGGAGGAGAATTATTAGGGGACACAGTCCTGCCCCAGGGGGATCTCAAAGAATCCAGCCTTGCCCTGGAGCCCCACCCCTCAGCCTCCTCCTGCTCCACCCAGGAAGTGCAAGAGCCCCGCTAGGTGGAGGACTTGGGGCTGACCGCTGACCCCCCAGTCCCAGGCACCTTTGGGATCTCAAGCCCCCAACCCCAAGCCAAGGTGGTCAAAGGCGAAGAGGGATGAAAGAAGAGAAGGCACTACCACTGCTAAGCAAGCGCTGGACGAAGGGGGCTGGAGAAAGCCTCCAGAGGGATCCCAGACACGACGGCTTCCCAGGTGCCCGGCCATCCTCACCCATCTAGCACAGATATGGGGGGCAGCTGGGGAAGCCCAGATACCCCTTCATTAGCCCCCAGCATTGTCCTGAGACCCTGCAGCCTCCCCTTCCTGCCACCCAGAGGGCCTCCATCCTAGATAACCCCAAGTCTCCCAGCAGCCCCCTTCTCAATACTAACAGCTGCCCAAGGTCAGCTGCCTCTCCCCAGCACCCTCCATCGGCCCCTAGAAATGCAGCCGAGAGTCCGGGCGCGGTGGCTCACGCCTGTAATCCCAGCACTTTGGGAGGCCGAGGTGGGCAGATCACCTGAGGTCAGGAGTCCAAGACCAGTCTGGCCAATATGGTGAAACCCTGTCTCTACTAAAAATACAACAATTAGCCGGGCATAGTGGCAGGGTGCCTGTAATCCCAGCTACTCGAGAGGCTGAGGCGGGAGAATTGCTTGGACTCAGGAGGCTGAGGTTGCAGTGAGCTGAGATCGTGCCCCTGCACTCCAGCCTGGGGGACAGAACAAGACTCTGTCTCCAAAACAAAACAAAAAAGAAGTGCAGCTGAGAAGGCAAGGACCAAGGCACAGGGCAGGACTGCAGAAAGCCCCTTGTCCTCTAAGTTTCAGTCCCACAACTGTCCAGCAGCCCCAGCTCCGGACTCTGAGACAGGAAGTCATCATGGCCACAGCGGTCACTGGTCAAGGTCAATAATAAAGTCCACCTGACCATAGGGCAGCCTAGGAGGGGAGGGGCGAACAGGCACAGCTACTCTTGGGGCCATCGGGCATCTTGCCGGCTCCTTCTCACCCTGTCGGGGCAAAGCAGCTCAGGAGAGAGACAACAGGACCGGCACAGTCTGGCCTGGGTGGGGAGGCTGGCTGGGGGAGCTGGATTGAAGCGAGAAGCACTAATAGGTTATGTCAGGCGAGCGCTCTGGGGAAGGGGCCGCGCCTCTCAGCTCTGGCAGCCCCACATGGGGCCTGAGCCCAAGAGCTGGGGCCTGGAGAGAGACGCTGGCTTGGTGCTGAACCCAGTGTGCAGACTGGGGAGCGGGGAGGCAGGACAGGAGCGAACCCCCATCCCCCACCGGGCCTGGGGCAGCAGGGGGGCTGGTGATAGACACAGAGACCCCTCTGGTGGGCTAGGCAGGTCCCAAGTGACAGAGGCCGCCCATGCTTATATGATGCGACTGGGCTTGGTGGAGAGCGAAGCCCCAGGGGTGGGACCACCCCTGTGCTCAGGGGAACCCCTCTTATTATGTATCCCCTCATTTTCTCTTCTGTTCAGTCTCCCCGTCCTGAATGCCAGGATCCCATCCCCAAACCCTCCCGACCCTGATTTCTCCCTCAAACTCCTGCTGCTCTGCGTGGACTTCACCAGCCCCTCCCCCATCCTCCAGTGCGCACTTCGACAGCCCCTAACACTGCAGCCTTTCCTGGGGTTGGGATGAGGTCAGGATGAACCGGGGGACAGGGAGAGGCCTGCAAATGAACCCCTCTCCAGGGAATGTGGGTTCCAGGAGCTCCAGGAGGTGGAGAGGGTCTCAGAACAAGGCGGGGGTGTCAGGGAAGGGCCAGGAACTCGGGCCGGGGCCTGCGGGCAGACTGAGGAGGGGGGCCCTTACAATCACAACAGGGCAGCCAGGGCCCTGTGTGTCTTGGCGAAGTGGGACCCCTGGCCCGCCAGGTATGTAACAATTCCAGCCATTTCCTGCCCTATTAATGAAAAAGGGACTGATATAAATACACGCTGAGCATAAATAAATACAGGCCAGGCCCAGGACTGCATAGCAGACAGATTGCGTGAAGCTGCTGGCCGGCCTTGCAGCCAGCTTCCCCCACCCTGCCCGTGCCCCGTCCACCCCCTGACACCGGCCACCACTTGTTTTCTTCCAGCAGGCCAGGGCCCCTCCATGCTCACAGGCCTGAGACAGATGGACTGACTGCTCCCACCCCAGGCCTCAGAAGCTGCAGCCCCCGGGGAAGGCAGCGGGCCTGGGAGATGGGGAGCCAGGGAGTGGGGTCCCAAGAGCCTCCCATGCCTGCCCTGAGCGGGGACCGCACGTGCACAGACCAGGCAACAGCCCTGTGACATCTGGGGTGCTGTGATTATACCCTGATCACAGGAGGGGAAACTGAGGCTCTCAGGGTTCAGTAAGTTGCCAAAGGTTACACAACGGAGAGGTTGTGGATCCAGCATCCAAACCCAAGGCTCTCTGACCCCGAAGCCTCTGCTGTGCGCACCGTTGTGAGTGGCATCCGAGGGGAGATTCTGGCCTTCTCCCTTTCCCCCAGGATGCCAGGGACTTTGGAAGGCCGGAAGAATTCAAGTCCTAGAAGAGATCCTGCAAAAGCAGCAATAACTCCAGGACAGGGGATTCGGGGAGCCAGAAGTCAGCCAGTGTAGGGCCTTATCGGCAGGCTGCATAGACAGGGGGCCTGCTCCTCTCCTGCCCCACCCCACCTCTTACCTGGGCATTGAGGAACAAGGCCTGGCATCAAGGAACCCCAAATGCTGACTCTCGGCCAGGCGCAGCGGCTCACACCTGTAATCCCAGCACTTTGGGAGGCCAAGGTGGGCAGTTCGCCTGAGGTCAGGAGTTTGAGACCAGCCTGGCCAATATGGTGAAACCTCGTCTCTACTAAAAATATAAAAATTAGCCAGGCATGGTGGCGCACGCCTGTAGTCCCAGCTACTCGAGAGACTGAGGCAAAAGAATTGTTTGAACCCAGGAGGCGGAGGCTGCAGTGAGCGGAGATCACGCCACCGCACTCCAGCCTGAGTGACAGTGAGACCCTGTCTCAAAAATACAAAAAACCAAACCAAATGCTGACTCCCTTATCTGGGATCACCCCACCCATCCCGCATTGCACAGACATGGGAACCGAAGCCCAGGGTGGGCAAAGACAGCCTCATCCAAGGTCACACCCAGTGACCTAGGCAGGGCAGAGACAGAGGCACAGAATCCAATCTTCTGTCCCCAAGCCCGGATCTTCTCCACGGGGCTTGGGCCACATCCCTGTCCATCCCCACCTTGGCCCCAAACTGCTCTGGGGCCTCCTCCTTTCTTCCAGTCCCTGCCTCAACAATGAGCTGACATCACCTACTCCTGCACTCATGCTTCCCTGAAAGCTGTATGTTCTAGAATCCCAGTCGTGTTACGCCTCTGACCAGGTGCTTATAGGCCCTTCCCAGTACATGTTCTGCCTCGTTGGCCAGATGGGACCCCTCAGATGTCCCTCCTAGAGCAGGACAGACTTGCTGCTCAGACTTGGAGGAAGGGTCTGGAAGTTCACCCCACATCCACCCTGGGCTGTAAGGGAGGCCCTCACTGAGCTGGGAACCCGAGTGGAGAAGAGCCATGCTCACCCCACCACCCTCTGGCTTGGGAGTGGGTGAGAGGTAACTGCAAACACTCAAGAAACCATCCCTTTGCCTCTCAGCAGAATCACTCACCTGAAGGCTGAGTCTTGGGGATTGGAAGCACCACAGCCTGAGCTGGCACAGCAGCATCAGCCACCCCTGCAGCAGGACCCTGTGTCCTTACTCACAGGTTAGGGGAGCTCTGAGATACTGGATAGGTTTCCCCTTTCCCCAGGGACACAGACGGCTCTTCAACAGATAGCGGGTGGGTGGGTATGGTTGGTTCTGTGGATGAATGGATGAGTGGGTGGATGGGTAGATGGATGGGTGGATGGATGCATGAATGGGTGGATGAATGGGTAGATGAATGGGTGAGTGGATGGGTAGGCAGATGGGTGGGTGAATGGATGGGTGGTTGGGAGGATGGATGGATGGGTAAATGGATCAGTGGATGGATAGATGGATGGATGGATGAATGGATGAATGGATGGATAGATGGGTGGATGGATGGGTGGATGGATGGGTGGATGGGTGGGTGGGTAGATGGATGGATGCATGAATGGGTTGATGAACGGGGAGATTAATGGGTAAGTGGATGGGTAGGCAGATGGGCGGGTGAATGGATGGGTGGGTGGGTGGGTGGATGGATGTATAGGCAAATGGATCAGTGGATGGATAGATGAATGGGTGGATGAATAGATGGATGGATGGATGGATGCATGAATGGGTGGATGAATGGGTAGATGAATGGGTGAGTGGATGGGTAGGTAGATGGGTGGGTGAATGGATGGGTGGTTGGGAGGATGGATGGATAGGTAAATTGATCAGTGGGTGGGTAGATGGATGGATAGGTGGGTGTGTGGATGGATGGATGGATGCACGAATGGGTGGATGAATGCATAGATGAATGGGTGATTAAATGGGTAGGTAGATGGGTGGGTCAATGGATGGGTGGTTGGGTGGATGGATGGATGGATAAATGGATCAGTGGATGGATGGATGGATGGATGAATGCATAGGTTGGTGGGTGATGATGGATGGATGGATGGATGGATGGATGGATGGATGGATGGATGGATGGGTGGATGTGTGGATGGGTGGGTGGGTGGATGGGTGGGTGAGTAGATGGATGGATGCATGAATGGGTTGATGAATGGGGAGATGAATGGGTAAGTGGATGGGTAGGCAGAAGGGTGGGTGAATGGATGGGTGGGTGGGTGGATGGATGGATAGGTAAATGGATCAGTGGATGGATAGATGAGTGGGTGGATGGGTGGATAGGTGGGTGGATGGATGGATGGGTGCATTAATGGGTTGACGAATGGGTAGATTAATGGGTGAGTGGATGAGTAGGCAGATGGGTGGGTGAATGGATGCGTGGATGGGTGGATAAATGGATGGGTAAAAGGATCAGTGGGTGGGTAGATGGATGGATAGGTAGGTGTGTGGATGGATGGATGGATGGATGGATGGATGGATGGATGTGTAGGTTGGTGGGTGGATGATGGATGAATGGATGGATGGTGGATGGATGGATGGTGGGTGGATAGATGGATGGTGGGTGGATGAATGCATGGGTTGGTGTGTAGGTGGAGGGATGGATGGATGGATAGATGGGTTGGTGAATGGATGGATGGATGGATGAGTGGATGGATGGATGGGTGGAGGGATGGATGGGTGGATGTGTGAGTAGACGGGCAGGTGAATGGGTGAGTGGGTGAATGGATTGGCGGGTGGGTGGATGGATGGTTCTGTGGATGGCTTTGTGAGTGGGTGGATAGGTGGATGGATGTGTGGCCAAGTGCATGAATGAATGGGCTCCTTGAAGCCTGGCTCACAACTGTTTCTCAAAGGAAGTTTCTAAATCTCTGAAATGTGAGGTCCTGGCACCCCCCAGAGGCCAAAGTCTCTAACTGCCCATCTCCCCTAAAGCTCTGGGAACCAATACTTCTGAGAACCGGGGCACGCACCTAGAGAAGTTAAGGATTCTGGGAAACAAAACATCTAGAGACCCAGTGCTGGTTCTGCCCTTGACAGACTGTGACCTTGGGAAAGTTCAGCCTTCTGAGGCTCAATTTTCTCAGCTGTAAATGGTGTTAATCAAACCTGATGCCTGTGTTGCTAGGAGATTTAAACCAAATTATGAGTAAATTGTCTGAGATGGTTGATATCTGGCCCATAGAAGACGCTGACGGAAAGTGATTTCCTTCCCAGAGGCAGTCCTGGGCTCACATGCAGGCACACACGTGCACATCACTCACACAACATCTCTCCAGCCCATTAGGGAAGAGGGAGTGAGACCGTAGGCCAGGCCAGACCAGGAGAGGCAGATGGGGATACATTTATTCTCTGGGAGTTTCTTGCTCTGGCAAAACTAGTCCAGACTCCGAGTCCGAGGACACAGACAGTGAGGGCAGCAAGGAAGACCCTGAGACCTCCTGGGGTTCAACCTCCTGGGCCTGGGCCAGCTGGGTCGTGTGCTCAAAGGCAGCCTGCAGCAGGTGGGAGGCCAGGCAGGTGGTCCAGGTGATGAGATAAGCCAGGTGCCAGGAGGTGAGGGCAGTCATAGTCTCCACCCACCAATACAGACGTCTCAGCTGTGCCAGGAGCTTCCTCACCACGCAGTTCACTTGCAAGGCCTGGAACAGGGAGACAGATGGGCAGGTGGTCCTTAGGAGCTCATAGGGTTACACTGCTTGGCTGTGGCTCCCCCCTCGCAAGCCCAGCTAGCCCTGGCCACACCCAATACCCCAGGTTTGCCCTCCACACCCCAGCCTCATCCCGAGACCACTCACCTTACTGAGCTGCCTGCCGGGTCGGAAGCAGTGGGACTTCTGACACATCCTCCAGGTCACTACCACCAGGAGCAAGGCCACCAACATCAGGCCGTGCAGACATGACAAAAACAGGTCTGTCCAGATGGCCACAGACAGGCCCAGCTGCTCCCAGGCACTGAGCATGGCCAGGCCCAGGGTCCTGGTGCCGCCCCACATGCCAGCCCACATCAGCCTGGGTCCCTGCAGCACCAGCCACACGGGGACCTGTATCAGAGCCAGCCCAGCCCGGAGAGCCTGGCCCAGGGGGCAGGCTGCAGCTCCCAGGGGTAGGCGGGCCTGCCAGTTACAGGACCCCCGGGCCTCCTGGGCCAGCCCTGACACCCAGTGGTTGAAGAGGTTGATCTTGAGGAGCAGGAAATTATAGAGGTGATCTCGGTTCTGAATCAACTGCAGGAGAAAAGAGAGAGACAACCGTCACCCATCGTCACCCTCCTGGAACAGGAACCCCACTTTTTCTTTTTCTTTTTTTTTTTTTTTGAGACAGAGTTTCACTCTTGTTGCCCAGGCTGGAGTGCAATGGCGCTATCTCGGCTCACTGAAACCTTCACTTCCCGGGTTTGGGCGATTCTCCTGCTTCAGCCTCCTGAGTAGCTGGGATTACAGGCGCCTGCCACCACGCCTGGCTAGTTTTTGTATTTTCAGTAGAGATGGAGTTTCACCATGTTGGTCAGGCTGGTCTCAAACTCCTGACCTTAGGTGATCCACCCACCTCAGTCTCCCAAAGTGCTGGGATTACAGGCGTGAGCCACCGTGCCTGGCCAGGAACCCCACTTTTACTGTAGAGGTGAAGCTGCTGGACCACCTTGAGTCAGATCCCCACCTCAAGGCCTCAGCTCCCCACATGTGCAAGGATGAACTCTGTCCACTTTGAAAGACTCCCTTCTGAGAAGGGAACACTAGAAGGTGTTTCATATTATATTTGGGTTCCTTGCCATTGGATTTTTCTTTTTTAAGAAACAGGATCTCACTCTGTTGTCCAGGCTGGAGTGCAATGGCATCATCATAGCTCACTGCAGCCTTGATCTCCCACACTTAAGCAATCCTCCCATCTCAGCCTCCCAAAAAGCTGAGACCACAGGTGCATTCCATCGTGCCTGGCTATTTTTTTTTTTTTTTTTTTTTTTTAGAAATGGCATCTTCCTATTATGCCTGGGCTGGTCTTGAACTCCTAGGCTCAAGCAATCCTCCCCCGATTAGCCTCCCAAGTAGCTGGAGCTATAGGTGCATGTCACTACGTCCAGCTAATTTTTTTTTTTTTTTTTTTTTTTGGTAGAGGCAGGGTCTTACTATGTTATCCAGGCTGGTTTCGAACTCCTGGCCTCAAGCAATCCTCCTGCCTCAGCCTCCCAAAGTGCCGGGATTGCAGGCGTGAGCCACTATACCTGGCCTCCATTGGATTTAAATGATTATTTACAATACTCCAGACTGAAGGAGGTTGCACGGCTATTATTACCATGTGAGGATCCTCCGCCCCAATCCTGTGGGCTTTGAACCCAGGTCACTTGTCTTCTTCCAAGTAGCTGGGCTTTGCCTCTGCACCAGTTGTCCCCTGGCATCAGGAGGGTTGCTGGGTGCAAAGGACAATGCCATTAGCGGCAGGGAGGTGTGAGAGACATGGGGCAGGGGTCACATAATTCACGACAGACCTGATGAGAAGGGTGAAAGAGAGAGATCCAGAAAGACTTCCAGATTTCCAGCTGGACACGGTGGCTCACACCTGTAATCCCAGCACTCTGGGAGGCCGAGGCAGACGGATCACCTGAGGTCAAGAGTTCGAGACCAGCCTGGTCAACCTGGTGAAACCCCATCTCTCCTAAAAATACAAAAATTAGCTGGGCATAATGGTGCATGCCTGTAATCCCAGCTACTCGGGAGGCTGAGGCAGGAGAATTGCTTGAACCCAGGAGGCGGAGGTTGCAGTTTGCCAAGATCACGCCACTGCACTCCAGCCTGGGTAACAGAGTGAGACTCCATCTCAAGAAAAAAAAAAAGATTTCCAGATTTCTGATCTGGGTGGCGAGTTGGACAACAGTGTCTCCCATTCACTGAGATGAAGCTGCAGGACTAGGGTGAGGTGGGCGATAGCTGTTCTTGAGTCCTGGAGTTGAAAGATCCTTCATCAGAGCTGGAAAGCCCCCAGCCCTTGAGTGACACCAATCCACCCACCTGGAGCCCCCATCCCCGGGTCCACAGGCCCACCATCTGAGATTGGCTGCAAGACCCCACTCGTGGGCTGGATTTGCAGAGCTTGGGGTGTGGAGGGTGGAGCTATGCTGAGACAAAAGCGTCCAGCAGGGAGAAGAGTTAGGATAGAAGTAGGAAATAGGACCTCCCAGGTTATGGTGCTGAGACCAGGGAGGAGGGAAACCTATGATATCCCACATGATCCCACAAGATCATTTCTATAGGAGAGGAAACGGGCTCAGAGTGGTGAAGTGATTTGCCCAAAGTCACACAGCTAGAGGGTAAAACAGCCAAGATGCAAATCTTTTTTTTTTTTTCTTTTTTTTTTTCTTTTTTTTTTTTCTTTTCTTTTTTTTTTTTTTTTTTTTGCTGAGACAGAGTTTCGCTCTTGTTGCCCAGAGTTGTCCAGGCTGGAGTGCAATGGTGCGATCTCGGCTCACCGCAACCTCCGCCTCCCAGGTTCAAGCGATTGTCCTGCCTCAGCCTCTTGAGTAGCTGGGACTACAGGCATGCACCACCAAGCCCGGCTAATTTTGTATTTTTAGTAGAGACAAGGTTTTTTCATGTGAGTCAGGCTGGTGTGGAACTCCCGACCTCAGGTGATCTGCCCACCTCAGCCTCCCAAAGTGCTGGGGATTACAGGCGTGAGCCACAGCTCCCGGTCCCAAGATGCAAATCTAATGGTGTCTGTCTTTCTCAACTGCCCGCTGTTATACGGTTGTGACTCACTGCAGCCTTGGCCTCCCAGGCTCAATCTATCCTCCCACCTCGGCCTCCTAAGTGTGACTGAGTTGTGACCCCGACCGCAAGCATTTGTATGTTTAAAAATGATGAATGGGCCAGGCGCGGTGGCTCACGTCTGTAATCCCAGCACTCTGGGAGGCCAAGGTGGGTAGATTATGAGGTCAGGAGTTTGAGACCAGCCTGGCCAATGTGGTGAAACCCCGTCTCTACTAAAGATAACAAAAAATTAGCTGGGCGTGGTGGCGCGCACCTGTAATCCCAGCTACTTGGGAGGCTGAGGCAGGAGAATCGCTTGAACCTGGAGGTGGAGGTTGCAGTGAGCCGAGATCGCACCATTACACTGCAGCCTGGGCAACAGCGCAAGACTCCATCTAAAAAAAAAAAAAAGATGAATGGGCCAGGCGCAGTGGCTCATGTCTGTAATCCCAGCACTTTGGGAAGCCGAGGCAGACAGATCACAAGGTCAGGAGATCGAGACCATCCTGGCTAACAGGATCTCTATTAAAAATACAAAAAATACAAAAAAATTAGCCAGGCATGATGGCACGTGCCTGTAGTTCCAGCTGCTCAGGAGGCTGAGGCAAAAGAACTGCTTGAACCCAGGAGGTAGAGGTTGCAGTGAGCTGAGATCGCACCACTGCACTCCAGCCTGGGCAACAGAGCGAGACTCTGTCTCAAAAAAAAAAAAAAAAAAAGAATGGGAAAAACAATGATTCACCCATAGGAGTGACCCTCAATAGAGAAAATTCTGCCAGGTGCGGTGGCTCACGCCTTTAATCCCAGCACCTCGGGAAGCTGAGGTAGAAGGATCATGTGAGGCCAAGAGTTGGAGACCAGCCTGGGCAATGTAGTGAGACACGATCTCTACAAATTACAAAAATTAGTCAGGCGTGGTGGTGCACACCTATAGTCCCAGCTACTTGGAGGCTGAGCGGGGAGGATTGCTTGAGACCGGGAGTTGGAGGCTGCAATGAGCTGAGCCGGCACCACTGCGCTCCAGGCTGGGCAACTGAGCGAGACCCTGTCTCTAAATAAAGAAAAGAAAAGAAAATGTCAGCACTGTAGTTTGGAGTGGGGCTTCTGGGAGCTGTCAGATTATTCTGGAAGGCAGGCAGCCACCTAGTTCCACTGGATGGGACAGGCAGGGCTTGGGTCCGGCAGCTCTGAGGTGGCTTTGTAAAGGGCCTAGTGTGTGGTCCCTGCCCCACTTACCCCCAGCCCCCACTCACCAGCACTGAGAGCCTCATAACCTGCAACAGAATCCCCAAAAGGCTGGATCTGACTGGAGGAAGGGCCTCCATGTCTGGCCTCCCTCTCCTCCTCCAGCTGGGAGAAGCAGGTGACCTCACAAATGCCACAAGGTGGGGGCCAAGTTACCATGGGGACCCGGTTGCCCCAAGAGACCCGCCACCTTTACCTGGCTCCTGCCACTCCACTGCTTCCTCTGAAACCTCCAGTCCACGTCTGACCCCAATGTGGCCAAGGAGGTCTTAGAGCAAATCTTCTTTCAGGTCAGATTTCCCCAGATCTTGGAACAGGAATCAAGTGCCGCCTAGGAACGGGAGTTCATGCCTGGATTCCCAATGCTTTGGGAGGCCAAGGTAGGAGGATCTCTTGAGGCCAGGAGTTTGAGACCAGCATGGGCAACATAGCAAGACCGTGTCTCTACAAAAAAACAAAAAAAGAAAAAAATTAGCCAGCCTTGGTCGTGCACACCTGTAGTCCCAACTACTCAGGAGGCTAAAGTGGGAGAATTGCTTGAGCCCAGTAGATAGAGGTTGCAGTGAGCCAGGATCACTCCAGCCTGGGTGACAGGGCAAGACCCTATCTCTAAACAAAGAAAAAAAAATTGAAGTTCGAGGAGTTTATTTGGGGAGTGGGCCCTGCAAGCATCCGTAGGAAGTCAGAAAGTGAGGCAAGGGGCCAGGTGCGGTGGCTCACGCCTGTAATCCCAGCACTTTGGGAGACCAAGGCAGGCAGATCACGAGGTCAGGAGTTTGAGACTAGCGTGACCAACATGGTGAAACCCCATCTCTGCTAAAAATACAAAAATAAAAAATAAAAAAAAATAGCCTGGCATGGTGGTGCACGCCTATAATCTCAGCTGCTCAGGAGGCTGAGGCAGGAGAATCACTTGAACCCGGAAGGCGGAGGTTGCAGCGGGCTGAGATCATGCCACTGCACTCCAGCCTGGGCAAGAGAGCGAGACTCTGTCAAAAAAAAGAAGGAAGGGAAGGGAAGGGAAGGGGAGGGGAAGGGAGGGGAAGGGAGGGGAGGGGAGGGAAGGGGGAGCGAGAGAGAGAGAAAGAAGAAAGAAAGAAAGAAAGAAAGAAAGAAAGAAAGAAAGAAAGAAAGAAAGAAAGAAAGAAAGAAAGAAAGAAAGAAAAAGAAAGAAAGAAAGAGAAAGAAAGAAGAGGGGAGGGAAGAGAAAAGGAAGGAAGGGAAAGAAAGAAAAGAGAGGCAAAGACAGATGAGTTCATGAGCAGGGTTTGAGTTCAGACGACTGGGGCTGATCCTCAAAATCCCCTGGAAAATGGTGCAGAACACACCTCAGAGTCACCCCACCCAAGGAGCATGAATACCGGGGTATTTGTCTTCCATGACCTGTCTACTTCCTGTTGGACATTAACTCCCCCTGAACCTCCGACCTCACCAGCACAAACACCAAAGAAAGCCCTCTAGCAGATGGTCGGGTGGGGGTCTTGCAGCAGGCAGCTCAAGCAGTGTGCATGGAAACTGAGGCAGAGGACTCTGGGGTAGGGAGAGCAAAAAGGAATCCAGAACAAATGAACCCCTAGACATGTGATGATGGGAGCCTTGACCCGTCCTGAGGCCCTGGGAAAGGAGACAACAGATGCCAGAAATCTGTAGCAGGTACAACAGATAGAATTGGAGGATGTCAAGACTGATGATGATCTGAGACGTTGCCCACTTGCATGCTAACAAGTTAGCCAATCAGAGCTCCACAGCTGCCACAGGAAGACACGAAACTCCCAGGTCAGAGATCAAAGACGATGCTACTAATGGTAATAGCAGTGAACTAGGTTATAAGCATTTTCCATTCATTCCTTGAGCTCCAAATCCCACAGGGTGATGTAACAAGGGCCAGATGATGCCTGGCAGTATCTGAGGTGGGTGTGTTACAGGAAAGGTGACTTGAGCTTAGGGAACCCAAATCTTTTCTTTTCTTTTTCTGAGATGGAGTCTTGCTCTGTCACCCAGTGCAGTGGTACAATCTCGGCTCACCGCAACCTCCGCCTCCCGGGTTCAAGCGATTCTCCTGCCTCAGCCAACCAAGTAGCTGGGATTACAGGCACCTACCACCATACCTGGCTAATTTTTTGTATTTTTAGTAGAGACAGAGTTTCTCCATGTTGGCCAGGCTGGTCTCAGACTCCTGACCTCAGGTGATGCACCCGCCAGCACCTCCCAAAGTGCTGGGATTACAGGCGGGAGCCACCTCACCCAGCCTTATTTTTTTCTTTTTTTTTTTTTGAGATGGAGTCTCGCTGTGTCACCCAGGCTGGAGTGCAGTGGCACCATCTCCGCTCACTGCAACCTCCGCCTCCCAGTTTCAAGCAATTCTCCTGCCTCGGCCTCCCGAGTAGCTGGGATTACAGGCACGCACCACCATGCCCAGCTAATTTTTGTATTTTTAGTAGGGATAGGGTTTCACCATATTGGCCAGGCTGCTCCTGAACTCCTGACCTCAGGTGATCCGCCTACCAGCGCCTCCCAAAGTGCTGGGATTGCAGGCATGAGTCACTACACCTGGCCAGGGAGCCCAAATCTTTTCTAATGCACAGTAAGCAGGGCTGCCTTTTGCCCCAGAAAGAGACACTATATCTTCCAAGGTTGTCTGATATACAGATATCCTAGAAAAGAAAGTCCAGGGCAAAAGGCAATCCATTAGTGCCTCACTCACAAGACATACAGACACATGAAAGACACATAGAGAGTTGCATCCCAACAGAGGAATGAACAGGAAAAGAGGTAAAGCGAGACAGGGGTCAGGGATACCCCCAACCCAGAAGACTCGAGTGAAGGGCAGAAGGTAGTGCTGCCCACCAAGTGGGGGCAGGGAAGAGAAGGAGTAGGTTTGGAGAGAGAGGAAAAGGGATTGCTGGGGGTCAGAAGGTGGTGGCTGAACCGGGTGCAATGGCTCAATCCTGTAATCCTAGCACTTTTGGAGGACGAAGCAGACGGATCACTTGAGGCCAGGAGTTCAAGACCAGCTTGGGCAGCATGAAGAAACCTGGTCTCTACCAAAAATATAAAAGTTAGCTGGTTGTAGTGGTGCGCGCCTGTAATCCCAGCTACTCAGGAGGCTGAGGCAAGAGAATCACTTGAACCCGGGAAGCAGAGGTTGCAGTGAGCTGAGATCAGGCCACTGTACTCCAGCCTGGGTGACAGAGCAAGACTCCATCTCAAAAAAAAAAAAAAAGAAATGAAGGAAGGAAGGAGAAAAGAAAAGAAAAGAGAGAGGTGGCTGAGACTGGGATTTGCAGTTTGTTTTCCCTCCTCTCTT
Source organism: Pongo abelii (assembly GCF_028885655.2). Classification (NCBI taxonomy): domain Eukaryota; kingdom Metazoa; phylum Chordata; class Mammalia; order Primates; family Hominidae; genus Pongo; species Pongo abelii. The sequence continues at coordinate 14,649,760 of NC_071991.2, forward strand.
TGGTTTGCCACCACCATCACCTGGCATCCCTGTCCCCAGAACTCCACTGCCACGGAGGCTGAGCTAATATCTCCAGCCTCATACTGACCACACTCCCCATGGTCAGGGTGAGAGCTAGAGCAGAAGAGACCTCACTCTGCCCCACAGCCCCTACGGGCAGCCCCATGGGAATGCTAGGCTCATGTCTCAGTCCCAGCTCTAGTCACCTGCCCTTCCCTGCCCCCACCAAAGCCCTGGTCTTGGTCCCCAAGCTAGATTCCAGCCAGGGCTCTTTGTGGCTCTGTGGCTGCCCAGACCACAGGAACAGGTGCCCACAGAAGCCTGGATACCTAGTGTCAGAGGTCAGGAGCCTCCACTGGGGTGTGAAACCCACTCAGGATGTCCCCTAAGCTAACTGAGGGAGAGCAGTCCCAACCACGCAGGTCCACAAGCCAGAAATCCCGGGATCACCTTCTCATCTTCCTGCCTTCTCCCGTTCCTGCCAAGCCACTTCTGAAGGCAAGGGCCGTGAACCTCCCTCACTGCTGCAACCCATGCCTAGAACGGTGCCAGGGGCACAGAAGGAGCTCTGCGTAAATTTGTTGAATTAAGAAATGAAGGCTGGCTGGGCACGGTGGCTCATGCCTGTAATCCCAGCACTTTGGGAGGCCAAGGCCAGTGGATCACCTGAGATCAGGAATTATAGACCAGCCTGGACAACATGGCGAAACCCCGTCTCTACTAAAAATACAAAAAAATTAGCCGGGCGTGGTGGCATGTGCCTGTAATCCCAGCTACTCGGGAGGCTGAGACAGGAGAATTGCTTGAACCTGGGAGGCAGAGATTGCAACCAATGAGCCAAGATCATGCCACTGCACTCCAGCCTGGGCGACAGAGCGAGACTCTGTCTCAAAAAAAAAAAGAAAAGAAAAGAAAAATGACGGCTGGGTGCAGTGGCTCAGGCCTCCAATCCCAGCACTTTAGGAGGCAGACGTGGAAGGACTGCTTGAGCCCAGGAGTTTGAGACCAGCCTGGGCAATATAGCAAGACCCCATCTCTACAAAAAAATTCAAAAATTAGCCGGGCATGGTGGCACGTGCCTGTGGTCCCAGCTACTCAGTAGGCTGAGGCAGAAGGATCGCTTGAGCCCATGAGGTCGAGTCTGCAGTAAGCCTGATTGCACCACTGCACTCCAGCCTGGGTGAAAAAGTAAGATCCTGTCCAAAAAAAGAAAGAAATGAATAACGGCCCTACCTACCAGGTTGCACCTGAAGGTAGCAGGACCTGCTGTGAGAGGAGCCTCCAATGTAGATCAATCAACTGGGAGCCTTGAACCCTCAGTCCAAAGCTTCCCCCCGCTCGCGCCCTTCTCTTTCTTACTCAGCACCAGGTTCAAGGCCATCCACGCACCATTGTTCTGTGTGGCTTTGGAGTTTCACTTTGCAGGGTAGCAGGGAGGACCAGGCAGGAAACCCCAGTTATCAGTAGCCGCTGCCTTGCACAACGCCGGGGGGTGGAGACGCCGTTCACCGGCCTCTGCCCTCCTTCGCCCCAGGACCCAGGGTGAAAGGAGAAGCAGGAAGCCCACCTCTGAGGTCTGCCAGCCCGGGTACCCATCGGCTCTCAGGTGAGCCCCCGAGGGTGCAGGACTGCAGCGCGGCCGCGCGGGGGCAGCAGACACCGGGGCGCGCCTGGGCGCCCCGCGCGGGTGGGTGGTTCCCAACGACTCGCTTGGTCCCCAAGCCCTGCGAGGCCGGTTTCCCGGTAACAGCAACGTCACGTCATCCCCAGGAGTTCGCCCTGTGCAGGTCTCGTCATGCCTGGGTTGCTGGAGGCAAAACCACGGAGAAATGATCAGGACCAAAATCTTTTTTTATGTCATGTTCCTAAGTTAAAACTTCATTTCGTTTCAAATCTTCACTTTTTTTTTTTTTTTTTTGCCAAAAAATACGCAAAAAGGATAAATATGTCTGTATACTTATTGGAGCTTGGTGTTTCTTCTTTCTGTTTTTTGTTTTTGTTTTTGTTTTAAAATATTTTAGAGAGGGAGATCTCGCTATGTTGCCCAGGTTGTCTTGAACTCTTGGCCTCAAATTGTCCTCCTGCCTCAGCCTCCTGAGTAGCTAAGCTACAGGCGTGCGCCACCATACCCAGCTATTTGTGTGTGTGTGTGTGTGTGTGTGTGTGTGTGTGTGTAGAGATGGGGTTTCACTAAGTTGCCCAGGCTGATCTCAAACTCCTGAACTCAAGGGATCCTCTCACCTCAGCCTCCCAAAGTGCTGGAATTACAGGTGTGAGCCACCACTCCTGGCCTGCATTTTTTCTTTCTGAAGATGGTTTTACCCAAGCCACTTACATGCGAAAATAATGATTAAAAAGCAATGAAAGTATGAAGGACTGGATCCTGGTTAAAGAAATAGATTCGGAGATGACAAACTTGGGTTTGAAATGAGCTGGTACAAGAGCTCCTGCCCCAAATTTCCTTATCTGTAAAACTGGAAAATACTTAGAACTGGGCAGGGAATGTTGTGGGGAGAAACCAATGAAATAGAGCCTGTGAGGGGCCTTTGGCAGCGTATGGGAGCTGATGAGTAATGAAGTTGGTATCTGTGAAGGAAAAGGAACTCAAGAATTTTTCAAAACAAAATAAGCTACAAATGGGACAAAATTGCTTTCAAATAAGTGCAAATTTGTAAAAAAGAAACCACTCAGGGTGCAAAAATTTTATTAATTCACAAACCAATGTGTGGAAATCATTACTGCAACCAAACAGTTTTCAGGCAATTCACTTGGACCCCGGCATGATTTCGAAATTTAAATTTTAAAAAGCTCACTGCCAAATGTAAAGAAAAATCTTTGCTTCCTTAAAATTAATTCAAAAATTTTTAAATAAAAATGAATGGAAATACTTTAAACATGTTTTAAAAGGGATATAATGTTGTCAAACCATCCCATGGTTCAAAAACATTATTCATCCCAAAATAAAAGTGCCGAGAAATGGACAAAAAAGCATAAATGCAGGCTGGACACAGTGGCTCATGCCTGTAATCCCAGCATTTTGGAAGGCTGAAGAAGGAGGATCGCTTAAGCCTAGGAGTTCAAAGCCAGCCCTAGCAACATAACAAGACCCCTGTCTCTACAAAAAAAAAAAAAAATACAAAAATTAGGCAGGAGTGGTAGTGAACACCTGTAGTCCCAGCTACTCAGGAGGCTGTGGTGGGAGGATCGCGTGAGCCCAGGAGGTGGAGGCTGCAGTGAGCTGTGTTTGCGACACTGTACTCCAATCTGAGTGACAGAGCAAGACTATGTCTCAAAAATAAACAACTAAATAAATTTAAAAATAATTAACATATAAAAAAAGGAATGGAAATTATTCATAACATTCACCAATTCATTTATCAATCAATTTGTTCAGAACCAAACTTTTTAGACACTTGTTTTCTGCCAGCTCACCTAGACCTTTCTCTGGGACATTCTCCCAACACCCCTGCCCCATCCTCATCCACTCCCTCTTTCTCTACTTGCTCTTTTTATTTTTGTTTTTGTTTTCGTTTTGTTTTGTTTTGTTTTGTTTGAGACAGAGTCTCACTCTGTCACCCAGGCTGGAGTGCAGTGGAACATTCTTGTCTCACTGCAACCTTCGCCTCCCAGGTTCAAGCGATTCTCCCACCTCAGCCTCCCGAGTAGCTGGGACTACAGGCGCACACCACCACTCCCGGCTACTTTTTGTATTTTTAGTAGAGATGGGATTTTTACCATGTTGGTCAGGCTGGTCTTGAACTCCTGACCTCAGGTGATCCACCCGCCTTGACCTCCCAAAGTGCTGAGATTACAGGCATGAGCCACCCCGCCCAGACTCGCCTCAGCTTCTTGAGTAGACTACAGATGCATGTCACCAAGGCTGGCTAATTTAAAAGAAAAAATTTTTTTTTTGTAGAGGCAGGATCTTGCTATGTTGCCCAGGCTGGTCTTCAACTTCTGGCCTCAAGCAATCCCCCTTCTTCAGCCTCCCAAAGTGCTGGGATTACAGGTGTGAGCCACCACGCCCGGCATCTACTTGCTCTTTTGTCTCATGTCCTAAAGCAAATGTTTCTAGGATATTTCCTAGGGTTTCACAAAGTTAGAAATAAAATAAGAAAAAATAAAATGTTCCTCAAAGCCCCCTCACCTCTCTGTTTAAACCATACTGCGGGTTGGGCGCAGAGGCTCACACCTATAATCCCAGCACTTTGGGAGGCCAAGGCAGGTGGATCACCTGAAGTCAGGAGTTTGAGACCAGCCTGGCCAACATGGCGAAACCCTGTCTCTACTAAAAATACAAAAATTAGCCAGGTGTGGTGGTGCATGCCTGTAATCTCAGTTACTCAGTAGGCTGAGGCAGGAGAATCGCTTGAACCTGGGAGGCGGAGGTTGCAGTGAACCAAGGTCACGCCACTGCACTCCAGCCTGGGTGACAGAGCAAGACTGTGTCTCAGAAAAATAAATAAATAAATAAATAAATAGTCAACCATATTGTTGAAAGAAGTCCTGCAGCCCCTCACGGCCACCACCAGCCACCGCCACTGCCCTGGCCCAAGTCACCAAGCAAAGCCAAAAGCCGTGAGAGCCTGGGGGAAATGTTTGCAACCCTGCAAACAGTATCCACAATCTAAAGTATCCAAGGAACTCTTACAAACCAGTAAGATAAAATTAAATGACCCACATGGAATTTTGGTTAGCCAGAAGGAGTGAGTTCAAGACATGTGTTGTACATCACGCTAACTATAGTTGATATCCATCTCGTGTACACTTGAAAATTGCTGGCCAGGCACGGTTGCTCAAGCCTGTAATCTCACTCAGCACTTTGGGAGGCCGAGGCAGGTGGATTGCTTGAGCTCAGGAGTTGGAGACCAGCCTGGGCAGCATATTGAGACCCTGTCTCTATTTTTAAAAAAACGTAAAAATTAGCCAGGCATAGTGGCATGCACCTGTGGTCCCAACTACTTAGAAGGCTGAGGTAGGAGGATTGCTTAAGCCCAGAAGGCAGGGGTTACAGTGAGTGGAGATTGCACCATTGCACTCCAGCCTGAGCAACAGAACAAGATCCAGGCAGGAGGGAGGGAGGGAAGGAAAGAATGAAGGAGGGAAGGTGGGAAGGAGGGAAGCAGGGAAGGGAGGGAGGGAGAGAAGGAAGGAGGAAAGGAGGGAGGGAGGGAAGGAGTGAAGGAAGGGAGAGAGGGATGGAAAGAGAGAGGGAGGGAAGGAAGGAAGGAAGAAAGGGAGGGAGGAAGGAAGGAGGAAAGGAGGGAGGGAGGGAAGGAAGGAAAGAAAGAAGGAAGGAAGAAAGGAGGGAGGGAAGGAAGGAAGGGAAAAGAGAGAAAGAGAGAAAGAAAAGGAAAGAAAAAGAAAGAAGGAAGGAAGGAAAGAAGGGAGGGAGGGAGAGAGGAAGGAAGGGAGGAAGGGAGGGATAAAAGAGAGAAAGAAAGAGAGAGAGAGGAAGGGAAAGAGGAAGGGAGGGAGGAAGGAAGGAAGCAAGGAAGGAAGGAAGGACTAGGCGGGTGGATCAACGAGGTCAGGAGTTCAAGACCAGCCTGGCCGGTCTTGAATGGTGAAACCCCATCTCTACTAAAAATACAAAAATTAGCCCAGCATGGTGGCGGGTGCCTGTAATCCCAGCTACTCAGGAGGCTGAGACGGGAGAATCGCTGGAACTAGGGTGGCAGATGTTGCAGTGAGCTGAGATCGCACCATTGCACTCCAGCCTGGGCGACAGAGTGAGAGACTCTGAGAAAGAACGAGAGAGAGAGAGAGAGAGAAAAAGAGAGAGAGGAAGAAAGGAAAGAAGGAAGAGAGGGAGGGAAGGAAGAAGGAAGGAAGGAAGCAGGGAGGGAGTGAAGAAGGAAGGAAGGAAGCAGGGAGGGAGGGAAGAAGGAAGGAAGGAAAGAAGGAAGGGAGGGAGGGAGGAAGGGAGGGAGGGAGGAAGGAAGGAGGAAAGGAGGGAGGGAGGAAGGAAGGAGGAAAGGAGGGAGGGAGGAAGGAAGGAGGAAAGGAGGGAGGGAGGGAAGGAAGGAAGGAAAGAAAGAAGGAAGGAGGAAAGGAGGGAGGGAGGGAAGGAAGGAAGGGAAAAGAGAGAGATAAAGAGGGAAAGGAAAGGAAGGAAGAAAGAAAAAGAAAGAAAGAAGGAAAGGAGGGAGGGAGGAAGGAAGGAAGGGAGGAAGGGAGGGATAAAAGAGAAAGAAAGAGAGAGAGAGGAAGGGAAGGAGGAAGGGGGAGGAAGGGAGGAAGGAAGGGAAGAAGGAAGGAAGGAAGGCAGGAAGGAAGGAAAGAAGGACCAGGCAGGTGGATCACGAGGTCAGGAGTTCAAGACCAGCCTGGCTGGTCTTGAATGGTGAAACCCCATCTTTACCAAAAATACAAAAATTAGCCAGGCATGGTGGCGGGTGCCTGTAATCCCAGCTACTTGGGAGGCTGAGGCAGGAGAATCGCTGGAACTCGGGTGGCAGATGTTGCAGTGACCTGAGATAGCACCATTGCACTCCAGCCTGGGCGACAGAGTGAGAGACTCTGAGAAAGAGAGAGAGAGAGAGACAGGAAGGAAGGAAGAGAGAGAGGGAGGGAGGGAAGGAGGAAGGAAGGAAGGAAGGAAGGAAGGAAGGAAGGAAGGAAGGGAGGGAAGCAGGGAGGGAGGAAGGAAGGAAGGAGGGAAGCAGGGAGGGAGGGAGGGAAGAAGGAAGGAAGGAAGGAAGGTTGCCAAGAGAGTAGATTTTAAATGTTCTCACTGCAAACTAATGATATAAGTATGTGAGGTGATGCATATGTTAAAGGGCTTGCTTAGTCATTCAATAATACATCCATATATCAAAACATCATGTCATACACCATAAATACATACGGTTGTTCCTTGTCAGTTAAAAATAGGGAAAGGGAAAAAAATCAAACGACCCAATGGAATACAACAGCAAAAGCCATTCACAGAAAAGGAAACTCCAGGAGCCAATAAACTGATGGAAAGAGGTTCAACTTCATTAGTCATTAGGGAGGAATGCACATTGAAACCACAGTGAGATATGATCTCACCCTCATTTGCAAAAACAAAAAAGTCTACAGCACACGTGCGTTGATGACTCTGTAGGATAACCAGAGTCTCGGACACTGCCTGTACCCTGACTCAGTAGTGCCCTTCTGGTTTTTAGTCTCTGGGTGCCACCCATGGTAAGAATTGTATTAAACAGCCTGGATGCAGTGGCTCACATCTGTAATCCCAGCACTTTGGGAGGCCAAAGTGGGAAGATCGCTTGAGGCCAGGAGTTGGAGACCAGCCTGGACCACATAGAGAGACCCAGTCTCTACGAAATATTTTTAAAAATTAGCTGAGCATAATAGTGCATGCCTGTCATCTCAGCCACTCAGGAGGCTGAGGCAGGTGGATCACTTGAGCCCAGAAGGTTGAGACTGTAGTGAGCTAGGATTGTGCCACTGCACTCCAGCCTGGGCAACAGAGTGAGACCTTGTCTCTAAAAAGAAAAAAAGAAAGTATTGCACAAAGCTGCTCATTAAACACACATGTGAAACTGAAGCAAGAGCCTAACAAAACAATAATTACTCCTACCACATGCAGTGTGCTCTTCTAATTTCTACTCACTCTATTTCACAACCAGCTGAATTGTTTTCACCACCCTCCAGTGGGTTAAAGCATTCCTTCCAGAAACATCCACTTGTGAACAAAGAGACACGTGCGTGGCAACGTTATTTCCTGTCCCCAGGAAAGGGGAGATGTATCAGCTGGGTGTGTCAGCTTGAGGCTTGAGGGATGACTAAGCGGTGGTGAAAACGAACCCAGTCCGCAAGCATCAACACAGAAAGAGCTCATAAATGGCCGGGCGTGGGGGCTCACGCTGGTCATCCCAGCACTTTGGGAGGCCAAGGCGGGCAGACCACTTGAAGTCGGGAGTTTGAGACCAGCTGGGTAACTTGGTGAAACCCCGTCTCCACTAAAAAATTAGCTGGGCGTGGTGGTGCACGCCTGTAGTCCCAGCTGCTCGGGAGGCTGAGGCAGGAGAATCACTTGAACCCAGGAGGTGGAGGTTGTAGTGAGCCGAGATCACGCCACTTCATTCCAGCCTGGGCAACAGAGCAAGACTCCATCTCAAAAAAAAAAGCCACCGAAGCAGAGTTGAAGGAAGAGTGGGGCAACATGGCAAAACCCCACTTCTACAAAAAATACAAAAAAAAATTAGCTGGGTGTGGTGGTGCACGCCTGTAGTCCCAACTGCTTGGGAGGCTGAGGTGAGAGGATTTTCCTGGCTGGAAAATAGTGCAAAGGCCCTGTGATAGCCTTGGCACAGTCCAGGAACGCAGAGGCCGGAGTGGCAGAGCGAGGAAAAGAGACGCTACAGATAAGGAGAGGAAAGAAGTTGGATTTTAGGTTTTAAGCAGGGGCGTTAACTCGTCAGATGGATACTGTGAAAACGCCACTCTGCTTGGGCTCAGTTTGTTAACTATTGAAACGCTCATGAAGAAATACATGGGGAGTTATTACACTAGTCTCTTCTTTTGTGTGTGTTTGAGATTTTCTTCTTCTTTTTTTTCTTTTAGTTTTTTCAGACGGAGTCTTGCTCTGTCGCCCAGGCTGAAGTGCAATGGCGCGATCTTGGCTCACTGCAACCTCTGCCTCCCTGGTTCAAGTGATTCTCCTGCCTCGGCCTCCCAAGTAGCCGGGATTACAGGCACGCACCACCATGCCCGGATAATTTTTGTACTTTTAGTAGAGACAGGGTTTTGCCATGTTGGCCAGGCTGGTCTCGAACTCCTGATCTCAAGTGATCCACCCACCTTGGCCTCCCAAAGTACTGGGATTACAGGCGTGAGCCACCGTACCCGGCTGGTGTAGTTTGAGTCCACAGGATTTGCTGACGAACAAGGTGTGGGAGGGGAGAAAAACAGCTTGAGCTGAGCCCCTGAGTGCAAGGTGGTTCAGGGGTATTTGCAGAGATGGGCCCTGAGAAGGAGCAGATTTGGGAGTGGAAAGAATCACTCTCGGGTCTGGGCTCATTGCCAGACCTGTGGCCTCCAAGGAGATGTCAGTTTCATGGCTAGGTGAACAAGTCCAGAGTTCGGGGGAGAGCCAAGACTAGGAGTCATCAATTTGGGAGTCATCCACAAATAAACAGTATTTAAAACCACGGGACTAGATGAGATCACCTAGGAAGTGGGTGTACACAGAGTAGGAAGAAGACCCAGGACAGAGCCGGGGGCCTCTCCTAAGCTTAGAGGTAGGAGAAGAGCAAGGAGGAGGTGGTGAAGAAGATGAGGTAGGAAGAAAACTCCAAGGAAGGGAAGTTGCCATCTGGTCCTCAACAGCCCCACACCCCATCAGCACCAAGGTCACCCCCTCCTCAGCAGCCCCTGACTCTTGACACTCCAGCTCTTGCCAAGTAATTGCAACAGCCTTGGAACTTGTGGTTCACCCAGCTCGCTCTCCCTGCCGACTTCTGGAGCCATCTTGGTAAAATGCAAATCTGAAGCCACAACTCCCCATTACACATTCAGGATTAGAAAGCACATCCATAGGCCTAGCGCGGTGGCTCACGCCTGTAATCCCAGCACTTTGGGAGGCCAAGGTGGGCAGATCACCTGAGGTCAGGAGTTTGAGACCAGCCTGGCCAACATGGCAAAACCCCATCTCTACTAAAAATACAAAAAAAATTAGCTGGGCATGGTGGCGCATGCCTGTAGTCCCAGCTACTTGGGAGGCTGAGACAGGAGAATCTCTTGAACCCGGAAAGCAGAGGTTGCAGTGAGCCAAGATTGCACCACTATACTCCAGCCTGGGCAAGAGTGAGACTCCATCAAGAAAGGAAGGAAGGAAGGAAGGAAAGAAGAAGGAAAAGAAAGAAAGAGAGAGAGAGAAGGAAGGAAGGAGAAAGGGAGGGAGGAATGGAGGAAGGAAGGAAGGAAGGGAGAAAGGGAGGAAAGAAGGAAGGAAGGAAGGAGAAAGGAAGGAAAGAAGGGATAAAGGGAGGAAGGGAGGGAGGGAGGAAGGAAGGCAGGAAGGAAGGAAGGAAAGAAGGAAGAAAGGAGAAAGGGAGGGAGGAAGGGAGGAAGGGAGGAAGGGAGGGAGGAAGGAAGGAAGGAAAGAAGGAAGGAAGGAAGGAAGGGAGTCCATAGCCTGGGGACCAAGCTCTCCACGGCCTGGGTCCTGCACACATCAAAATGGACACCTGCAACATTCCCTGATTATCACACAGGTGCACATGAAGGAACACACGCCCTCACACCCCAGGAGCAGCACAGGAGCCCGCACTGTGGCAGGCCAGGTCTCCCCAACAACTGTTTCAGTACTGACTGAGTGGTTAATTTAAATATTAAAAGCCAGTGCCCTTATACAAAGGCTGGGATGTAACAAAAGCCCACCAAGAGTTTTGCCCAGGCCTTTCCTGGGCCTTAAAGCATGACAAAATAATGAAGGAATTCTTAACAGGACCATTTAGAATTAAGCAAGTTTTATTGTGGGTCTGAAGAAACTCCCCAGGCCTCCGCAAACAAATTTACTGGCGGTCTGAAGGAACTCCTCAAACCTCCATGATTTAGCAGGAGATAACAGTAATCACCCCAGCACCTGGACCCATTTAGATAAGTAAATTTACTGAGGCTCCAGAGGAAGAGCTTCGGGACTCAGACCTTAGTTATGGATTAAAGGAAGTTAATCACTTCTGTCTTCAGATGAATGCACACTTACACATAGACATATAGCTTAGAAGGTATATAAGCTCTGGAAAACTTTGTAATTTTGAGTTCGTAGGGTGATAATTTCCACGCCTTCTCCCTGTAACCGGTTACAGAAATAAAAACTCTCTCTTCCTCCCCAGCTTATGTGCATCTCGTTATTGGGCCACAAGATGTAGCAGCCCAACCCTCAGTTTGGTCTGGGAACAGTACCACAAGCCATTCTCGCCTCCCTCCTTCCTGGATGGAAAGCTCACACCCCACACCTGAGCCTCAAAGTGCCAGATCACACTTTCCCAGCTTCTATGGCTTCTGGAAATATCCTCCTTCCATAGAAAGAAAGACAGAAAGGCCAGGTGGGTTCCTCACACCTGTAATTCCAGCATTTTGAATGCCAAGGAGGGAGGATGGCTTGAGCCTAGGAATTGGAGACCAGCCTAGGCAACATAGCAAGACCCCATCTCTACAATTTTTTTTTTAAATTAACCAGGCTTGGTGGCAAGCACCTGTAGTCCCAGCTACCCAGGAGGCTGAGGCAGAAGGATTGCTTGAGCCCAGGAGGTAGAGGCTGCAGTGAGCTAGGATTGTGCCACTGCACTCCAGCCTGGAAACAGAGCAAGACCCCTCTCAAAAAAATAAAATTAAAATTAAAAATATAAAGGAAAAAAGGGAGAGAGGGAGGGAGGAAGGGAGGGAGGGAAGGAGAAATAAGGAAAAGCTCCTGCCATTGCTAGCCTACCTTGGGCTCTGTTTTGTTTGTTTGTTTGTTTTCTTTGAGATGGACTCGCTCTGTCGCTAGGCTGGAGTGCAATGGCACGATCCTGGCTCACTGCAACCTCCTCCTCCCAGGTTCAAGCGATTCTCCTGCCTCAGTCTCCCGAGTAGCTGGGACTACAGGTGCCCGCCACCATGCCCAGCTAATTTTTGTATTTTTAATAGAGAAAGGTTTTTGCCATGTTGGCCAGGCTGGTCTCGAACTCCTGACTTCAAGCGATCCACCCACTTCGGCCTCCCAAAGTGCTGGGATTACAGGCATGAGCCACCACACCTGGCCTGCCTTGGGCTTTGAATGTAAGGATGCAAGGAATGTTCAAGTTGCTGCCACCATTTGTGACCAGAAGGAGCCAACAGTGCAAACACACAATGTGGCAAGTGGGAGGTTGGCACCAGGGTCCTTGTGAGATCAGTGGGCCCCTGGGCTGGCCCCTGTGCTGCTGACCACTGACCTTCTTGCTGTAAGAAAAATACCAAACCCCTAATATTTAAACCACTTGGGGTTGGTTTTTGTCGTGTTTTTTTGTTTTTGAGACAGTGTCTGCTCTGTTGCTCAGGCTAGAGTGCAGTGGCACAATCCTAGCTCACTGCAGCCTCAACCTCCTGGGTTCAAGCGATCCACCTCAGCCTCCTGAGTAGTTGGGACCACAGGCACGTACCACCACACCCAGGTAATTTTTGAAGTTTTTTGTAGAGATAGGGTCTTCCTATGTTGCCCAGGCTGGTCTCAAACTCCTGGGCTCAAGCGATCCTCCAGCCTTGGCCTCCCAAAGTGCTGAGATTACAGGTGTGAGCCACTGCACCCAGCCAACGGATCCGTTTAATACATCTCCCACCCCAAACTGTTTTCTCTTCCCCAAGCCCCCAAGCTCCCTCTGTCACTTTGGCAGCAGCCAGACTTGGTGGGTGGGGAAGCTTGATATCCACTGCCCATAGTGTGTAGGGTCCAGCCCTACGGAGCTTAGCGGGTGTTCTCCCCGTGTGCGGAGACGAGAGATTGTAATAAATAAAGACACAAGACAAAGAGATAAAGAGAAAACAGCTGGGCCCGGGGGACCACTACCATCAAGAGGCAGAGACCGGTAGTGGCCCCGAACCGGCTGGAAGCGCTGATACTTATCGCATACAAGACAAGGGAGCAGGGTAAGGAGGGTGAATCTTCTAAGTGATTGACAAGGTGAAGCAAGTCACGTGATCATAGGACAGGGGGCCCTTCTCAGGTAGCCGAGAGAGAGAGAGAGAGAGAGAGAGAGAGAGAGAGAGAGAGAGAGAAGGCAGCATACGTCAGCATTTTCTTCTATGCACTCATAAGAAAGATCAAATACTTTAAGACTTTCACTATTTCTTCTATCGCTGTCTACTACGAACTTCAAAGAGGAACCAGGAGCACGGGACGAACATGAAAGTGAACAGGGAGCGTGACCATTGAAGCACAGCCCCACAGGGAGGGGTTTAGGCCTCCGGATGACTGTGGGGAGGCCTGGATAATATCCAGCCTTCCACAAGAAGCTGGTGGAGCAGAGTGTTCCCTGACTCCTCCAAGGAAAGGAGACTCCCTTTCGTGGTCTGCTAAGTAACGGGCGCCTTCCCAGACACTGGCGTTACCGCTTGACCAAGAAGCCCTCAAGCGGCCCTTATGCGGGCGTGACAGAAGGCTACCTCTTGCCTCCTAGGTCACTTCTCACAATGTCCCTTTAGCACCTGACCCTATACCCGCCGGTTATTCCTAGGTTATATTAGTAATTAAAAGCTAATGATTAATAAAGTTTATAATAATGATTGATAATTGTCCATGATCATCTCTATATCTAATTTGTATTATGACTATTCTTATTCTATTTTCTTTATTATACTGAAACAGTTTGTGCCTTCAGTCTCTTGCCTCGGCACCTAGGTAATCTCATAATTTTCCTGCCCCAAGCGCTTCAGTCATTTCATCAGCTGTTTCTCTATCCGGAGCTCTGGTTCCTTTTAGTTGATAATTTTTTTTTTTTTTTTTAAAGAGATGGGGTCTCGCTGTGTTGCCCAGGTTGAAGTGCCGTGGTGCCGTCTCTGCTCACCGCAACCTCTGCCTCCGGGGTTCAAGCGATTCTCCTGCCTCACCCTCCCGAGTAGCTGGATTACAGGTGTGTGTGCTACCACTCCCAGCTCATTTTTGTATTTTTAGTAGAGACGGGGTTTTACCATGTTGGCCAGGCTGGTCTTGAACCCCTGACCTCAAGTGATCCACCCGCCTCAGCCTCCCAAAGTGCTAGAATTACACGCATGAGCCACTGCACCTGGCAAGAATGCATTTTTAGAACCAGATCTGGATGCTCGGTGTGGTGATTACTACTGAAGCGTTAATTGTGTTTAGGTCATCTTGGCAGACAAAGCTAGGAAATTCACCAATACACACACATACATGTATGTCTATTTATATATCTTTCCATCTATTTATGTTGAAACCCATGAGTTTACTCTAATATCTCCCACTCTTCTCCAACGCTACAGGGTTCCTTCTGCTCATCACCCCTGTAAACCCAGAAAATCTGAGACAGGTCTCAGTTAATTTAGAGAGTTTATTTTGCCAAGATTGAGGATGCACGCCTGTGACACAGCCTCAGGAGGTCCTGACGTCATGTGCCCAAGGTGGTCAGGGCACAGCTTGGTTTTATACATTTTAGGGAGACATGAGACATCAATCAATATATGTAAGAAGTACATTGGTTTCGTCTAGAAAGGTGGCGACAATTTGAAGCAGGGAGGGGGCTCCAGGTCACAGGCAGGCGAAAGACAAATGGTCGCATTCTTTGAGTTTCTGATAAACCTCTCCCCTGTAATCTCAGCTACTCAGCAGGCTGAGGCAGGAAGTGGAGGTTGCATGAGCTGAGATCGAGCCACTGCACTCCAGTCTGGGTGACAGGGCGAGACCCCGTCTCATAAAAAAAGAATGCCTTCACCATCTGGGAATGCAGTCCAGTAGGCCTCAGTCTTATTTTACGCAGCCGCTATTCAAGATGGAGTTGTTCTGATTCAAACATCTCTGACACTTCGACACTTCTACCCCCTAAACCTGTCTGAAGATCATCCACTCCTCTCCCCAGTCATGACCTCTACCCAAGGTCATGCAGCCATCACCTCCTGCCTGGACAGCTGTGACAGCCTGCCAAATTCTGCCTGCCCAAACCCTTGATTCCAACACAGGTCCTCTAGACCAGAGCTTCTGAACCTTCAGCTGCCTAGAAATTGCCTGCAGAGTTTGTAGAAACACAGAAACTCTGGGCCCCAGTCCCAGCAATCTAATTCTGATTCAGAAGGTTCCAGGTCAGCTGAGAATTTTTACTTTTTTTTTTTTTTTTTTGAGATGGAGTCTTGCTCTGTCACTCAGGCTGGAGTGCAGTGGCGCAATCTCTGCTCACTGCAATCTGTGCCTCCCAAGTTCAAGCTATTCTCCTGCCTCAGCCTCCTGAGTAGCTGGAATTACAGATGCCCGCCACCACGCCCGGCTAATTTTTGTATTTTTAGTAGAGATGGGGTTTTGTCATGTTAGCCAGGCTGGTCTCAAACTCCTGACCTCAAGTGACCCGCCCACCTCAGCCTCCCAAAGTGCTGGGATTACAGGTGTGAGCCACCGCACCTAATTTTTGCATTTCTAACAAGCTTCCCTAGGGCATCTCCTAGAGGAAACCAAGATGTTACGGAGGCTGACGCTGCATATCTTCAGGTCACACTTCCAGCCGCAAGACTCTCTCTGCTGTCCAATACAGTAGCCACTAGCCACAGTGGCTATTTAACTTATTAAAATAAAATTTTCCAGTACAGTTTTTTAAAATAAAATTATTAAAATAAAATTTGCCAGGAGGCAGAAGTGGGAGAATCGCTTGAGACTAGGAGTTTAAGACCAGCCTGGACAACGTTTTTTGTCTCTACAAAAACTACGAAAATAAAAATAAATAAATAAATAAATAAATAAAATTTTTAAAAGCCGGGCAAGGTGGCATGCACCTGTAGTCCCAGCTACTCAGCTACTCAGAAGGCTGAGGCAGGAGGATGGCTTGAGCTTGAGTTCAAGGCTGCAGTGAGCTATGGCCAAGCCACTGCACTCCAGCCTGGGCGACAGAGTGAGACCCTGTCTCATAAAACAAAACAAAAATAAAACAAAATAAGTAAATACAAATACAAAGTAAAAATGAAAGCTAATCCTAGGTCCCTCTCCTGCCCATAAGAATTCAGAGACTCCCCAGTGCCTACAAACCTCATGCTTTTAGGAAGCATAAAGGACTTCAGGAGGCAGGAGGGCAGTTGGAGGGGGATGGTGGAGGTGCTGCTACCTGACGGTGGAGGGGGAGGCCGGGGCCAGACCACCGAGCAGCCCCTAAACCCGCATATCAGGAAAACGTCTCAGCAGTCCCTGCTCTACCCGGGCTGGAGGAGGGCCACAAGCCTTGAGCTCATTGGCTGGCGGTAGGGGGCGGACTGCCAACGCCTTCCTTTGATTGGCTATTTTCTCTTAACGGAAAGCCAATCATTGCGGGCAGGCGGTGAGGGTGTGGCCAGGGTCGCAACACAGGCCCCGCCCCGAGTCCCGTTGCCCACACGCCCCAGGCGCGCTCGATTGGCGGTGAGTTCTGACTCTGGCCTCCCTCGAGACCCTTTCGCTCCGGATGTCGCCCACCTCCGACCCTCTCCCAGTCGGAGGGCGGGAAAGAGGAAGACAGGTCCTTCCTCCAGCCGCGGGGCACCCCCTTCTCCCACCTTGCCCTTCCCCCAGCCCTGCAGCCCCAGAGTGTAAATATCCAAGCCCGCCCTCTCTGCGCTCAGTGTCCCCATCTGGGATAGGGGCCGGGATAGGGGTCGCGCTGGTGGCCTGGCAGCCTCCTCTGCAGGGGGAGGAGGGAAGGGGGAAAGGAGGAGATGGGCGATTGAGGTGGACCTCGAGACAGGGCAACCGTGTCCCCACAGGAGCATGGCCCAGGAGGAGGGTGGGAGCCTACCCGAGGTGCGGGCGCGGGTCAGGGCCGCACATGGCATCCCCGACCTGGCCCAAAAGCTCCATTTTTGTTACCGCTGGGCTCCGGACTACGACCAGGTAAACTCATCTGGGGCCTTGCCTCCACTAGACCAGCCTCCATTTTTCTACCTGTAAAGTGGGAAATCAGCCTTGCACCTGGGGGCGGCTGTGAGAATGAAGTGAGGCCTGGCTAAGAACCCTACAGTCCTGCCCCTTCCAGAACCCGCCTCACAGCTCTGGATTGGCAGCCCCATCAGGGGTCATGACCTCCCCGGGGGGCTGCCTGGAAGAGGTGCTATTGAGAAGTCACTGTGGGGCCAGTGGCTCACGCCTGCAATCCCAAGCCCTTTGGGAGGCCGAGGCGGGCGGATCAACTGAGGTCAGGAGTTCGAGACCAGCCTGGCCAGCATGGTGAAACCCTGTCTCTACTAAAAATACAAAAATTAGCCAGGCCCACGTGGTGGCAGGCGCCTGGTAATCCCAGCTACTTGGGAGGCTGATGCAGGAGAATTGCTTGAATCTGGGACGCAGAGGTTGCAGTGAGCCAAGATCTCATCACTGCACTCCAGCCCAAGCGACAGAGGGAGACTCTGTCTCAAAAAAAAAAAAAAAAAGAGCGAGAGAGAGAGAAGTCCTGTGGACTCAGCAGAGACAGCTGCCTTGGCCAGGAGAGAGGGTCCCTGGAGGGCTAAGTCTACCGTACAGTGGGCTGGGGGCTAACTCTCCAGTCCTGGCCCTTTAGCAATGGGAAGCACCTCATGCCTGGGCGTCCCCTCACGGTAGCCCCAGCCAGGCTTGATCCCCAACACACGCAGCTTAGCCTGGCAGACTCTGAGACCACCCCATAAGGGAGATCCCCCAAACACTGGGGCACCAGTGTTGTAGGCCTGGCACTCTTTCCCCAGGATGTGGCCACCCTGCAGTACCGTGCCCCCCACCTCACAGTGGACTGCCTCACACAAGCCCTTCCAGGCCCGCTCCACAGTGCCCTGATCCTGGACGTGGCCTGTGGCACAGGCCTAGTGGCTGCCGAGGTGAGGCTTTTCCAGATCCCCTGCTTACTCCTTAGCCCCGCACTTCAAATCTCCTACTGCCCCTGGCCCCAGAACCCTGCCCCGCACCTCAGACTCACTGTTCCAAATGCTTGAGACGGGACCAGGCATGATGTGGCCCACACCTGTAATCCCAGCACTTTGGGAGGCTAAGGCAGGAGGACAGCTTGAGGCCAGGAGTTTGAGGTCAGCCTGGGCAACATAGCAAGACCCCTGTCTCTACAAACTACAGGTGGTGCACGCCTGTAGTCCCAGCTACACGGGAGGCTGAGGTGGGAGGATCACTTGAGCCCAGAAGTTCAAGGCTGCAGTGAGCTATGATCACGCCACTGCACTCCAGTTTGGGCGACAGAGAGAGACCTTGTCTCAAAAATTTTAAAAAAGCAAACGCGTGGGCCACATTCAGTGCAGAGTCCACTGCCCTCCCAAGGTGCAGGGACCCAGCCGGGAGGTGGCAGGTGTGAACCATGACTGAGTCTCCCACCCCTACCCCAGCTGCGGGCTCCAGGCTTCCTCCAGCTGCATGGGGTGGATGGGATCCCAGGGATGCTGGAACACGCCCGGGCCCACGGCCTCTATCAGCACCTCAGCCTCTTCACCCTGGGCCAGGAGCCTCTGCCCAGCCCGGAAAGTACTTTCTCTCCCACCTCCACACCCCGAGGCCCACCCTCATGAAGCTCTTTCCTTTGCTGATCCTCCATCCCCCTCCCACACTAAGCCCCCAGTCCCTCACTCAACCCTGCACCCCACGATCTGACTGCAGCCCAGAACTGGGCCATACTTACCTTATCCTCCAGGGGACCTGGGTCCTGCAGATGCGGGTAGTAGCCTCGTCCCACCCCTAGGGTGGTCTGAGGCCACACCATAGACAAGGTACCTTCCAAGCATCACACCGTGTCTCTACCCCTCCCCACACACATAGGGACCTTCAATGCGGTGCTGATAGTCGGTGCCCTCAGTGACGGCCACGTGCCCTGCAATGCGATACCTGAGCTACGTGTCACCAAGCCAGGTGAGGAGCAGCCCAGCCAACCACCCCCAACCCCCATCACCATATACCTTCCCCTGTGCACAGTGCAGACAAAAGCCCCAGAGCCCCTCAGGCTAAGCAAGGGGCAGCATCCTGCCCAGCGTCACACACAGCCTAGCCTAACATCCCAGCCACCAACAGCAGACCCAGGCAAACAGGTGGGGCAGACAGGTGGCCAGCTTGGCTCTTATCCATGGACAACCAGGAGCAACTCCACCCTCCTCTGCAGGCTCCATTTCCCAGCCTGGGAGCCAGGTGGTATAAATGCTACAATCCAGTCCCCGTAGGACTGCAGTGAGAATCAGGTGAAACCCTGTCTCTAAGGCTTTTGCTTTGGTCCTGGCCCACAGTGAGGGCTCAGTTCTGTTCCTTCCTCTCCCTGCTTCCTCACTCATTCATAGACTGCCTTCGGGGCGTCTCTTTCTCTTTCCTGGTCTCAGTCTTCTCATCTGGGAAATGGGACTGCTCAGGGGAGATGAGAGCTGTGAGCACCGTTTGTAAACTGCACATCACGCTGCCCGGGCAGGTGTTTCCCATCTCCTGCTGTGTTCTTGCTCAGCGCTTTGCTCTGCTCTGGGCAGAGGGCTCAGACCCTGCCCTCTGGGCCTTGATCTCCAACCCACTGGGGCCCAGGAAGGGGCCAGAGAGCACAGGGCCTGGTCAGAGGTGGCCCCATGAGAGGCGTGAGCGCTCATTGCTCCCAGGATTTATTTATTTATTTATTTAATTTGAGACAGAGTCTCACTCTGTTGCCAAGGTTGGAGTACAGTGGCATGATCTCAGCTCACTGTAAACTTCGCCTCCCAGGTTCAAGAGATTCTCCTGCCTCAGGCTCCCAAGTAGCTGGGATTACAGGAGCCCACCACTGCGCCCAGCTAATTTTTGTATTTTTAATAAAGACGGGGTTTCATCATGTTGGCCAGGCTGGTCTCGAACTCCTGACCTCAAGTGATCCGACTGCCTTGGCCTCCCAAAGTGCTGGGATTACAGGCATGAGCCACTGTGCCCAGTCCTGCTCCAAGAATGTAGACAAGAGAGGCATTTCCGAGACCAGGTGAGGAGTCCACATGGGGAGCACCCTAAGGCAGATAGGAGAGGGGCTGAGCATGAGAACGAGGAGGCGCTGGCTAGCTGCAGGACAGGGAATCATAGAGGTAAAAATGCTTCCTCTCCCTCCCCTCTCTGCACCCCTTGCCAGTCCCAGCAGAGGCTGTGGCTAAGCCTGGGCAGGTCTGGGCAGGCATCCGGGGAGCCCTGAAGGCTGACAAATGCAGGGACATGGATGGGGTCAGCTGGAAAGGTCGAAGTTGGGCCCAAGAAGACAGGAACTTTCTACTGGGTGAAGCAGCCAGGATCGGACTTCCTAGCCCAACTTGTGCTTGCTAAGCCCTTCAGCCCCATCAGGCTGCCCATGGGTGACAGTCTCCCCTGCTCCAGAGCCTCTCCTCTCACCGCGCTCCTTTCTATCAGCAACGCCCTGCTTCTCCTTACCCCCTCCTCCAGGAAACCTTCCCAGACCAGTCACTGGGGCTTCCCCATCTCTCCTTCTCAGTGCACCTGAGGCCACCCTGGGCACGCACACTATAGGTGCCTGGACCTGAGGTGACAAGGCCATTCAGCCAGCACTTACTGTAGGGCACTTCAAACACACATACCAGCCTTGCTGTGATGTTAGATAATCATCCTCTCTGTGTCAGCTGGGAAACTGAGGCCCAGAGAGGTGAAGGGATAGCCCAAGATCCAAAGCCCACATGGGGGCTTTCTTCCTGTCCATTCAGACATAGTCACATCCTCCGGCAGAGGCGTGGGTGAGTGGTGAGTGGTGAGGAGGGCGTCTCCTTAATCCAGGAGAATTAAGTCAAGTGCCAGGCACAGTAGCTCACCCCCATAATCCCGGCACTTTGGGAAGCCAAGGCAGGAGGATCCCTTGAGCCCAGGAGTTCAAGAGCAGCCTGGACAACATAGCAAGACCCCATCTCTACAAAAAAAAAAATGTTTAATTAGCCAGGCATGGTGGTAAGCACCTATGGTCCCAGCTACTCGGGAGGCTGAGGTGGGAGGATTGCTTGAGCCCATGAGTTGGAGGTTACAGTCAGCTATGATTGTGCTGCTGCTCTCCAGCCTGGGAAATAGGGTGAGATCCTATCTCAAGAAAGAAAAAATAAGGGGGGGTGGTCAGGCACAGTGGCTCACGCCTGTAATCCCCAGCGGGCAGATCACCTGAGGTCAAGAGTTCGAGACCAGCCTGGCCAACATGGCAAAACCCCGTCTCTACGAAAAATACAAAATAGCCGGGCATGGTAGCACGTGCCTGTAATCCCAGCTACAAGGGAGGCTGAGACAGGAGAATCACTTGAACCCGGGAGGCGGAGGTTGAAGTGAGCCAAGAGCATGCCATTGCACTCCAGCCTGAGTGACAGAGCAAGACTGGGTCTCAAAAAAAAAGAAAGAAAGAAAAAGGAATTCCCCATGTAAAAGACACAGAAAAACTGCCCTGGGAAGGAAGCTGGAAGAATTTCTTGCCTTGAAGGGATAACCGTCCCCAGCAGAGATGGTCCTGGACTGTGGCTCCTGCCCCTCCCCCACCTCACCTACCCCTCTCCCCAAGGTGGGCTGGTGTGTCTGACCACCAGGACCAATTCGTCCAATCTTCAATACAAGGAGGCTCTGGAGGCCAGCCTGGACAGGCTGGAGCAGGCTGGGGCATGGGAGCGCCTGGTGGCCTGGCCTGTGGGCTGCTGGGAGCTGGCTACCTTCCAGCTGGAGGTGGTATCCGGCATCTCTGCCAAGGATGGCTTCATCTCCGGTATTGTCTACCTGTACCGAAAGCGGAAGGCGACCCAGGTTGAGGAAGTGAGATCCAGCCCCCAGCCCCAAGCCCCCAGCTGGCCCCTGACTCCTTGTGGCCTTAGCTGGGCCCATCTGCTGGGCCTCCTCTGCCTCCCCTGTAAAATGGGACCTCCGAACCAACCCTGCCCCTCAGAAATGCCCTGTCTATTAAATGAGCTCCCAGAAAACAGTGGCATCTGTTCCTGTGGGTTCCAGAATCGAGACGTGGCAGGGTGTGGTGGCTCACACCTGTAATCCCAACACTTTGGAAGGTCAAGGCAGGAGGATCGCTTGAGACCACAAGTTCAAGACCAGCCTGGGCAACATAGTGAGACCCCTATCTTAAAGAAAAATTGTAAAAATTAGCACTTTGGGAGGCCGAGGCAGGAGGATCACTTGAGGTCAGGAGTTCGAGACCAGCCTGGCCAACATGGCAGAACCCTGTCTCTACTAAAATTACAAAAATTAGCTGGGCATGGTAGTACATGCCTGTAATCCCAGCTACTCGCGAGGCTGAGGCAGGAGAATTGCATGAACCCAGGAGGCGGAGGTTGCAGTGAGCTGAGATGGCGCCACTGGGGGGTGACAGAGCGAGACTCTGTCTCAAAAAAAAAAAAAAACTGGAAAAATCAGCCAGGTGCTGTGGGTGCATGCCTATAGTCCCAGCTATTTGGGAGGCCGAGACAGGAGAATCACTTGAACCTGGGAGGCAGAGGTTGCAGTGAGCCTAGAGCACACCACTGCACTCCAGCCTGGGCAACAGAGCAAGACTCTGTCTCAAAAAGAAAGAAAGAAAGAAAGATAAAAAAGAAGCAAGAAGTGATGGAGAAGACCCCTTCCTGGGGCCTCCCTGGATCACTCCTTCCAGGGTCCTGGGTCTGCTCACCTCTAACTTACTGACAAGAAAATGAAGCCTGAGCAAGCTTGGAACATGCTTTGCACAACAGTGGCAGGGCAGGGACTCAAGGCCAAGGCCAAGCCCAAGTGGTTGCTCAGGCCCAAGCCCTGTCCTGGACAGCTCCCCCACCCAAATTCGGAGTCCAAAATCCCAAGCTGTAGGTCTGGGCCTGGACCACAGTTGGTTTCCTCATCATCAAGGAATCAGAATGCCGAGCTCTGGGCGTGGCTTGAAGGCTGCCCTCCAGGTGAAAGGCATTTGGTGACCCTCAGCACCTCAGGGATGTGAACAGGGCTGATAATAATTTCTCCATCCAAGAGAATGGGAAGACTTCATCGGGGAGGAAGCTGGGAGCTGGGCTTTCAGGACGAGCAGGATCCAGAAGGGTGGAGAAGGGAAAAGGGACATTCCAGGCTGGAAGCAGGGACCGGCTGTGCAAAGGCTGGGAAGGAGGACCTGTAGGGTGACTCAGCAAAGAGGAACAGACCAGCCTGGCTGCCCAGACAAAGCTGGAACAACAGCGGGGTGGGGGTGGCAGGTGGCCCACACCTCGGAGCTGGAAGCCCACGTGGGGACGTCCCTCCTGGGGTCCCCAACCCTTCACCGGGGTCCCGGGCATACACTGTATATGGGTTTACCCTCCAACCCATACACAATGGACAAGGTGATACCTTGGGGGCCCATTTAATTTCTTTTTTAAGGTGATACTTGGAGGCCCGTTTCGATTTTTTTTTTTTTTTCGTTAACAGATAAGTTCTCGCCTCGTCACCAAGGCTGGAGTGCAGTGGTGCGATCAAAGCTCACCGCAGCCTCAAACTCCTGGGCTCAAGCAATTCGCCTACCTCAACCTCCCCAAGTACAGGGATTACAGGCATGAGCCACCATGCCCAGCTAATTTTTTTAACTTTTTGTAGAGATGGCACCACTATGTTCCCCAGGCTGGTCTCAAACTCCTGCCTCAAGCGATCCTCCCACCTCAACCTTTTAAAGTGCTGGGATTACAGGCGCTCACTACCGCACCCGGCCGAGCTCCAATTTTTCACAATTCCCTGGATCTCGTTTTTTTTTTAAGTGTTTATGTCCCGGCCAAAACACAGTGGTCCTGCCCCTCAGTGACCCCCCCGCCCAGGCCTCCAGCCCTGCCCCACCCACCTCCACAGCTGAAATCAGAGACAATAAAAGTTCCTCCTGTGCACAGGTCCCATTTATTGTAGAAAATAATAATAATTACAGTGATGAATAGATCTTCTTAAATTACAAAACAGAAACCACAAAGAAGGAAGAGGAAAAACCCCAGGACTTCCGAGGGTGAAGCTGTCCCCTCCTGCCTGCCACCCTCCCAGGCTGGTTAGTGTCCTTGGCAGGTGCAGAGGACTCAGAGGGGATCAGTCTCCGGGGCCTGGGCTGAAGTGGATGAGGCAGAGAGTCCTGAGAGCTGGGCAGCCTGAGCCGCCTCTCGGCCCCCTCCCCCACCACTGCCCAAACCTGTTTACATCACCTTCGCCCCTCCCCTCTAAACCCGTCCATCCACTCTGCACTTCCCAGGCAGGTGGGTGAGCAAGGCCTCAGCCATACTCCTGGGCACGGGTTTCGGTGAGCAAGGCACAGTCCCAGAGGTGACATCAAGGCCTGCCCAGAACAGAGGAGATGCAGGCAGACAGAGTGGGGAAAATGAAAATGGGGACAGTGGCCAACACCGATGCAGGCAGATCCCAAAGTCAGGGTTGAGCCATCCTGGCCAGCAGAAGCCAGCTCCCCACTCCACCACCACACCCCGTCACTTCCGTCCCTCCCCAATATCCAGAGGAGGGTGGACTCTGTTCTTGCTAGCAGGAGGCGGCCTTGGGAAGGTGTCCGAGTGGGCCAGAGAGGCTGAAGGCTGCTGCCTTCCTGCCTGGCTCAGTCTCTGCCCAGTCCCCAGTCCCCAGCAGCCAGTGGCCCGTGGCAGGGCCCTCCTGGGGTCACAGCCTGCGCTGAGCTCAGTCCAGGGAAGAACAAAGCAGAGAGGAACAGAGTGGAGCCGTGGCACCTTACACGTAGTTGCTGGCAGCAGCAGAGCGGGCGGCAGAATACTTGGCGGAGTAAGGCTTGTCTGTGCGGGGTGGGCAGTTGCAGCAAAGCAGCCCCCCGCCAAGGAGCAGCAGGCCGGAGGCGGCCCAGCCGACGTAGAGCGAGGCACCCATCTCCCGCTTCTGCCCGGAGGCCACCAGCGGGTTGTAGAAGTCTTGGATGATGTTGTGGGCCGTCCAGGACACGGGCACTATCACCATAAGGCCGGCCAACAGGAACACCACGCCCGCCACGATCATGGTCTTGGCCTTGGCGCTCTCATCCTCCAGGCAGTTGGTACACTTACCCCCCACCACGGACAGCAGCACGCCCAGAGCGGCCACGATGATGCTGATGATGACGAGGGCGCGGGCCGCCTGCAGGTCCTGCGGCAGCGCCAGCAGCGAGTCATACACCTTGCACTGCATCTGGCCGGTGCTCTGCACCACGCAGTTCATCCATAGGCCCTCCCAGATGGTCTGCGAGGTGACAATGTTGCTGCCGATGAAGGCCGTCACGCGCCACATGGGCAGCGCGCAGCACAGCATGACGGCCAACCAGCCCAGGACGGCCAGCGCGATGCCCATTACCTGTAGCCCCATGGAGGCCATTGTTCAGCGTCCGCGGGAGTTGAGGACCTGGAAGGCTGAGGGGATCCGGCTGTGGGGGCCGTAGGGTTCCAAGCGCTGGGGATGGACTTAACGTTCGCAGAGAGCGCCTTTGCACTGTGAGTCAGGAGATAAAGCCAGTCCTGATGCGCAAGCCAGCAAGTGTGAGCAGACCAGTTCCTTCCGGCCGACAGCTGCCAGGGCACTCTCTCTCTCTCTCTCTCTCTCTCTCTCTCTCTCTCTCTCTCTCTCTCTCTCTCTCGGGGACAGGTTGAGCAGTTATATGGCTCTGGCAGAGGGGCGGGGGCAGAGGGAGGGGTTTTCGTCACTGAGGCCTCCTCCTGACCAGTTTCTCTGGATTCCTGAGCCCAGGCCAACAAAGGCACTTTTGAGGCCCCAGCCCCGGGTCCCTGAGTCACTATCCAGTCTCAGAAGAAACTACTCTCTCCCCTTCCTCAAAGCCCATGCTGAGGTCACCTGGGAGACAGACACTGAATCACAGCCCAGGGACAGCTGGTTGTTCACAGGGCAAGGCCAGGGGGCGGCCAGACCCAGCCAGGTTTGGCAGCCTGAAGACCAGGGTCCCCACAGGCCAGTGCCCCCTCATTCCAGGCTTAGGTGGGAGGACAGGGTGGGGGGACCCTCAGGGAGAGAATTTGAGAATGAAGTCTTGGAAATGTCCACGAGAAACCCCACCTTGATTATTGTCATTTCTCGTCCTTATCAGTTTCATCACTGGCAGTTTCACTACTGTTGTGATTATGATCACTCGTGCATCTGGCCTCACCAGCAGTCTGTGGCATTGGCCGGATAAAGTTACGTGTAGAGGGGTGAGGAGCCGGGAGGCCGGGACTCCTGGGTACATCACCCACTCTCACCCATCTTTATCACCCAGCTTCTCTGCTTGGCTAGAAGTGGGGCCTTGGACATGATGCACCTTCAGCCAAAAAGAGACAGAAGCCTGCCCCCTCTCCACCTCCACGGAAGTTTAGGCTGGTGGGCTCTGTTCCTGCCGGGGTCCAGCCTGTTTGCCCAGAACTGGGTGGGGCCAGTTACCAACGACAAACATGAACTAGATCCTGGAGACATCATCACCCCAGTAAATGGGTGTTTACCCTGTGGAGACATACAAAGCCTTCCAATAAAGCCAGGGTGGTTGCAAAGTCCCCTGAGATTTCAAAGGGAAGGGGAACTCTTCCAGGGTGGAGGTGGTGGTGCTGAGGGAGCTTGACTGCAAAGGGGTGCTGTGTGGCACAACTCCAGGGGGTGCTGGATTCTTGGAGTATGCTACAGAAGGCATCGTGAACAGATCCCCCAGAAAAGTTTTGCAAGGCAGTGGGACAGGCTGAAGGAGGACACTCTAGTAGACGGTGGGCCAGGCTGGACAAATGCAGCTCGTTCTGAGATGACAGCCCTCAGGAGAGATGTGCAAGGCAGCGAGACTAGTGAAGGAGGACATTCAGGCAGAGAGAACAAGGGCAGAGGTGGCAAGGTGGGGAAAGGCAGCTCGTTCTGGGAACAGCCAGGAATCCAGTTTGACCAGAGACTAGGCTGGGGAGGGAGGGGCCAAAGTAAAAGGGTCAGAAATTTCTGTCTGGAATGTCACCGAGCCCTGGGAGATAGAGGGAGGGTGGAGGGTCTAGGATCAGAAAGAGCTTGGTCCAGGGCAGATGACTGAGGGGACCTCTGGGAAGGGGTCATCGTGGGGGTGATTGAGAGTGTCTAGGGCTCATCTCAGCTGCACCGAGGGAGCTCCTCCTCACCTGCCATGTGGTCATTTTGCATCTCTCTTCTCAACCATGCTGGGAGCTCTGCAGGGGCCAGGGCTCCGGTGTGTCCCTGAGCCGCCGCCATTGTCCAGTACTGATGGCTGTGTGCCCAGTTCTGACCCAGAAGGATGCATAGTCCTTGAGCTTCCTGAAGGAAAGTCATCAAGGGTGCCATGGTTTGTGTTGAACCAATCAGTAAGTACCCATGGGATGTATTTGAGATGGATCTGTTGACCGGCTAATGAAGCACAGGCTGGGACAATCTAGCATGATCCACCTGTGTTACAGACGGGAAGTTGAGGCCTGGTATTGTGGTTAATTCTATACACATCTATCTCCCCTGCTAGCCTGGGGCTCCTAGAAGACAGGAACAATGCCTTCTGCAACCTCAGTGCCCAGCACCGGGCTTGATACATCACAGATGCTCAAGAAATGTGAGGAGTGGTTGCCGCAGCTCATGCCTATAATCCCAGCACTTTGGGAGGCCAGGATGGGAGGATCGCTTAAGGCCAGGATTTTGAGGCTGCAGTGAACTATAATCGCACCATTGCACTCCAGCCATGGGCAACAGAGCAAGACCCTGTCTCAAAAGAAAAGAAAAAGAAATGTTTGGGCCGGGTGCAGTGGCTCACACCTGTAATCCCAGTACTTTGGGAGGCCAAGATGGGCAGATCACGAGGTCAGGAGTTAGGCCAACATGGTGAAACCCCATCTCTACTAAAAAATACAAAAATTAGCTGGGTGTGATGGCACACACCTGTAATCACAGCTACTCAGGAGACGGAGGCAGGAGAATCACTTTAACCTGGGAGATGGAGGTTGCGGTGACCAAGATTGCGCCATTGCACTCCAGCCTGAGTGATAGAGCGAGACTCCGTCTAAAAAAAAAAAAGAAACAAAAAAAGACATGTTTGATGATGGAAAGAACAAAGCATTCCCCAGTTTCAAACCACACTCCTATACCTTGACCCCCATCATAGGTACACACACCAAAGCAAACAGGGATGGTTTCTGCCTGGACCACGCCTCCCTGGGGCTTTCTTTACAAGGCTCCCTCCGCACACAGAGCCTATGGGCTGAATAACACCAGAGATAAGTAACATCATGATTGGCGATAAGTGCTTTCCTGGAGATGACCTCATCACAGCCTCCTGCCAGTCAGCAGGGCAGGGACTTTTATTGCCGTGGCTCAAAGGAGTACACTGAAGCCCAGAGAAGGCCAGGGGATTGCCCAGGACGGGTGGGCACTCCAGCATGGGTGCCTCCTTCCCCAGGTGCCTCTTACCTGTGGTCCCAGCCAGGTAGCCTTTAACAAGCTTTCTGAGTAGACACGTGACTTGGCCAGATGGCCAGAATCTGCCCCCCTCCCCCCGCCTCCTGCCCCCCCGCCCCTGCCCCGCCACTTCCTGCCCTTGCTTTCCTGGGACACAGCCAAGTGGCACTTGGAGAAGCAGGCATGGGGGAGGGGAGCATGCAAGCCCTACAACAGTCCACCTGTGGCCCTACAGAAGTGACTAAGAAGCTGTCCTTCCCTGCCAGGCATAGCCACGCATATCGGGAGCAGACAGCAGGGAGGGGTTGGGGGTTGAGGAGAGGGCAGGTACAGAGGCTCCAGGCATAGAGCAGACACAGAGCAGGGGAAGAAGCACAGAGCTCACGCAGGGCTAGGGGACCCAGGTGTGAAGGAGAGGCCAGAAGGATGTCTTTGGGGATCAGCCAGTAGCTCAGCACAAGTGGAGGTGGAGAGAGATTTGTTGATGCTTTGTTGATGCCAAGAGACCGTTGGCTCAGTCCCACCCACCTGCAGCAGGTGCTTCTCTCCTCTCCGCTCCAGCTCCCACAGCCCTAAGGCAGAGGAAAACAAGGAAATTTACCTCTAGGCCTGCATCTGGCCCTCTTTCCAAAGCCCAAAGCCCGAAGATCTTTTACAGGAATACCTTATAAGACATCTGCCATTCATCACCTTGGTTTTGGGGTCAGAGAGTACAGGGTTGGCACTCATTTATTTTCTTTTTCTTCTTTATAACATGCACTGTGTGATTTTGTGCTGACAGAATTGGATCACATGTGCTTTTTGTTTTTTGTTTTTTGTTGTTGTTGTTTTTTGTTGTTTTTGTTGTTTGTTTTTTGTTTAGAGACGACGTGATCTCTGCTCACTGCAGTCTCCACTTCCCGGGTTCAAGCAATTCTCATGGCTTAACCTCCCGAGTAGCTGGGAGTACAGGCGCACACCACTACACCCAGCTAATTTTTGTAGTTTTAGTAGAGACAGGGTTTCAGCATGTTGGCCAGGCTGGTCTCAAACTTCCAGCCTCAGAAGATCTGCCCACCTCGGCCTCCCAAAGTGCTGGGATTGCAGGCATGAGCCACTGCGCCTGGCCACATGTGCTGGTTTCTATCAAGGATAAAAACCACCAGATCAGCTCACCCATCTCTGCCCACCCCGTAAACCATCTTTCCAGCCCAGGAACCATCTCTGAGCCACAGCTTCCTCCTTTGTAAAAATGAGGATGTTGCACCCCCTCCAGTATCAAAAACAAAAACAGACGTAAAATGAGATGGGGATGTGAAAATGCTTCGTGAGCCAAAAAGCTCAGGAGAAAAGCTGGGTAGCTGTGTATCCATAAGCCATCCTATCAGCCCAGTGACCTTGGAGGAGCCAATTCCATCTCTGAGCCTTACCTTCCTCCTTTGTACACTGAGAACACTGGGGCCCACTCCCCAATCTGAGATACATGTGAAATGAGAGAAGGAAGTAAAAATGCTTCGTGAGCCAAAAAGTTTAATAACAAGAGGAGGGAGCAAAGTTCCGGACGCAAAGCAGCTGCTGCTCAGTTCGGATCCCGATCATATCAGGTGGGAGCTAGGACTTTTCAGACCCCTGTCCCCAGAGTTCCAGGGGCTTGGCCAAGTCCCCAGTTGTTTTTGTTGTTGTTGTTGTTGTTGTTGTTGTTTTTTCGAGACGGAATGTCGCTGTGTCACCCAGGCTATAGCGCAGTGGTGCAATCTCGGTTCACTGCAACCTCCACCTCCCAGGTTCAAGCGATTCTCCTGCCTCAGCCTCCCGAGTAGCTGGAACTACAGGTGCTCGCCACTACGCCCAGCTAATTTTTGTAGTTTTAGTAGAGACAGGGTTTCAGCATGTTGGCCAGGCTGGTCCCGAACTTCCAGCCTCAAGTGATCTGCCCGCCTCAGCCTCCCAAAGTGCTGGGATTGCAGGCGTGAACCACCGTGCCTGGCCCCAAGTGCCCAGTTGTAACACACACACATGCAGCTTGCCCTGAGCTCAGCTCCCTGGGAGTCCCTAGCAAAGGGGCAAAAACAAAGTCTCCCTTCTAACCCCAAGCTCCTGCTGACATCTGAGCCCCAGGGCCAGTGATGGACCACTGTACTGCAGCCAAAAAGATCTCTGTGAGCTGAGCAGTCTAGCTCCCAGAGCCTGTACTCCATGTCTTCTGGGAACAGGAAGACTAAAGCCAGGGAAGCCAGTGGATATTAAATTGATTCCTAGGGTGGACACAGTGGCTCACACCTGTAATCCCAGCACTTCAGGAAGCTGAGGTGGAAGGATCACTTGAGCCAAGAGTTCTAGACCGGCCTGGCCAACATGGTGAAACCCCGTCTATACTAAAAATTAGCCGGGCATGGTGGCGTGTGCCTGTGGTCGGGAGCTGCTCTGGAGACTGAGGTGGGAGAATCGCTTGAACCCAGGAGGCAGAAATTGGAGTGAGCTGAGATCACACCACTGCACTCCAGCCTGAGCTACAGACCAAGATCCTGTCTCTTAAAAAATAAAAAGCAGTAGGCCGGGCTCGGTGGCTCACGCCTGTAATCCCAGCACTTTGGGAGGCGGAGGCGGGTGGATTACAAGGTCAGGAGATCGAGACCACCCTGGCTAACATGGTGAAATCCCATCTCTACTAAAAATACAAAAAATTAGTCGGGCGTGGTGGCGGGCGCCTGTAGTCCCAGCTACTTGGGAGGCTGAGGCAGGAGAACAGCATGAACCTGGGAGGCGGAGCTTGCAGTGAGCTGAGATCACGCCACCGCACTCCAGCCTGGGAGGCAGAGTGAGACGCCATCTCAAAAAATAAAAAATAGTAAAGGATGGATTTTTTTCTTTCTTTCTTTAGGCAACAAGCTCCTATTTCTTTCTGAAGTCCTTGAGCTCAGATTGGAGTCCTGGCATCAGGCTGAACAGGAGAGTCCCTGGCCCTCAGCCTGACCGCCCGCACCAGCGGACCATCCACCCCCTCAGCCTGGTGCTGGGTGATGGCAGGCCTGGCTGACCAGTCTGGCCAGACTGGCTGAGCGGGTGCTGCCCCCAGGTTGGGCGCCACGTGGGCCATAGGTGGGGGCAGTGGCCACCTCTGGGGTTTCTTCTAAGGAAGAGAAGAAAGACCATACTGATGCCTCCTGGCTGGAGTCCCAGGGTCCGGCACTTCTGGTGGCAGGAATGGGGAGAGGGGCTGAGCAAAGGGAGGGGACTCGGTGAGAGACTTTAGTTAGAGAGACTCGGAGGAGATGACTGTGTGAAGGGGAGGAGGCTTACACAGGGGACAGGACTTAGAGGACCGTTGTTAAATTACTTTCCCCCAAATCGGTGCATCGATTTCAGTTTATGTCTGTCAGTTTCAAAACGCCTGGCCAGGCATGGTGGCTCATGCCTGTAATCCCAGGACTTTGGGAGGCTGAGGCAGGAGGATCGCTTGAGGCCAGGAATTCAAGACCTACCTGGGCAACATAGTGAGACCCTTTTTCAAAAACAAAATTTTTTTTTTTAATTAGCCAGGCATGGTCGCATACACCTGTAATCCCAGCTATTCGGGAGGCTGAGGCAGGAAGATCACTTAAACCCGGGAGTTGGAGGCTACAGCGAGCCATGATCATGCCACTGCACTCCAACCTGGGAGACAGAGCAAGACCTCATCTCTAATAAATAAATAATTAGCAAGCCCCGTATTTACCATGACCTTCAAGCATTCCCACCATCCTACCCAGCTGTCCAGCCCTTCACAGGCCACTCCCCCACTTCACAGGGAGGCCCATAAACCCTCCCTCCCACCCACCTCCCCCACTCCCTCTGGCTCCCGCCACCTCACTTCAGGGCAGTCCTGTCTCTACTGGACTTTATTCCAATTTCCCAGAGGCGAGGGAGGGAGAGGACCTAAGGGCCATGGAATTCCTGAAGACCCTCTAATCTGATGGAGGAGTCAATCCTCTTCAGCCCCACCCCTCCCTCTCCCCATCCAGGGCAGGCTCCTCCTGCCAGGCACCTGTGCCCTGGCCTCTCAGGGAGCAAGCCAGCCAGTAAACCATTTTTTGAGCACCTGCTTCAGGGCCAGGCACTAACCTAAGTGCCTTCGAATAACATTGAATAACAGGAAATCATTTTATCTCACTGCAAAACAGTGCAGGGGCATCATTGTCGTTCTCTTGTTTTTGTTTTTAAGGCATGAAGTCTCGCTCTGTCACCCAGGCTGGAGTGCAGTGGCACAGTCGTAGCTCACTGAAGCCTCAAACTCCTGAGCTCAAGAAAACCTCCACCTTCAGCCTCTGGTGTAGCTGAGACTACAGGTGTGCACCACCTCACCCAGCTAACTTTTTGTTTTTTTGTAGAGACAGGTTCTCCTGATGATGCCCAGGCTGGTCTCAAACTCCTGGCCTCAAGTGATCCTCCTGCCTCAGCCTTCCAAAGTGCTGGGATTGCAGGTGTGACCATGCCTAGCCCATTCCCATCTTAGAGATGAGAAAACTAAGGCTCTGGGAACTGATGTGACATTCCAGGGCCACCAGAATAATGGCAAGACCGGTATCCACACCCTGCCCGATGTCTGATTCTGGGGCTCATCCTCTACCCCTACTCTCCTATTTATTACTCTTCATCTTTTTTTATTCCTTCATTCTTTCTGGAAGGACATGCTGAGCGCACTGGGCCAGGCCCAGGGCTGGCATGGAGCTCATCAGGGTGTAATCAGGCCAGCCTGAATTTAAGTAAACAGCTCCCACGCAGGGAAAACAAGCTCTGTGTGAGCACTGGAGAGGGGAAAATCAACTCTACCTGGGGCACACCAGGCAGGCTTCCTGGAGGAGGCGGCAGGTGGAGAGGAAACCTGAAGGGTGAGTAAAAGCTTAGAGACCTATGAAGAAGAGAGCACTCTCCCAAAATGAGAGTAGCAGGGACAAAAATGGGGGTGTGTGTGGAGAGGAAGTATCTGTGGAAAACTGAACTTGAGGAGTCAGAAGCCAGACAGGTGAGGGAGTAGGGCTGGAAAATAAGTTGGGAGCATCAGTGTGGGCCTCAAGGGCGCAACCCAGGAGCTTGGGTTAATTGGAGGGAGAGTCAGGAGGGTGGCCTTGCTGTGGGCTGGGTGATGGAGGACAGAGGAGGTAGGGCTTCACTGGGAGGGCGTCCCTGTCTCAGGACCAGCCAGGACTCCCAGAGAAGCCCTCCCGGCCCCAGGCCAGGACAGGCCTTGTCACCAGTAGGCAGAGCAAGGAGCTGGGATCGTCCCATCCTGCTTCCTCTTGGAATATCGGAATATCGGAGGATGCCAGAACCCAGAACCCAGAAGCCGGGCACACCCCTGATGATGACGGTTTACAGAGAAGCTGTCTGCTTCTGTGACACACCAAGAGGCTGAGAGAAACCTGCACGCTGACCAGGAGACTCCTAGGTTGGCAGCCCATGAGTCAGCAGTGACAGAGCAAGGGATAAAACCCGGGAATCCGGGATCATCAGCACCATCTCGCCCCATTTCGAGGTGACTCAGAGATCGTATTATCCCTCCCGGCACAGAGGCCCCAGGCCTGGCCTCTCTCCTGCCCCGTATCCCTGCCCCATCTCTCCCACATCTCCCAGCATGGATGGGTGGACACCAGCCACGCCCTCTCCTGTCACACACAGATACTAATCTCTTGCCTTCTCAGAGCCCAAGAAGTCCAGCTGCCAGATCTTTGCCCTATTGCCAGGTGTACCTACTGACCCAGCCCTGCTGGAGCCCTCATTCCCTGCCAGCTCCCATGTCTGGATCATCTCAGGCCCCTGGAAGGGCACACCCCTCTCTGACCTGTCCTCTCCCCTGGGGAGCAGGAGGCAGGGTGGGGCCAGGAACAGCCACACTGGTGATTAGGTTTGAGCTTTGTAATTTTTCAATTTTTTTTTTTTTTTTTTTTTTTTTGAGATAGAGTCTTACTGTGTCACCCAGCCTGGAGTGCAATGGTGCGATCTCGGCTCACTGCAAGCTCCACCTCCCAGGTTCAAGCAATCCTCCTGCCTCAGCCTCCTGAGTAGCTGGGACTACAGACGCCCGCCACCACGCCCAGCTAATTTTTGTATTTTTAGTAGAGGCAGGGTTTCGCCATGTTGGCCAGGGTGGTCTCGAAATCCTGACCTCAAGTGATCCACCCGCCTTGGCCTCCCAAAGTGCTGGGATTACAGGCGTGAGCCACCACACTCGACTCAATGCTCTTTTTATATCAGGGCGTAAGCATTGTGGCTTGAGCTTTTGAAGTGTGCTTCAGCGCTCACCCACAGCACTCATCTCCCACCTCTTTTCCTTCCTCCCTCCCTCCTTTTATGCTTTCTTGCTTCTCTCCAACTGAGCAGGGGGAGTGTGGATGCCCAGGGGCCTGCCAGCTGCCACCCAGTTGGTGTCACTACCCCTCAGCATCAGTCTCCATCCCCATGTCCCCATACAGGCTGGCTCTCCTCACCCACATCCGTGCAACAAGCATCCATGTTTATTTTCTTTCAGTCAATTTCATTCCCATTCTTTGCCATCTCAGCAGGCTGGCAGAGAACTCACAGTCAGTCCTTCCTGTAGCTCCCGCTCTGACCTGGATATATGCGGTCCCAGGACATCAGGAAGGGAAGGCCCTCACTTGTCCCATCAGCCATTGCCAAGCTGTGGCTGCCATAAAAACCTCTAGGCTTCAGTTCGTGTGGTGTCTTCAGGGCCTGGGGCTTAGTGGCCTTGCAGTCACACTGAGGAATCAGAAATCACTGGTGGGACCAGACGAGGTGGCTCACGCCTGTAATCCCAGCACTTTGGGAGGTCCAGGTGAGAGGATCACTTGAGGTCAGGAGTTCCAGACCACCCTGGGCAACATAGCAAGACCCTGTCTCTACAAAAAATGAAACAATTTTTAAAGATTTTAGGCCGGACGTGGTGCCACACACCTGTAATCCCACCACTTTGGGAGGCCCAGGTGGGTGAGTCACTTGAGGTCAGGAGTTCGAGACCAACCTGGCCAACATGGCAAAACCCCATCACTACTAAAAGTACAAAAATTAGCTGGGCATGGTGGCATATGCCTGTAGTCCCAGCTACTTGGGAGGCTGAGGTGGGAGAATTGCTTGAATCCAGGAGGTGGAGGTTGCAGTGAGCCAAGATCACGCCATTGCACTCCAGCCTGGGCAACAGAGGGAGACTCTGTCACAAAAACAAACAAACCAACCAATAAAAAATTAAAATAGTTGTTATTGGGGTTTTTGTGAATAAAACAAAAATAAAATGGAGGCCGGGTGTGATGGCTCATGCATGTAATCCCAGCACTTTAGGAGGCCGAGGTGGGCAGATCAGGAGGTCAGAAGTTCGAGACCAGCCTGGCCAACATGGTGAAACCCTGTCTCTACCAAAAATACAAAAAATTAGCCGGGCATAGTGGCAGGCACCTGTAATCCCAGCTACTCAGGAGGCTGAGGCAGGAGAATCGCTTGAACCCGGAGGCAGAGGTTGCACTGAGCTGAGACCACACCACTGCGCTCCAGCCTGGGCAACAGAGCGAGACTCTGTCTCAAAACAATAAAATAAAATGGGAAAAAAAAGAAGAAACAGAAAAATCTGTAATCCCAGCACTTTGGGAGGCCAAGGCGGGTGGATCACCTGAAGTCAGGAGTTCAAGACCAGCCTGGCCAAATGGTGAAACCCCATCTCTACTAAAAATACAAAAATTAGCTGGGCGTGGTGGCACATGCCTGTAATCCCACCTACTCAGGAGGCTGAAGCAGGAGAATTGCTTGAACCCAGGAGGCGGGGGTTGCAGTGAGCCGAGATCGGGCCATTGCATTCCAGCCTGGGCGACAAGAGCAAAACTCTGTCTGAAAAAAAAAGTGTTTTTTTAGTTTAAAAAAATTTTTTAAACTCAAAAAAAATGTATGCAGATACTTCTGCCCTCATGGAGGGGAGAATAACGTGAGTATGGGCTGCACACGGTGACTTTGTTCCAAGGGGTGCAGTACAGGAAGGGTAACGTTACAGCGGAGAAAGCTGACAATCACTGCCCCAGCCAGGAGATCAAAGTCAACATCAGTAGTTATTTGTCATGTTAATAATCTACACTCGTGATAGAATGTAAAGCAAATGGCACTTTACCTGTGATCTGTCTCCTAAAAACCCATAATCCTAATCTAATCATGAGAAAAACATCAGACAAATCCCAAGACAGGAGCATCTGTGATATAGCTGACCAGCACTCCTAAAACCTGAAGATCGTCATAGCAAGGAAAGTCTGAGACACTGTGGCAGCCAAGAGGAGCCGTCATTACGTGATGACTAAATGTCACCTGGTGTCCTGGGTGGGATCCTGAAACAGAAACAGAACACTGGGGAAGAGCCATGGAAATAAATATATGTAAACAAAAGCAAATATGTGTAAATAAATGTAAATAGTATATAAGTAAGTGTAAATTGTATGTAAATAAATGTGATATGGGATCCCAGATGACATCCTGGAACAGAAAAAGGCCATTAGATAAAAACCGTGTGGCTGGGCAAGGTGGCTGACGCCTGTAATCCCAGCATTTTGGGAGGCTGAGGCAGGCGGATCACTTGAGGTCAGGAGTTCGAGACCAGCCTGGCCAACGTGGTGAAACCCTGTCTCTACTAAAAAT
The DNA here is from genome assembly GCF_028885655.2 of Pongo abelii. Taxonomy (NCBI): domain Eukaryota; kingdom Metazoa; phylum Chordata; class Mammalia; order Primates; family Hominidae; genus Pongo; species Pongo abelii. The sequence goes on from NC_071991.2 coordinate 14,686,340, forward strand.
ACAAACATTAGCCAGACGTGGCGTTGGGCGCCTGTAGTCCCAGCTACTCGAGAGGCTGAGGCAGGAGAATTGCTTAAACCCAGGAGGCAGAGGTTGCAGTGAGCTAAGATCACAACACTGCACTCTAGTCTGGGTGGACCGAGCCAGACTCTGTCAAAAATAAATAAATAAATAAATAAATAAAACCTGTGGAAATCCATATAAAGCATACACTTCAGTTAATAACACTGTATCAATATTGATATCAACATTGGTTCACTAACTGAAACAAATAGGCAGTATTAATGTAAGATTTTAATAGTAGGAGAAAGTGTGGGGATACACAGAACTCTGTATGATCTTCCCAATTTTTCTATAAATCTGAAACTGTTCTTAAAAATAAAGCCTGTAGGCCAGGCCCAGTGGCTCACGCCTCTAATCCCAGCACTTTGGGAGGCTGAGGCAGGCGGATCACCTGAGGTCAGGAGTTCGAGACCAGTCTGGCCAACATGGTGAAACCCCGTCTCTACTTAAAATACAAAAAAAATTAGCCAGGCGTGCTGGCAGGTGTCTGTAATCCCAGCTACTCAGGAGGCTGGGGCAGGAGAATTGCTTGAAACTGGGAGGCAGAGGTTGCAGTGAGCCGAGATCGTACCACTGCACTCCAGCCTAGGCAACAGAGCGAGACCTGGTCTCAAAATAATAAATAAACAAAAATTTAAAAAATAAGAGCTGGAAGAAAGAAAGAAGAGGCTGGGAACAGTGGCTTAAGCCTGTAATCCCAGCACTTTGGGAGGCTGAGGCAGGAGGATCTCCTGAGGTCAAGAGTTTCAGACCAGCCTGGCCAGCATGGTGAAACCTCGTCTCTACTAAAAATACAAAAATTAGCCAGGCCTGGTGGCGCTCAACATAGTTCCAGCTACTCAGGAGGCTGAGGCACAAGAATCACTTGAACCTGGGGGGTGAAGGTTGCAGTGAGCCAAGATCATGCCACTGCATTCCAGCCTGGGCAACACAGCAAGACTCCATCTCAAAAAAAAAAGGAAGAAAGGAAGGAAGGAGGAAGGAATGAAGGAAGGAGAAAGAGAAGGAAGGAAAAAGGGAGTGAGGGAGGAGGGAGAAAGCAAGGGAGGGAGAGAGAAAGGAAAGAAGGAAGGAAGGGAAGGAGGGAGGGAGGAAATCAAAGGAAGAAAGGAGGAAAGCTGAGTCCCAGCCTCACCTCCTCCAGGGAGCCTTCCTGGCTTCTGCTTGGGCAGTGAAGGGGCGTTGAAGGAGCCAGCAGGCAGGACTCAGTACTCAACATGGCTTAAGTTCCAGAACCTCTGGTGGAGAATGTCCTGTTCATAGGAGATGCATGCTGAAGTTCTGGACAGTCAATTGTCATGATGTATTCATCTAGCTTTCAAATGGTTCAGGAAAAAGCGAAGTGCATGTATATAGGGAGAGAAGAGACAGACTGCAACCATAGCAATGTTAGCATTTGGTGAACCGGAGCAAAGAGCATCTGAAAGTTCACTGGACTATTCCTGCAACTTTTCCGTAGATTTTTTTTTTTTTTTTTTTTTGAGACGGAGTCTTGCTCTGTTGCCCAGGCTGGAGTGCAGTGGCGTGATCTCGGCTCACTACAACCTCTGCCTCCCAGGTTCAAGCGATTCTCCTGCCTCAGCCCCCCGAGTAGCTAGGATTACAGGCAACTGCCACCACACCTAGCTAATTTTTGTATTTTTAGTAGAGATGGGGTTTCACCATGTTGGCCAGGCTGGTCTTGAACAACTGGTCTCAAGTGATCCGCCCACCTCGGCCTCCCAAAGTGCTGGGATTATAGGCTGAAGCCACCACACTCAGCCTTCTGTAGCTTTTTAAGTTTTTCTTTTTTCTTTTTTTTTTTTTTTTTTTTGATATAGGGTCTCACTCTGTTGCCCAGGCTGGAGTGCAGTGGCGCCATCTTGCCTCACTGCAGCCTCAACCTCCCCACGCTCAGGTGGCCCTCCCACCTCAGCCTCCTAACTGAGACTACAGGCACATGCCACCACACCCAGCTAATTTCTGTATTATTTGTAGAGATGGGGTTTTGCCACGTTGGCCAGGCTGGTCTTGAACTCTTGGGCTCAAGCAATCCACCCACTTTGGCCTCCCAATGTGCTAGGATTACAGGTGTGAGCCACTGTGCCCAGCCAGCCTGGTTTTAAGTTTGCAAAATAAAAACTGGAGAGAAAAATTAAGAAGGGGAGAGTCAGGTGAGTGGGTAGGAAGAACTCACCTTCTAGGTGGAAAACCACGTGTGCAAAGGCCCGGAGGCATGGGAGAGCGGGGGTAGGACCTGGGGCCTGGGAGGTGTGGCTGAAAGAAGGTGAGGGAGGGCAACTGGAGGTGGAGGGGCCGGTGCTATGGTTTATGATTTCCATATTTGTCCACTTGAAATCTCATGTTGAAATTATTTTTTCCCGAGATGGAGTTTTGCTCTTGTTGCCCAGGCTGGAGTGCAATGGCGTGATCTCGGCTCACTGCAACATCCGTCTCCCGGGTTCAAGTGATTCCCCTGCCCCAGCCTCCTGAGTAGCTGGGATTACAGGCATGCGCCACCACACCCAGCTAATTTTTGTATTTTTAGTAGACACAGGGTTTCACCATGTTGGTCAGGCTGGTCTCGAACCCCTGACCTCAGGTGATCCACCCACCTCGGCCTCCCAAAGCGCTGGGATTACAGATTTGAGTCACCTCACCTGGCCCAGTGTTGAAAATTGAGCCCCAGTGTTGGAGTTGGATCTGGTGGGAGGTGTTTGGGTTCTGGGAGCAGATCCCTCATGAACGGCTTGGTGCCATTCTTGCAGAAGGGAGCGAGTTCTCACTCTTAGTTCCTGCAAGAACTGGTTGTTGAAGAAAGCCTGACACCTCCTTTCCCCCACTCCCTGCCAACTCTCTCTACCTTCTTCTGTCATCATGTGATCTGCAAACACCTTTGGAAACTTCCTGAGGTTCTCACCATAAACGGGTGCTGGCTGGGCAAGGTGGCTCACGCCTGTGAATCCAAAGCTTTGAGAGGCCAAGGCTGGGGAGGATTACTTGAGCCCAGAAATTCAAGACCAGCCAGAGCAACATAGTGAGATTCCATCTCAAAAAAAAAAGGACGTTTTTTAATTAGCCAGGTGTACTGGTGCACACCTATAGACCCAGTTACTTGGGAGGCTGAGTTGGGAGGATCACTTGAGCCAAGGAGTTGCAGGCAGCAGTGAGCTAGGATCTCACCACTGCACTCCCACCAGGCAGCAGAGTGAAACCTTGTCTCTCATAAAGAGGCAGATTTCGAGACCAGCCTGGCCAACATAGAGAAACCCCGTCTCTACTAAAAATACAAAAATTAGCTGGGCATGGTGGTGAATACCTGTACTCCCATCACTCAGAAGGCTGAGGCAGGAGAATTGCTTGAACCCAAGAGGTGGAGGTTGCAGTGAGCCCAGATTGCACCACTGCACTCCAGCTGGAGGAACAGAATGAGACTCTGTGTCAGAAAAAAAAAAAAAAAAAAAAAAGCAGCAGATGATGGCACCACGTGTCCTGTACAGCCTGCAGAACCATGAGCCAAATACACCTCTTTCCTTATAAATTTATCCAGCCTTGAGGGGAAGGGGGAGGGATAGCATTGGGAGAAATACTTGATGTAAATGATGAGTTAATGGGTGTAGCATACTAACATGTCACATGTCTACATATCTAACAAACCTGCATGTTGTGCAAATGTACCCTAGAACGTAAAGTATTAAAAAAAAAAAAAAAAAAAACTTATCCAGCCTCAAGTATTCCTTTATAGCAGCACAAAAGGGACTAAGTCATCCAGAGAAGCCAGAATCTTCAGGGTGAGATGCTGAGAAGAGCTTCGGTGCAGGTGTGCCAGCCCAGGGACGGTGTGGGGACGGCAAGGGGACAGAGGCAGTGGATGATCAGCTCAAGGCAGGATGGACCTGCTTCCTTGAACCTGGCTTCCTCATCCAGCCCATCCTTGCCCAGGCCCCAGAGCTACCCAAGGGCTAGGTCATACCAGCGAACACACACACAAGGCTCTCCCTGTCCCCATGTCCCCAGCTCCGTGACCACCAAAGCCACATTTCCCTGCTCTCTCTCCAGCATCTGACCCAGCACCCTATACGTCTGGCTTCCCTGCTTTTGGGGATGTGACATTCCCTGTCCCATCTAACATCACTGTGGATGAGTATGGTACAAAATGACCTTCCCAATTATTTCCCTTCTCTGTGTTCTGGATGGACTGGGGAGAGATCAGACCTTTTTATCTTGGAGGACAAGGCCGGTAACATTTATTTATTTATTTATTTATTTATTTTTATTTTTGAGACGGAGTTTCGCTCTTGATACCCGGGCTGGAGTACAATGGCGCGATCTCGGCTCACTGCAACCTCCGCCTCCCAGGTTCAAGCGATTCTCCTTCCTCAGCCTCTCGAGTAGCTGGGACTACAGGAGCATGCCATCACGCCCAGCCAATTTTGTATTTTTAGTAGAGACGGGGTTTCTCTGTGTTGGTTAGGCTGGTCTCAAACTCCTGACCTCAGGTGATCCGCCCACCTCGGCCTCCCAAAGTGCTGGGATTACAGACGTGAGCTGCTACACCCAGCTCTTTTCTATTTTTTATTTTTTAGAGACAGGGTCTTACTCTGACACCCAGGCTGGAGTACAGTGGTGCGATCATAGTTCACTGCAGCCCTAATCTCCTGGGGCTCAAGTGACCATCCAGCCTTAGCTTCCTGAGTAGCTGGAACCACAGGTGCATGCCACCATGCCCAGCAAAATTTTTTTTTTTTTTTTTTTTTTTTTTTTGGTAGAGGCAGGGTCTTGCTATGTTTCCCAGGCTGGTCTCAAACTCCTGGCATCAAGTGATCCTTCCACCTTGGCCTCCCAAACTGCTGGGATTACAGACATAAGGCACTACACCCAGCTCTTGTTTGTAGTTTCTCTTTATAGTGCTGAAAATGTTCTAAAATTGACCATGATGATGGTTGCACACCTCTGTGAGTATCCTAAAAGCCATTGAAATGTTCATTTTGAAAGGGGGAATTGTATGATATGTGACTTCTATGTCAATAAAGCTGCTTCAAAAATAATAATTAGCACTTCTTGAATGCCTGTCCAATGCCAGGCTGGCCCCACACACAGCCACTGTTAACCCTCAGGACACAGAAGCCTGGTGGATTAAAGTGACTCGCCCAGAGTCACAGGTAGTGGAGTTAGGATTTGAACCCAGCATCATTGGTAAACAGTTATAGCTCAATAAAGCTGCCTCAGCTATTCCGGAGGCTGAGGAGGGAGGATCGCTCCAGCCCAGAAGTTTCTGGGGTTTTTTGTTTTTGTTTTTGAGACAGAGTCTCACTCTGTCACCCAGGCTGGGGTGCAGTGGTGCGATCTCAGCTCACTGCAACCTCCGTCTCCCAGTTTCAAGCAATTCTCCTGCCTCAACCTCCCAAGTAGCTGGGATTACAGGCACATGCCACCACACTCAGCTAATTTTTGTATGTTTAGTAGAGACAAGGTTTCACCATGTTGGCCAGGCTGGTCTTGAACTCCTGACCTCAGGTGATCCACCTGCCTTAGCCTCCCAAAGTGCTGGGATTACAGGCATGAGCCACCGCACCTGGCCCTAGCCCAGAAGCTTGAAGCTGCAGTGAGCCATGACTGTGCCACTGCACTCCAGCCTGGGTGACAGAGTAAGCCCCTGTTTCTTAACAAAAAGAGAAATTCCAAACCCTTTATCCTCATTCCATATATTTCGTATATCCCTAAGTGATTAATCTTTCTCTCATGATGGATTTGCCTATTCTGGACATTTCAAAGTAGGCATGGAATCATAGGTCTATGAAATGTCCAGAATCATGGAATCAATAATCACATATTATAGATGCTTTGTGTCTGGTTTGTTTCACTTAGCATAATGTGTAACCAGGGTGTATAACCATAACAAGCATCAAGTCTACCCAAGTTTGTTTCCAAGACATTACTGAGCCCCAAACTCACTTATGCTAGGGAGGAACTCAGAAACCCATAGGGCAGTTCTCCAAGGGCTTCTGGTCAGGCCATGGACATTCAGGAGGCGGTCAGAGCTGCCTGAGATGACGCAGGGCTGTGATAAGGGTGTGGAGACACAGCAAGGTAGTGGAAATTCAGGGTTCCTAGGTCCAGCATGTCCAAAAAAAAAAAAAAAAAAACCCAGCCTGCTAAAACAAAAATATCAACATTCTCCATAGAATTGTATAAAGATCCAGATTCCTATATCCTAATATTTAAAATATCTTGGAGACACTCCAAAATTACTCAGCATACAAAGAGCCAGGAGAATTTCAACTCACAGGAGAAAAGACTATCAACAGTGGTCAATGCTGAGATGACAAAACATTGGAAATATCAGATCAAGACTTTAAAGCAATTATTATCAAAATGTTGCAAGAAAGGCCAACACTCTTGAAATCAATGGAAATATAGAAAGTCTTTGCAAAGAAGAGAACATGTAAAGAAGAGCCAAACAATTTTTTGTTTTCTTTTGAGACAGGGTCTCCCTCTGTCGCCCAGGCTGGAGTACAGTGGCATGATCATAGTTCACTACAGCCTCGACCTCCCAGGTTCAAGTGATCCTCTCACGTCAGCCTCCAGAGTATCTGAGACTACAGACATGAGCCACCACACTATCAATATTTTATCTTTTTGTAGAAAAGAGGTTTCGCTATGTTGCCCAGGCTGGTCTCAAACTCCTGGTCTCAAGAGATCCTCCCGCCTCGGCCTCCCAAAGTGCTGGGACTACAGGCATGAGCCACTGCACCCAGCCCCCAACAGAAATTTTACATGTCTGTAATTCTAGCACTTTGGGAGGCAAAGGCAGGAAGATCTCTTGAGTCCAGGAGTTCAAGACCTGCCTGGGTGACAAAGCAAGACCCCATATCTACAAAAAAATTAAAAATTAACCAGGCATGGTAGCTTGTGCCTGTGGTCCCAGCTACTCGGGAAGCTGAGATGGGAGGATTGTTTGAGCCCAGAAGGAGGCTGCAGTGAGCCATGATTGCACCACTGCATTCCAGCCTGGGTGACAGAACAAGACCCTGTATAAAAAATAAATAAATAAATAAAAATAAAAAAATTTAAATAAAGTTTAGAACTGAACAATATAATAACCACAATAATAAAACAAGGCCAGGCTGGGCACGGTGGCTCAAGTCTGCAATCCCAGCACTTTGGAGGCCAAGGCAGGTGGATCACCTGAGGTTAGGAGTTCAAGATTAGCCTAGCCAACATAGTGAAACCTCGTCTCTACTAAAAATACAAAAATTAGCCGGGCGTGGTGGTGGGTGCCTGTAATCCCAGCTACTCAGGAGGCTGAAGCAGGAGAATCACTTGAACCAGGGAGGCAGAGGTTGCAGTGAGCTGAGGTCGCACCACTGCACTCCAGCCTGGACGACAGAGTGAGATTCCCTCTAAAATAATAATAATAATAATACAAAACCTTGAACGAGCTCAAAAGCAGAACAAAGAAAATGAAGTCAGTGAACTTGACGTAGATGGGGAAAAAAGCAAAAAACCAAAAAGTCAGTCAAATGGTAGCTAATTGCTATTCTAAGCAATGCACTCAACCACAACTCCCTGTCCAGAAGGAGCAGGGACCTCCAGCAAGTAGGCAGCGTCCCCAGCCGTGGTTCTGGCAAACGCTGTGTGTTCCTGCTCTCCTCAAGGCTGGGCCAGCCCACGGCCGCGGTGACTCTCCCTAGAGTCGCCCTCGCCTGTTTGCTTGTGGGAACTGCAGCGTCCAGGGTGTCCCACACCCGTTGGGAATTTTGAAAATGGCACCTGTGCTAGTGGCAGGTGGAGGGGTAGAGAGGGAGAATTGTAACCGGCTGCCCCAAACACCCCCAAATTGGCTGTTTTAATGGTGAGCCAGAGGTAGGATTTGTAAATTCTTCTTCTTTTTTTTTTAATGAGACGGAGTCTTGCTCTGTCATCCAGGCTGGAGTGCAGTGGCAAGCTCTCAGTTCACTGCAGCCTCTGCCTCCTGGGTGCAAGTGATTCTCCTGCCTCAGCCCCCCAAGTAGCTGGGATTACAGGCACACGCCACCACGCCTGGCTAATTTTTGTATTTTTAGTAGAGATGGGGTTTCACCCTGTTGGCCAGGCTGGTCTCAAATTTCTGACCTCAGGTGATCCCCCTGCCTCAGCCTCCCAAAGTGCTGGGATTATAGGCGGGAGCCACCGTGCCTGTCCATTTGCAAATTCTTTTGACAAGTTGCTCATCATGATGAAAAGTAAAAGCTGCCCAGTGCTCTGTGTATGGCTAAGGCTGTGAGTCTGTCCTTCCCAGGGTCTGGCTAGGCAGTTGATGGCTGCCTGGTTCCTGGACTAGGCACAGTGACCCCTTGGGTGTTTGCAGAGGGCACAGCAAGTGTGGCCAAGGCTCTGGGAGAGGCTGAGGAGGTGACCACCCTGGGGCAGGACTGCCAGGTCCCTGGGAAGGTCAAAAGGCAAGAGGGTAACCCACCCTTGGGAGAGCAGCTATGGCCCCAGGAGTAGGGGAGGGTCCCCAGTGGAGGCAGGTGTCACTGCAGCCCTGGGCTAATGGGCTCTGGAAGGTGGTGGGGTGGGGGGTGGGGGGTGGGGGTGAGAAAGAAGGGGAGGAGGAAGAGAGGCGGGAGCTGTTCTGAGCCCCTGGGGTGATGTGATTGGTATTGCAGCCCCTTCCTCCTCCCCTCCTCATCACCCTCTCAGTCCCAGCCACCCCACCAGGGCCTAGGAGGATGGCAGAAACCCCAGCCACACGTTCATAATGGAATGGACAGCCAGCCAGGCTAAGACAAGCTGGCTAGCCCCCAGACATGCCCTGCCCCCACCCTGAGCCCCTTCCCCTCTCTTAGCCCCCTCCCCAAGCCCCCGCTCATTCCTCCCCACCCAGGACCTCCCACCCCAGGGAGTGAGAGCTCAGGGAAGTGACAGGACAGAAAGGGGCAGGGGACTTTAAGAGGGAGAGGCAGTGGAGGGAGGGGGTGCAGGGGGACTGGGACGGGAAGGGTCTCTAGGAGAAGAGGGGCTTCAGATAGGGGAGGGGGCTCTTGGAGGGGAATGGGGCTCAGGGAAGAAAGGGGAGCTTAGAGAGGGGAGTCTGGTAGTGGAGGGGGCCTGGGTCATAGTCCTGCAGGGGAAGGGGCTCCTGGTGGGCAGAGGGGCTTAAGATATAAACCAGATGTAGCCAGGCGCGGTGGCTAATGCCTGTAATCCCAGCACTTTGGGAGACCAAGGCGGGCAGATCACTTGAGGTCAGGAGTTCGAGACCAGCCTGACCAAAATGGTGAAAACCCGTCTCTGTTTAAAAATACAAAAATTAGCCAGGCATGGTGGTGCATGCCTGTAGTCCCAGCTACTCAGGAGGCTGAGGCAGGAGAATCACTTGAACCTGGGAGGCAGAGGTTGCAGTGAGCCAAGATTATGCCACTGCACTCCAGCCCAGGCGACAGAGCTCGACACTGTCTCAAAAAAAAAAAAAAAAAAAAAATATATATATATATATATATATATATATATATACACCAGATGAGACCAGGAACAGAACAGCCCCCAAGGGTGGGCTCTGGTTCCTGGCCTTAGCTGGAGCTGGGTCCTGGCTGGGCTGGTTTCCCTCTGGGCTGGGCCCCATCTGGGCAGTGCCCTTGGCACACTCCCAGGCAGCCCCCAGGCTTGGTTTCAGCAGATCCGGCTGAAAACAGAAGAAACCAAGCTTGGGCAGGGCCTTTTTATGGCTCCCAGTGAAACCGGGCCCTGGGGACAGGGAAGAAGCTTCTCCAGGGCAGTGGTGGAATGGTGGGGGTGACTCACTCCTCCCTGCCTGGCTCTGTGACATCTCAGAGCCTGGGAATTACCCAAAAGCAGCCAACCCGGACAGGCCGAGAGAAAACAGTTCCACCCCGCCCTGGCCACTCTCACCTCACCTTCCCACTGTCACTCACACAGAGGGACACGCCACACCCGGAAATGAGAACACCAGGAATGAGAAACACACACCCTCTCACACAAGAACGAATCCACCTCAAAAGCCAAACACACCCACCCCATCCCCGGACAGACAGAGGCCACACATGCGCGGCCCTCCGAGCCCCAAACCAAACTCCTCACCTCAAGAGTTCTGCTTCTCAGATGGCTAGTTTAAGAGGCTGCTTAGGGGGCCGGGTACGGTGGCTCACGCCTGTAATCCCAGCACTTTGGGAGGCCAAGGCGAGTGAATCACCTGAGGTCAGGAGTTCGAGACCAGCCTGGCCAACACAGCGAAACCCCGTCTCTACTAAAAATACAAAAATTAGCTGGGCGTGGTGGTGGGTGCCTGTAAGGCTAAGTCGGGAGAATAGCTTGAACCCGGGAGGTGGAGGTTGCAGCGAGCCGAGAAGGCACCACTGCACTCCAGCTGGGGCAACAGAGCAAGACTCCATCTCAAAAAAAAAGAGGCTGCTTAGGGGCTTCAGGGAGCTGGACAGAGAAGGGAAGGAGACTAGGGGCAACAGAGATAGGGAAATGGCAATTGGGGAGGGGCAAATGCCAGTGACCCCACTGCACAGGAAGAAAAACACAAATTGAGTTACGTGTTTTTTTGTTTTTTTGTTTTTTTTTTCTTTTTTAGAGACAGGGTCTCACTATGTTGGCCAGATTGGTCTTGAACTCCTGGCCTCAAGCGATCCTCCCACCTTGGCCTCCCAAAGTGCTAGAATTACAGGCGTGAGCCCCCACAGCTGGACTGTATTTTTCTTTTTTAAAAAACAGGCCGGGTGGCTCACAGCTGTAATCCCAGCATTTTGGGAGGCCGAGGCGGGTGGATCACAAGGTCAGGAGATCGAGACCATCCTGGCTAACACGGTGAAACCCCATCTCTACTAAAAATACAAAAACTGAGCCGGGCGTGGTGGCGGGCGCCTGTAGTTCCAGCTACTCAGGAGGCTGAGGCAGGAGAATGGCATGAACCCGGGAGGCGGAACTTGCAGTGAGCCGAGATTGCACCACTGCACTCCAGCCTGGGCGACAGAGCGAGACTCTGTCTCAAAAAAAAAAAAAAAAAAAACAGGCCGGGTGTGGTGGCTCACACCTGTAATCCCAGCACTTTGGGAGGCCGAGGCAAGTGGATCAACTGAGGTCAGGAGTTCGAGACCAGCCTGGTCAACATGGTGAAACCCCGTCTCTACTAAAAATACAATGATTAGCTGGGTGTGGTGACGGATGCCTGTAATCCCAGCCACTTAGAAGGCTGAGGCAGGAGAATCGCCTGAATCCAGAAGGCAGAGATTGCAGGGACCCGAGACCACATCATTACACTCCAGCCTGGGTGACAAGACCAAAACTCCTCCTCAAAAAAAAAAAATAGAGACAGGGGTCTCGCTATGTTGCCCAGGCTGGTCCTGAACTCCTGGCCTCAAGCAATCCTCCTGCCTCTGCCTCCCAAAGTGCTGAAATTACAGGTGTGAGCCACCGCACCCCACCTCAAATTGAGTTTTAACTCACCAGAGCCAGGCACTGTATGGTCACAGGGACCTAAGGTATGGGTGTTTTCCCACTTGCAGGAAGCTCTAAGAGGAAATTTCCTGTCCACAAGCACCAGCTGCACCCACCCCTCCCTCTTCTGCCTCCTGCCCCCAACACTGTCTCCCCACTTTAGGCTCTGTCTCCGAGAACACACATAAATATCGGCGTCTCAGCCTAGATGTCGGCATAACAAAAGTTAACTGGAAAATCACCCTTCCAGGAAGTCCCTGGAGTCCATGGCCATAGTTGTCAGAACAGCCCAGCACCTGGATACACAGCCGGAGCACCCAAGATTCAAACCTGTTTGGAGCTTCCTGTATATGCAATGACTTCTTTTCTTTGAGACAGTCTCGCTCTGTCTTACCCAGGCTGGAGTGCAGTGGCATGATCTCAGCTTCCTGCAGCCTCCACCTCCCAGATTCAAGCGATTCTCCTGCCTCAGCCTCCCAAATAGCTGGGACTACAGGCATGCGCCACCACACCTGGCTAATGTTTGTATTTTCAGTAGAGACGGGGCTTCACCATGTTGGCTAGGCTGGTCTCGAACTCCTGACCTCAGGTGATCCACCCGCCTCGGCCTCCCAAAGTGCTGGGATTACAGGCATGAGCCACTGCACCTGGCAGCAATGACTTCTTATTTTTCCCCTTCTGGCTGAGGCTTCCTGGGGCAGGGCCTGCCTCCTTCAGAAGGGTCTCCCAAAGGCATGGCCAATTCCCTCCAATCAGACCAAGGCCTCCATATAGAAGATAGCAGAGGTACTAGATATGATTATTTTGATGGAAAGCAACCAAAACTGACAATGTCTAACTTAAGCCAAGGAAAAAAGTGTGGGTGTTGGAGAAACTGGCTACAGAATGGATTTTATATAGTTATATATGAACACATATCTATATGAATGTATACATGTATGAAATAAACTAATGTTAAGAAAAAATATTCAATAATATTTGAGTTGTTTTGTTGTCGTGGGTTTTTTTGTTTGTTTGACGGAGTTTTGCTCTTGTTGCCCAGGCTGGAGTACAATGGCACAATCTCGGCTCACTGCAACCTCCGCCTCCCAGGTTCAAGCAATTCTCCTGCCTCAGCCTCCTGAGTAGCTGGGATTACAGGCACACTCCGCCATGCCCGGCTAATTTTTTTGTATTTTTACAAAAAAATTTTGTAAAATTTTTTTACAAAATTTTGTAGAAGCAGGATTTCACCATGTTGGTCAGGCTGGTCTCAAACTCCTGACCTCATGGTTCGCCTGCCTCTGCCTCCCAAAGTGCTGGGATTACAGGCATGAGCCACCACACCCGGCCTCAATGATACTTGTTAAAGCACAGTAAGGAAGACCTTATTTAGGACTATTGTTTTTGGTTGTGTTTTTTGGTTTATTTTTTGTGTTTGTCTGTTTGTTTTTTGAGACAAGGTCTTGCTCTGTGGCCCAGGTTGGAGTGCAATGGCATGATCTTGGATCACTGCAACCTCCACCTCCTGGGTTCAAGCAATTCTTATGCCTCAGCCTCCCAAGTAGCTGGGATTACAGGCATGTACCACCATGCCTGGCTGATTTTTGTATTTTTAGTAGGGACAGGGTTTCACCATGTTGGCTGGGCTGGTCTCAAACTCCTAACCTCAGATGATCCACCCGCCTTGGCCTCCCAAAGTGCTGGGATTACAGGCGTGAGCCACCATGCTTGGCCTATTTAGGACTATTGCAATCACTATTAGGAACACTTAATGGGGTACTGCAATGGGGTCTTGCACTGGGGAAGAGAAATTGGGCTCAACTCAACACAGCATGGGCAAGTGGGAATTTATACTTAAGAAGTAGATTGGGTGGGGGTCAGCAGATGGAAAATTACTAAGAGGAAGCATCAGGGGTTAGGAGGATTCTGGCTAAATTGACTTAACAAGGTTCTTGTTGAAGACAAGCCAGGGTGATCCAATATCACTCGGGGCATGGTGGAGGCCAAGGAACCTGATCAGATACTGACGATGATCAGATGTCAAGGACGAGGATTTTCACTAAACGGACTTAGCAGGGTTTTTGCTTAAACTAGATTTTACAGGGAAGTGTGCAGATGGGCCTAGCAGAAGATTCAGAAATCTTAGTAAAGTTTGGCCAAGCAAAGAATCTTTGTCAGTCTCCCTTCTTGTTCAAAGGAAAGAGAAATTCTTCTTTCCTTTGAACAATGTAAGTCCGGTTTTTGGTTCAGTCATCAAGTAAAATAAATTATCTTGATAAAATACAAAATCTTTATTTTCTAGGCCAATTACTTAAAAATTACTTCACATTCTCAGACAAATAGTTCAAGAAAAATTTGCCATTTTTACAAAGAAGACCAAATTCTACTTTTGCATCAATGTACTACCAGAACTAATTTTTTTTTTTTTTTTTTTTTTTTTTTTTGGTGAGACAGAGATTTACTCTTGTTGCCCAGGCTGGAGTGCAATGGCACGATCTCAGCTCATTGCATCCTCCACATCCTCCGCCTCCCAGGTTCAAGTGATTCTCCTGCCTCAGCCTCCCAAGTAGCTGGGATTACAGGCATGTGCCACCACGCCCGGCTAATTTTGTATATTTTTAGTAGAGACGGGGTTTCACCGTGTTGCCCAGGCTGATCTCAAACTCCTGACCTCAGGTGATCTGCCCGCCTCTGCCTCCCAAAGTGCTGGGATTACAGGCGTGAGCCACTGCACCCGGCCTACCAGAACTAATTTTTAATCAAATTTCATAAATAAGTCTAACCAATCTTAGCTGGTTCATTAAGGACCAGCGAAATCATCTGTTGGGACTTGTTAGTGGAGATCTCCTAGACAGTGTAAGTGTAAGCAAGCAGGTTTTTAATAAGGGAAGTTCAGTTTCTATGAAAATAAAAGAAAAACAAGGTTAATAGTGGGAACAAACTGTAAACTCAGTTTCTAAATCCAAAGGGCAGCCGGTCCAGAAGATTTCTAGATGCTGGGCCTGAACCATCTTCAGCAAGCAGTAGAAAATGACAGATTTCCCTGGTTTGCTGTTTGGCTATCATGAAGGCTGGCCATACATAAACTGTTGTGGCAGCTTCTCTGAAGTTTATGTCAAGTTGTCAGCTTCAGCTTGCAGGACTTCAGGAAAAGAGCAGTTTTAATTTCAGTGATTCCAAAACAGAAAGGTGGGAGAAAATTGGAAATATTAGTCTGAAGAGTTGTAGCCAGATGATGGAGAAAATAAACAGAATTCAAGAGCTAGTTCAGATTGTAGGTAGATAAGAAAAAAAAACAAACTCATGAGTAGCTTCTGAATTCTGGAGGAATTAGGTAGGGAGAAAAAGTAAATGTTTCCATTTTTGTCTAATAAAGTTTGCCAAGTTGCTGTAAGCTATAGATAGTTTAAAAGGGGGGGGGGGGGAACACACCTTTTAAATTATTTATTTATTTATTTATTTTATTTTTATTTTTTTTGAGACACAGTTTCATTCTTGTTGCCCAGGCTGGAGTGCAATGGTGTGATCTCAGCTGACTGCAACCTCTGTCTCCCGGGTTCAAGCAATTCTCATGCCTCAGCCTCCCGAGTAGCTGGGATTACAGGCGCACACCACCACATCCAGATAATTTTGTATTTTTACTAGAGATGAGGTTTCACCATGTTGGCCAGGCTCGTTTCAAACTCCTGACTTCAGGTGATCCACCCGCCTCGGCCTCCCAAAGTGCTGGGATTATGGGCATGAGCCAATTCACCCAGGCAAAAAAAAAAAACTTTTTTAAACGTGGAAAATAGGCCGGACACAGTGGCTCACGCCTGTAATCCCAGCACTTTGGGAAGCCAAGGCAGGCGGATCACAAGGTCAAAAGATCAAGACCATCCTGGCCAACATGGTGAAACCCCGTCTCTACTAAAAATACAAAAATTAGCTGTACGCAGTGGAGCTTGTCTAGTCCCAGCTACTTGGGAGGCTGAGAGAGGAGAATCGTTTGAACCCAGGAGGCAGAGTTTGCAGTGAGCTGAGACTGCACCACTGCACTCCAGCCTGGCAACAGAACAAGACTGTGTCTCAAAAAAAAAAGAAAATCTGGAAAATAAAACATTCAAAAAAACCAGCAATGTTTCAAATAAAAACACATGGGTGGTGAGGGAGAAGTGTTAGAAAGAAAAATAAAGAAAATAAAAATAATTTTCTTTTTTTGAGACGGAGTCTTGCTCTTGTCGTCCAGACTGGAGTGCAATGGGGCGATCTTGGCTCACTGCAACCTCTGCCTCCCGGGTTCAAGTGATTCTCCTGCCTCAGCTTCCCAGTAGCTGGGATTACAGGTGCCCACCACCACGCCTGGCTAATTTTTTTTTGTATTTTTAGTAGGGACGGGATTTCACCATGTTGGCCAGGCTGGTCTCAAACTTCTGACCTCTGGTGATCCGCCCGCCTCAGCCTCCCAAAATGCTGGGATTACAGATGTGAGCCGAGCCACTGGCACCCAGCAAAAATAACTTTTTTTAACTTGAAAATTATCTTCATCGGTTTATATTCATGTAGTTAATACATGAATCCATATGATACTACAATCCATGTCGTTCATATTTGTTCTGCTTGATCTTGAGATCACAGTTTCATGAGCCCATCATTTTCACTGGCGTTCTGGTAAGTCTAACGAAGTCCAATGGTATTATCTTAAAGATATCAGAAACCTGTATTCCAGGGTAATTGACACAGTCTTTTTATTAATTTCCTTGACAAAGAAGCAACTTTGAACTGCAGCTAAGTGTTGCAAATGCTTTTACAGAATAATTTAAGTAAAATAACTGTCTATGGATGATAAAGATGTAAAATGGCATGGTTAAAGATCTGATGAGAGTTCATTATAATAGTGATACAATTAAGAAAATTTGATTTCTGTGGCACACAACCTTTTAACATAATAATCAAAATGATGACTGATGACATACTACATTTCTAGGAATTTTCTATAGTTTCTGGAGCATATATTAATAACATGTCTATACAAATTTAACTTAAACAAGGTTAAACATTATTTCTCATTTCACAATGCTTCCTATATAATTTAACATATGAAATAAGCGTAATTATTTTAATATCTTTCTTTTACTAGGTGAGAGACATACCTTTTGAGATATCCTGGGGCCCAACTGGAAAATACCAAAATTAACTTAAAGTTAAAAAGACTTAATTTAGAATATGATTTTGGGAAGTTTATAAAAAATGTCAAAAGGGTTAAAGCACTTAATTAAACATAATCTCAGTTATCTAATCAAAGTGATGATAATTTTTTTTTTTTTTTGAGACAGAGTTTCGTTCCTGCTGCCCAGGCTAGAGTACAGTGGTGCAATCTCAGCTCACTGTAACCTCCGCCTCCTGGGTTCAAGTAATTCTGCTGCCTCAGCCTCCCAAGTAGCTGGGATTACAGGCACGCACCATCACGCCAGGCTAATTTTTGTATTTTTAGTAGAAACAGGGTTTCACCATATTGGTGACAATAAAATATTTTAAAGGCAAATATAGCAGATTACATAGTTGTGAAGAAAAACTTAGGTTTTTTGACATTGAGAAGACTTAGTTTTCTTAAGTAACCAAAGACGTGATAAAAGACAACATCAAGCACAAGAAATTTCCTTGATAAGACATAAAATTTTTATTTTCTAGGCCAATTACCTAAAGGAACAAAAAAACCCTTCACATTCTCAGACCAATAGTTCAAGGAAACTTTGTAATTTTTAGAAAGACGACCAAATTCTACTCTCGCATCAATGTACTACTAGAACTAATTTTTAATAAAACTTCACAAATAAATCTAGCCAATCTTAGCCAGCTTTGACCACACATGACAAGATTTCTTTTCCACAGCTGAGTCTAAATTTTTAATGAATATCAATTACTCAGTTTTACTTAACACAACTTTAAGGTTGCAAGTTGTCACAAAAAGAGGAGACATCTTTTAAAGCATAATTATTTTTTAAAAGTTCATTTACAAACTTTTATTCTACTACATTCACCTAATTTATTTATTCTCAGCAATTATGTTTTAATTGCTCATAAAAAATTTCATGAAACATTAAACAAAGGTAGGCACTATTTTAAAGTATTTTTCCTGTTAATAAATCAGCTAAGTATCAAAAACATCACAAAAGCAATGAACTAAAAAGTTAAACAAGGTTCTTTTTTTTTTTTTTTACTTTTATGTCTGACATGCACAAAGCAATTAAGCAATTCATTTTTCTTGTACATTCTGTTCTTAGGTTAGATTTATAGCTTTATGGCCTTAAACGTCTAGCAAATACAACACAAACGTATCTTACCAGCATACTCAGGAAAAACTGTATGTCTGTATTTAATGATAACAGTTCTGAAGACATTCCTATTTTTGTTTTACCAACAATTTTAAAGCTAGCTTTTATTTACTAAAGACTATCCTAGATCATGTGAACTTAAAAAAAATTGTTCAGTTTTTTATTTTTCGGATAATTTTATGAATACTTAATTTGTTTGAGTGTGCATTTATCCCTAAGACAATTTGCTATTTTAGTTTTGTATTAGCATTGAAGTTAGAAAAATATCATGTATACATAACAAACAAACATGCATACATACATACATATACACATGCATAAACATACAGACAGATGTAAACAGATCTTACAGCTTTTCATCTTAAAAATTTGAATCATGAGGCAGAAAACCAGGATAATACAAATTCACTGGTTTATCTCCACTTTATATTTTATCCAATTATGTTTCTGATGAAAATGGGACAAATTAAGGTTACCAACCCAGTAAGGACTAAAAATTTTTACCAATATCTGTGAAGGCAGCTTTTAAGATTTTTTTCATTTGTCCAGTTTTCTTTTTCTTTGTTTTGCTTTTTTTATTTTTCATTTTTGCGACAAGGTCTCACTCTCTTACTGAGGCTGGAGTGCAGTGGTGCAATCGCAGCTCACTGCAGCCTCGACCTCCCAGACTCAAGTAATCTTCCAACCTCAGCCTCCCAAGTAGCTGGAACCACAGGTGTGTGCCTTCAAACCTGGCTATATTTTAAGTTTGTTATAGACAGGGGGTCTCGCTATGTTGCCCAGACTCATCTAAAACTCTTCAGCTCAAGGAACTCTCCTGCTTCAGCCTCCCAAAGTGCTGGGATTACAGGCATGAGCTACCACACCCAGTCTCAGTTTTCAAACAGTTCTCTTTTTGTTGTTGTTGTTACTCTCTTTTCAGCTTCAGGTGCTTGCTTGCGGAATGAGGTGCTGAGTTCCTTGAGAGCCCCCAGTCAAGGGTAGAGGATCTAAGGTACAAGAGACTGAGGGGCTGGAGTGGAGAGGAAAAGGGCCTGGCAGTGGGGTACACAGTTGGCAGAGGATAGAGTCAGCAGGGGTTCGAGAAGAGAGCTTTCAGGTGACAGAAAAGTTTCCCGTGGGAGAAGCAGGATCCAATAGAGAGAACAGAGAGAATAGGGAGGCCTCACCAAGAGCCAGGAAGAAGGACTTCCAGCCCAGAAAGTACCTTTCAAAAGAAGCCTGGGACTCTAACCCAGCTTCAGCAAATACACCCATTATTTAAGAATCAAAGTCTGTGCCAGTGGAGGCTCATGCCTGTAATTCCAGCACTTTGGGAGGCCGAGGCGGGTGGATCACAAGGTCAGGAGTTCAAGACCAGCCTGGCCAACATGGTGAAACCCCCGTCTCTACTAAAAATACAAAAGTTAGCTGGGCAGGGCGGCGCATGCCTGTAGTCCCAGCTACTCGGGAGGCTGAGGCAGGAGAATCACTTGAACCCGGGAGGCGGAGGTTGCAGTGAGCCGAGATCGCACCACCGCACTCCAGCCTGGGTGACAGAGCAAGACTCCATTTCAAAAAAAAAAATAAAAAAAGTCTGTGCCAGGCATAGTGGCTCATGCCTATAATCCTAGCACTTTGGGAGGCCAAGGTGGGAGGATCACCTGAGCCTAGGAGTTCAAGACCAGCCTGGACAACACAGTGAGACCCCCGTCTCTACAAAAAATAAAAAATTAGCCAGGCACGGTGGTGTGCCTGTAGTCCCAGCTACTCAGGAGGCTGAGGTGGGAGGATTGCTTGAGCCCTGGAGTTTGAGGCTGCAGTGAGCTATGATTGCACCACCGCACTCCAGCCTGGGTGATAGAGTGAGACTCTGTCTCAAACCAAGAAAAAACAACAACAACAAAAGAATCAAAGTCTGTCCTCGCCTGCTTCAACGGATATTTGGAGCAATGGTTCGGGAGTCTGACTTCCTGATGAGTCAGTCAGGAAGGAAGACAAAGACTTCAAAGGCACTCACTTACTGTCCTAGGGAGAAGCTAGGTCCAGGGATGAATCTGGTCCTATCTGAGCTGCAGCACCATAACTGTTAAAATGTTATTCAATAACACATGTTAAAGCATGTCAAGGACTTTCTTCAGGACTATTGCAATCGGTATAGGAACTACTGCACCAGGGTCTTGCAGTGGGGAAGAGAGATTGGGCTCAACTCCGAATACAGCATGGGCAAGTGGGAATTTATAGCCCAGGAGCAGACTGGGAGTAGGTGGATGGAAAATTACTAAGAGAAAATATCAGGCATGAAGGGAATTCTAGCTAAACCAACCTAGCAGGATTGTTGCTGAAGACAGGCCAGGGTAGTCAGACATCACGTGGGGTATCATGGAGGGTGAGGAATTGATCAGATACTAAGGATGATCAGATATTGAGGATGGAGCGTTCTTGCTGAACTGACCCAGCAGAGCTCTTGCCAAAACCGAGTTTTACAAGAAAGTACATGGCTGGGCTTAGGAGAAGAATCAGAAACCTGACTAAAGTTTGGACAAGCAAAGAATCTTTTGTCATTAAACATCTAAATGTGAAGAAAATAACTGTAAAACACTTAGAAGAAACTATAGGAGAATACCTCCATTTCTTGGATCTAGAGAAGTATTTCTTAAGTAAGACACAAAAGATACATGAAAAAGAAAAAATTGATGGAGATGGACATATTAAAAACTTGCATGATGCTGGGCGCGGTGGCTCACTCCTGTAATCCCAGCATTTTGGGAGGCCAAGGTGGGCGGATCACGAGGTCAGGAGTTGGAGACCAGCCTGGCCAACACGGTGAAACCCCGTCTCTACTAAAAATACAAAAAATTAGCCAGGTGTGGTGGCACGCACCTGTAGTCCCAGCTACTCGGGAGGCTTAGGCAGGAGAGCTGCTTGAACCCGGCAGGTGGAGGTTGCAGTGAGCCAAGATCATGCCACTGCACTCCAGCCTGGGTGACAGAGCGAGACTCCATTAAAAACAACAACAACAACAACAAAAACTTGCATGACAATACATATAATTTTTAAAGTTTTAAAATAAGCTAAATGCAACCCATATAGCCAACAGATGTCTAATAATCAGAGTATATAAAGAACTCAGCTGGGCATGGTGGCTCACGCCTGTAATCCTAGCACTTTGGGAGGCCAAGGAAGGTGGATCACCTGAGGTCGGGAGTTCGAGACCAGCCTGGTCAACATTAAAAAAATACAGAAATTAGCTGGGCATGGTCGTGGATGCCTGTGAGGCTGAGGCAGGAGAATCACTTGAACCTGGGAGGTGGAGGTTGCAGTAAGCCTAGAAAGCGCCATTGCACTCTAGCCTGGCAACAAGAGCAAAACTCCACCTCAAAAAAAAAAAAAAATTGCAAAACCATACATACAATTTTTAAAGTTTTAAAATAAGCTAAAATGCCAACAAATGTGTAGTAATCAGAATATATAAAAAACTCAGCCGGGCGCGGTGGCTCACACCTGTAATCCCAGCACTTTGGGTTTTGGGATTTTTTTTGGTTATAGAAATGTTCTAGGTCTTGATTTGGGTGGTGGTTACATGCGTATTCACAAATGTAAAAATTTTATCAAGCTGTACCTTTAAGATTTGTGTATTTTACGGGTGTGGTGGTGCATGCCTGTAGTCCCAGCTACCTGGGAGGCTGAGGCAGGAGAATCATTTGAACCTGGGAGGCGGAGGTTGCAGTGAGCTGTGATTGCACCACTGCACTCCAGCCTAGGTGACAGAATGAGACTCCGTCTCGGGAAAAATAAAATAAAATAAAATAAAATAAAATTGTGGATTTTAAGGACCTTACCAAATATATTTTATGTCTCAAAAAGGAAAATTCATGGCAAAAAAAAAAAATCATAGAACAAAATGGCCAAAGATAAGCTATCATCTGGGAGAAAATATGTGTAACCCTTATAATCAACAAATGATTAGTACTCAGAATGTACAAAGAAATTCTACAAATTGCTCAACATCACTCATCATCAGAGAAATGCAAATCAAAACCAAAGTAAGATACTGTCTCACACCAGTCAGGGAGCTATTACTAAAAAGTCAAAAAATAACAGATTTTGGCAAGGTTGGGGAGAAAAGGAAACACTCATACAGTGTTGGTGGTAGTGTAAATTAGTCCAGCTACTGTGAAAAGCAATGTGGACATTTCTCAAAGAACTGAAAATACAGCTACCATTCCACCTAGCAAGCCCATTACTGGGTATATACCCAAAGGTATATAAATGTTTTACCAAAAAGACACATGTGGCCGGGCACTGTGACTCACGCCTGTAATCCCAACAATTTGGGAGGCCGAGGTGGGCAGATCACTTGAGGTCAGGAGTTCGAGACCAGCCTGGCCAACACAGTGAAACCCCGTCTCTACTAAAAATACAAAAAATCAGCTGGGCGTGGTAACATGCGCCTGTAATCCCAGCTACTTGGGAAGCTGAGGCAGGAGAATCACTTGAACCCAAAAGGCAGAGGCTGCAGTGAGCCGAGATCTCGCCATTATACTCCAGCCTGGGCAACAGAGCAAGAGTACATCTCAAAAAAGCAAAAGAAGACACTTGCATTTGCATGTTTATTACAGCACTAGTCACAGAAGCAAAGACATGGAATCAATCTAGGTGCCCATCAATGGTGGACTGGATAAAGAAAATGTGGTTCATATACACCATGGAATACTACACAGCCATGAAAAAGAATGAAACCATGTCCTTTGCAGCAACATGGATGCAGCTGGAGGCCATCATCCTAAGTGAATTAACACAGAAACAGAAAAACAAATATTAGGTAAGGGGTACAACAGGGACTTCAGCAGAAAGTTAAGATTGTTAATCTGAGAATACCAGATTCTCAGAATGCCACATGTTCTCACTTACAAGAGGGAGTTAAACATTGAGTACATGTGGACATAAATACAAGGATGACAGACACTGGGGACTACTGGGATTGGGGTTGGAGAGACAGAGCAAGGGTTGAAAAATCACTACTTTCACTGTTTGAATGATGGGTTCAAAGCCCAAACCTCAGCATCACACAATATATCCGTGTAACAAACCTGCATATGTACTCCCTGAATCCAAAATGAAAAAAAAAGAAAGAAATTATACAAATCAATGAGAAAAGGACAAACAACCCAATAGGAAACCACCCAAACTTGACGGGAGCAGTGGCTCATGCCTGTAATCTCAGCACTTTAGGAAGGGTGGGAAGATCCCCTGAGGCCAGGAGTTCAAGACCAGCCTGGCCAACACGGCGAAACCCCATCTCTGCTAAAAATACAAAAAATTAGCTGGATGTGGTGACATGCACCTGTAATCCCAGCTACTCGGGAGGCTGAGGCAAGAGAATCGCTTGAACCCAGGAGGTGGAGGTTGCAGTGAGCCGAGATCCTGCCATTGCACTCCAGCCTGGGTGACAGAGTGAGATTCCATCTCATAAACAAATAAATAAATAGCCCACAGAAGAAAACATTGAAATGAATAAACATAGAAACAATACTCAATGCCACTAGTAATCAGAGAAATGTAAGTTAAAATGAGATGTCACTGGACACCCGCAGAATGATACGCAAAAAAACAACCTCTCTGACATGCCGAGGGAGTGTCGATGGGTACAGCCATTTTAGAGAACCATTTGGCAATATCTGGGAAGGTGGGAGGTGTGTTTACCTGATGACCAGCAATTTTACTTCTAGGAGAACACATGCGCACCTGGAGGTATTCGCAAGGACGTGCATCACACCTTATTTGTCGCAGCAAAACCACTGGAAACTGTCTAGATGCTTATCAAGAGGCAAATCAGCTGGGCACAGTGGCTCATGCCTGTAATCCCAGCACTTCGGGAAACAAGCGGGTGGATCGCCTGAGGTCAGGAATTTGAGACCAGCCTGGCCAACATGGTGAAACCCTGTCTCTACTAAAAAAAAAAAAAAAAAGATAACACAAAAATTAGCCTGGTGTGGTGGTCCATGCCTGTAGACCCAGGTATTCAGGAGGCTGAGGCAGAAGAATCGCTTGAACCCGGGAGGCAGAGGTTGCAATGAGCTGAGATCACACTGCTGCACTCCAGCCTGGGTGACAGAGCAAGACTCCATCTCACAACAACAACAACAAAAAAGAACTGGCACTGTTTTGCTGCCAGTGGGCTCTGGCATCAGCCACAGTGAGAGGAAGCCCTGCATGGCCTCCCCCGCTGCTACTATGGCCACTGTAGTCACAGCCCATAGAGCAGGCACTGGGCTGGCTAGGGAAGAAGGCAGCTGCTTGACACCCACAGGGCTGTTCAAGGAGATTCTCTTTTCCACTGGAGCTCAGGGTGCACCCAGGCAAGGGAGCGTGGCCTTTGTCAGTGATAAGGCCGGAGCCAGAAATGGTTGAGTAACCTCTGATAGGGCTCTATCTTAAATCAACTTCTCTCTCCTTGGGCCTTGAAAGCTGCTTTGTTTAACTTTGTGCTGTTAGGATGAAGCATATGATAAGGCCCACACGTTTAAATAAACTTATAAGTCAACAGTGTCTATTACCCTGAGAAGGAGGCTTAAGAGAGAGATGAGAACATATGACCCCACAGAGCCTGGGGATGGAGGTCTCTTAGCCCCCTCTCACCTGCAGTACCCCTGTCCCCACCCCCACTCCAATCCAAACTGAGGTTCCCTTGGATTTCTTTCTTTTTTGAAAAAAAAAATAGTTTTTGTAGAGATGGGGTCTTGCTATGTTGCCCATGCTGGTCTCAAACTCCTGGTCTCAAACGATCCTCCTGCCTTGGCCTCCCAAAGTGCTGGGATTACAGGCGTGAGCCACCATACCCAGCCAGGATTCCTTTCTTTTCCTTTTCTCATCTTATTTGCTAATGAGGGACCCAGAGCCAAAACACCAAACTGCAAAGGCCCAGCAAATGATCTCAAACCCAGATGGTTACAGGAACTGAACGGGTAACTGAAATGTGTACAATGAGCCAGGTAAAAGGCAATGGGTGTGACACTGTGACATGGTAAACAACATAGATTTGGTCTCTGCCCCCAGTTCTTGAGCCAGAGCTCCTAATACCCTCATTGATAGGGGTGCTGGGAGAATCTTTAGTTCTAATATTTGGTCTCTGCCCCCGCGGTTCCTGACACAGAAGCTCCTAAATCCCTGGGAATTTTCTGAGTGGTAGGATCATCTTTTGTTCTGATGAGGTGACTCTTGGTGGATTCCTGGATAGCCTCGGGATGTGGGCTGGTTGCCATGGGAACCAACGCTGTGATTGGAGAGTTGGACCACTCAGCCCCACCCCTCAGCTTCTGGGGAGAGGAGAGAGGCTGAAGGCTGAGCTGATTGCCATTGGCCAGTGTTGCAATCAATCATGCCTATGTAACGAAGCCTCCGTAGCCCCCACCCCATTCCCACAAAGGACAGGGTTCTGGGAGTTTCTCGGTTGCAAAACCTGTGGAACTGCTTGGAGGATGGCATACCAGAAAGAGCTGGGAACCTCCTCACCCTGCCCACACTTCGCCATATGCACCTCTTCCATCTGGCTGTTCATCTTTCTTCTCTATCCTTTGTAATACTCTTTTTTTTTTTTTTTTTTTTTTTTTAATGGAGTCTCGCTGTGTTGCTCTGGCTGGAAAGCAGTAGGAGTGGCACGATCGTGGCTCACTGCAGCCTAAATCGCCTGGGCTCAAGCGATCCTCTTACCTCAGCCTCTCCAGTAGCTGAGACTACAGGTGTGTGCCACCATGCACTGGAATGGTGTGTTTTCTGTTTGTAGAAAACAAATAGTTTTTAATTTGTAGAGAGGAGGTCTGGCTATGTTGTTCAGGCTGGTCTCAAACTCCTTGGCTCAAGCGATCATCCCAACTCAATCTTCCCAACTCAATCTTCCAAAGTACTGGGATTACAGGCATGAGCCACTGTGCCCAGTCTGTAATATCTCTTTTATAATAAATGGGTAAATGTAAGTAAAGTGTTTCCCTGAGTTCTGTGAGTCACTCTAACAAATTACTTGAAACCAAGGCGGGGGTCATGGGAACCCCAGATTTATGGGGATCAGAAATGCAGGTCACAACCTGGGATGTGCAAGTGTCACAGAAGTGGGCGTGGTCTTGTTACAGGAAAGGGGCCCCAATCCAGAACCCAAGAGAGGGTTCTCGGATCTCACACAAGAAAGAATTCAGGGCAAGTCCGCAGTGCAAAGTGAAAGCAAGTTTATTAAGAAAGTAAAGGAATAGGCCGGGCGCGATGGCTCACGCCTGTAATCCCAGCACTTTGGGAGGCCGAGGCGGGCGGATCGCGAGGTCAGGAAATCCAGACCATCCTGGCTAACACAGTGAAACCCCGTCTCTACTAAAAATACAAAAAAATAGCCGGGCGTGGTGGCGGGCACCTGTAGTCTTAGCTACTCGGGAGGCTGAGGCAGGAGAATGGCGTGAACCTGGGAGGAGGAGCTTGCAGTGAGCCGAGATCGCGCCACTACACTCCAGCCTGGGCGACTGAGCAAGACTCTGCCTCAAAAAAAAAAAAAAAGAAAAAAGGAAGTAAAGGAATAAAAGAATGGCTACTCCATAGACAGAGCAGCCCCAAGGGCTGCTGGTTGCCCATTTTTGTGGTTATTTCTTGATGATATGCTAAACAAGGGGTGGATTATTCATGCCTCCCCTTTATAGACCATATAGGGGAACTTCCTGACGTTGCCATGGCATTTGTAAACTGTCATGGCACTGATGGGAGCGTGGCAGTGAAGACGACCAGAGGTCACTCTTGTCACCGTCTTGGTTTTGGTGAGGTTTAGCCAGCTCCTTCACTGCAACCTGTTTTATCAGCAAGATCTTTATGACCTGTATCTTGTGCTGACCTCCCATCTCCTCTGGTGACATAGAATTCCTGTCTGGGAACGCTGCATGGTAGGTCTCAGCCTCATTTTACCCTGCTCCTGTTTAAGATGGAGCTCTGGTTCACACGCCTCCAACATTTTCCCCCCTCCCTTTTATAAGAGAACCCTTAATTCTAAGGGTTGCAGAGGGACGAAGATCCATCCTCTATAACTTCTTCCGGCTGAATAGGGGCGATATTTCTGCCTACCTATGAGGGTCTCTTGTATTCAGAGTAGAGAGGAGCTCAGTCAGAAAGCACCAGTATGGTAAGGTCCATTCATAACTCTTGAGTTTTGACAAAAGGTTATATCTGGAAGATTAAATAGTGTTTAATTTGAAGCTGGGTGTGGTGGCTCATGCCTGTAATCCCAGCACTTTGGGAGTCTGAGGCTGGTGGATCACCTGAGGTCAGGAGTTCGAGACCAGCCTGACCAACATGGTGAAACCCCATGTCTACTAAAATTACAAAAATTAGCCAGACGTAGTGGCAAGCGCCTGTAATCCGAGCTACTCGAGAGGCTGAGGCAGGAGAATTGCTAGAACCCGGGAGACAGAGGTTACAGTGAGCTGAGATCGTGCCATTGCACTGCAGCCTGGGGGACAAGAGCGAGACTCTGACTCGAAAAAAAAAAAAGTGTTTAATTTAAGAAAACATTCAGTAAGCTTGTCCTGTATTCCTACACAAAGAGTATAACAGCAATACATTCCACAAGAGTAAAGCAAAACAAGTAAAGTTATTCCAAGTAAAGGAAATTAGAAGGCTTTTCATGAAGTGGGCAACTGTTGGAACTAAGCTGATATGGGGTTGTGAGCTAATTCTAATTTGCCCAAAATTAGAATACTGATCCAGATGTTTATATTACCCACCCCTCTTTTCTTTTTCTGAGCAACACTGAGATCACTGGTTGGTTCACAGGAATAGGCAGGGTTAGCCTAAATTGCAGAAACAAACTTAAAAACAACTAATGAGACTCGAATTTAATAACAAGTGTACCATAGTTCTTGAAGCATAATATTTCTCTCTCCAGTTTTCCATTTTTACTAAAGACAAATCATGGTAAGACTGATTTGCTTTATTATACTTGGCCTGATTATTTGTATAAAGTGCAGCAAGAATAATTATTTTTCACATAGGGTCTTTTAAAATTGGCTTTGATGGAACTCTGTTCCATAGAAGAAATTTTAGATAAGACTTTTTTAAAGCCCAGCACAGCCATGGGTTTGTACTCTCAAATACGTAAGAGTGGGGTACTTTTCTTTCTTCTTGAGGTCCCAAGACAACTTGCAGCTTCTGGACCTATTAGAAAGTGACATTCTTTACTTACCACAGGTCAGTAGCCCTGTACAGGGACTGTTATAGGCAAGGTATGAGGCCGGTTCCCCATGGGGCTTTTATTGGCTTTATAAGTCAAGTTTAATTTCTTAAAGGGGCTGGGCATGGTGGCTCACGCCTGTAATCCCAGCACTTTGGGAGGCCAAGGCAGGCGGATCACTAGGTCAGGAGATGGAGACCATCCTGGCTAACACTGTGAAACCCCATCTCTACTAAAAATACAAAAAATTAGCCGGGTGTGGTGGCAGGCACCTGTAGTCCCAGCTACTTGGGAGGCTGAGGCAGGAGAATGGCATGAACCCGGGAGGCGGAGCTTGCAGTGAGCCAAGATCATGCCACTGCACTCCAGCCTGGGTGACAGAGCAAGACTCCATCTCAAAATAATAATAATAATAATAATAATAATTCCTTAAAGGAAAACACACCATTCCAGTCAAAGCCTTGGTTTAATAACCAATTGTTTCAACTGTGTCCTGTTACAAAAGAAAACAGATTCTTATTGCACTTATGCAATAACTATATTGCCATAAGTTGAGAATACTCACAACTAGTTTTTAAATTTTGGAGAAATTAGGTAGAGAGATACAAATACATTCCAAATTTTGTTTATAGCAGTATACTTTACTCAATTGTTACAAGCTGTAAGTAGCTTAAAAGAAAACTTTCCTTGACTCTGAAAAACAAAACAAAAGATCAGCAACATTTTAAGCAAAGTTAAAAAGATTACTTCAGTTTTCTATTGGTTCAGTTAATTCAGTTAACTTCTGTTTGATATGTATGAACATTCCAGCTCTTCATGAGCGTTTTGAAAGTTGGTTCCTCTATTTTAATGTTACAATTTCCAAAGTTATTAGAAACCTGCATTTAAGAACACCTGCTACAGTTCTATAGTTCATTATAAACCACCTTCTAAAGAGGATTAAAATAAGACAACAATTGTCTGTGGATGATAAAAAGTCTTAGGACAGCCACTATTAAAGCCACAAATGATAAGGAAATTTGGTTACTTCTGTGGCACACAAAATTTTACATAACAATTATAATTATTAATAACATACACTGTAATATTAGAATTATAGGAGTTTCCCATAACTTTGGAACATACACCAATAACACATTTATGCAAATATAGTCCAAATAAAGCAAAACACTATTTTATATTTGACAATGTTTCCTGTATGATTTTTGTACCAAATTAGCCAAATTTCACCTTTATATTAATGTACTATTAATGTTAAACCCAATTTTTAATAAAACCTTATGGACATATTTACCCAATTTTAATGTTTGGGTTTGTTGTTGTTGTTTTGAGACAGAGTCTTGCTCTGTCACCCAGGCTGGAGTGCGGTGGTGTGATCTCAGCTCACTGCAACCTCTGTCCCCCAGGTTGAAGAGCTTCCCCTGCCTCAGCTTCCCAAGTAGCTGGGACTACAGGCGCCCGCCAGCATGCCTGGCTAATTTTTTGTATTTTTAGTAGAGATGGGGTTTCACCATGTTGGCCAGGCTGATCTCCATCCCCCAACCTCAGTGATCTGCCCACCTCGGCTTCCCAAAGTGCTGGGATTACAGGCATAAGCCCCCTCACCTGGCCCAATTTTAATGTTTAACTATAAGGTAAGATTCTTATGAACCTTTTATAACCCTTTACATTTTTTTGTGAAAGAGCAGATGAGTGCTCTAAGAAAACCCTGCTGTGCTTCTATTCCAATGTTTAGTTTCTGGAAAAACTGAATAATACCCTTTTAACTTTAGCCAATATGTTACACACAAAATCTGTTACAATTAATTTTTATAAATCTTCCAAAACTTGTTTAAACCTTTAGATTTTTTCTTACTTAAAACAATCCTTTAACACTTTAGGCAGAAAAAAAATGCACATTCCCATGCCTTCTTATGATCTTATTTTTTTTTACCAAAAACACATTTTACTTTTCTTACACACCTTGCATGTAAAACTGTTTCTTCAGTAGTCTTTTTGTTTTCTGTTTTATTTTGTTTTGAGACAGAGTCTGGCTCTGTTGCCCAGGCTGGAGTGCAATGGCACAATCTCGGCTCACTGCAACATCTGCCTCCCAGGTTCAAGGGGATTCTCCTGCCTCAGCCTCCTGAGTAGCTGGGATTACAGGCATGCATCACCACACCCAGCTAATTTTTGTATGTTTAGTAGAGACAGGGTTTTGTCATGTGGCCAGGCTGGTCTTGAACTCCTGACCTCAGGTGATCTGCCCGCCCTGGCCTCCCAAAGTGCTGGGATTACAGGCGTGAGCCGCCACACCCAGCCTCGTCAGTAGTCTTAATTACATGTTACAATGTTAACTCTTATCAACTTTTATTTTTGGTGAAAACCTTGGCAAGTAAGGGATTTTAATTATGTACTGGGTGTGGAGGCTGCCTGGGACACACCAGGCAGAAGTGCAGATAAGGGCTGACTCTCCAGCATAGCTAGGGGGTGTGGCTAACTCCACATGTCCCCAGGCCTTACCTAGAATCTAATGGCTTTAAGGTAGGTAAATTAAACAATTTTCAAAAGTTAAAGAAACAGTTTGAGGCCAGGTGTGGCGGCTCACGCCTGTAATCCCAGCACTTTTGAGAGGCCGAGGCAGGCGGATCATCTGAGAAGTCTGAGATCAGCCTGGCCAACATGGCGAAATCCCTTATCTTCAAAAAGTAAAAAAAGTAAATAAATAAATTAGCCAAGCACAGTGGCATGTGCCTGTAATCCCAGCTACTCAGGAAGCTGAGGTGGGAGGATTGCTTGAGCCCGGGCCGTCCAGGTTGCACTGAGCTGAGATCAAGCCACCGCACTCCAGCCTGGGTGACAGAGTGAGATCGTGTCTGAAAAAATAAAATAAAATAAATAGAAAATAAAGGAGATTCTGACATATGCTACAACATGGATTAATTTTGAGGACATTATGCTAAGCAAAATGAGCTAGTCAGAAAAAAAGACACTGTATGATTTCACTTATTGAGTTATTTAGAGTAGTCAAAATCCTAGAGGCAGAGGCCAGGCATGGTGACTCATGCCTGTTATCCCAGTATTTTGGGAGGATCGCTTCAGCCCAGGAGTTCCAGACCAGCCTGAGCAACATAGCAAGACCCCATCTCTATTAAAAAATTTTTTAAAGATTAAAACAAGAGTAAAACAAAAAAAATTATTTTAATCGTGGAGATAGAGAGTGGAATGGTGTTAACAGACTAATGCCCTCAAATAAAATTAAAAAAAAAAAGTGGAATGGTAGCTGCCAGGGACTAAGGGGCAGAGATAACGGGGCTTCATTGTTTAGTAGAAATAGAGTTTCAGTTTTACAAGATGAAAAAAGTTATAGAAATGGATGTTGGGGATGATTGTACAACATTACGAATATATTAATTCCACTGAATTGTACATCTAAAATTAGTTAAGATGGTAAATTTTATGTTATGTTTTTGTTGTTGTTATTGTTAAGACAGAGTTTCGCTCATGTCACCCAGGCTGAAGTGCAATGACGCCATCTCGGCTCGGCTCACTGCAACCTCCACCTCCTGAGTGAGAGCGATTCTCCTGCCTCAGCCTCCCAAGTAGCTGGAATTACAGGCATGCACCACCATGCCTGGCTGATTTTTGTGTTTTTGTAGAGACGGAGTTTCACCATGTTGGCTAGGCTCTGTAGAAACCTGAAACCTGTACTCCTGAGCTCAGGTTATCCACCAGCCTCGGCCTCCCAAAGTGTTGGGATTACAGGAGTAAGCCACCATGTTCGGCCTCATCAATAGTAATTTAATTGTACATTTAAAAATAACTAAAAGTGCCAGGCGCGGTGGCTCACATTTGCAATCCCAGCATTTTGGGAGGGCAGGGCTGGTGGATCACTTGAGGTCAGGAGTTCGAGACCAGCCTGGCCAACATGGTGAAGCCCTGTCTCTACTAAAAACACAAAAATTAGCCAGGCGTAATGGTGGTGCCTGTAATCTCAGCTACTCAGGAGGCTGAGGCAGGAGAATCGCTTGAATCGGGAGGTGGAGGTTGCAGTGAGCCAACATCGCACCACTGCACTCCAGCCTGGGCAACAGAGCAAGACTCCATCTCAAAAAAAAAAAAAAAAAAAAAAGGCCAGGCATGGTGGCTCATGCCTGTAATCCCAGCACTTTGGGAGGCCGAGGCGGGCAGATCACGAGGTCAGGAGATCAAGACCATCCTGGCTAACACGGTGAAACCCCGTCTCTACTGAAAATGCAAAAAGTTAGCCAGGCGTGATGGTGGGCGCCCGTAGTCTCAGCTACTTGGGAGGCTGAGACAGGATAATGGCGTGAACCCAGGAGGCGGAGGTTGCAGTGAGCCGAGATCGCACCACTGCACTCCAGCCTGGGTGACAGAGCAAGACTCTGTCTCAAAAAATAAATAAATAAATAAAAATAAAGGCTATAATTGGATTGTTTGTTACACAAAGGATAAACGCTTGAGGTGGATCCCTCTTTTATTTTGATGTGATTATTACACATTGAAGCCTGTACCAAAATATCTCACATACCTCATAAATATATACACTTACTATATACCCACAAAATTAAAAATAAAACAAAATTGTTAGTGTAAATGGTCTCAGTATGTCAATTAAAAGAGATTGAGGCCAAGTGCAGTGGCTCATGCCTGTAATCCCAGGACTTTGGGAGGCCAAGGCAGGCAGATCACCTGATGTCAGGAGTTTGAGACCAGCATGGCCAACGTGGTAAACCCTGTCTCTACTAAAAATACAAAAGTTAATTGGGCAGCTACTCAGGAGGCTGAGGCAGGAGAATCACTTGAACCCGGGAGACAGAGGTTGCAGTGAGCCAGGATCATACCACTGCACTCCAGCCTGGGTGACAGAGTGAGACCCTGTCTCAAAAATATATAAATAAATAAATAAATAAATAAATAAATGAGTTTGAAAGAGTGAATTAAAAACAGATCCCAACTATATTCTGTCCGCAAGAAATTCACTTCAAATGTAACAATATAGGTAGGTTAACTGGAAAAAGAAATAGTTTGCAAACATTAATCCAAGGAAAGTGGGAGTAGCTATATTAGTATAAGATAAAGTAGGCTTTAGAGCAAAGAAAATTATCAGAGACAGAGAGGGACATAATATAATGATTACAAAGCCAATCTACCAAGAAAACATAGCAATCTTTGTGTGTTTACATCAAACAACAGAGCTGAAAATACGTGAAGCAAAAATTGACATAACTGAAAAGACACATAGAAAAAACCACAATTAGAGCTGGAGACTTCAACACTTTTTTTTTCTTTCTCTCTTGTTTTGTTTTGTTTTTGTTTTTGAGATGGAGTTTTGCTCTTGTTGCCCAGGCTGGAGTGCAATGGCCTGATCTTGGCTCACTGCAACCTCCGCCTCCCAGGTTCCAGCGATTCTCCTGCCTCAGCCTCCAGAGTAGCTGGGATTATAGGCATGTGCCACCACGCCCAGCTAATTTTGTAGTTTTAGTAGAGACAGGGTTGCGCCATGTTGGCCAGGCTGGTCTCAAACTCCCCATCTCAGGTGATCTGTCTGCCTTGGCCTCCCAAAGTGCTAGGATTACAGGTGTCAGCCACCGTGCCCGACCTCAACACTTTTTTCAACAGTTGATAGAACAACTAGACAGAATAGAGCAAAGGTATAGAACTCAATACTGTCAACCAATAGGATCTAATCGACCTTTATAGAACATTCCACCCAACAACAGCAGAATACACATCCTTTTCAAGAGCCCATGGAACATATACCAAGATAGAGCACATCTTGGGCCAAAAAACACATTTCAACAAATGTAAAATAATTGAAATCACATAGAGTGTATTCTGTCACACACTGAAACCTAACTAGAAATCAGTAACGGAAAAAGAGGGCCGGGCGTGGTGGCTCACGCCTGTAATCCCAGCACTTTGGGAGGCCGAGGTGGGCGGATCACGAGGTCAGGAGATCAAGACCATCCTGGCTAACACAGTGAAACCCTGTTTCTACTAAACAAAATACAAAAAATTAGCTGGGCGTGGTGGCGGGCACCTGTAGTCCCAGCTACTCGGGAGGCTGAGGCAGGAGAATGGGGTGAACCCGGGAGGCAGAGCTTGCAGTGAGCCGAGATCACGCCACTGCACTCCAGCCTGGGCGACAGAGCGAGACTCCATCCCAAAAAAAAAAAAAAAAAAGAAAAATAACAGGAAGATCTGCAAACTCTTGTGAACCAAATAACATACTTCTAAATAATCCATAGCTCAAGAGGAAATCATAGGTTTCCTCTTGTGTATTTTCAAAAAATACACTTAAGTAAATGAAAATTAAAATACAACATATCCAAATGGTGGCACACACATAAAGCAATGCTGATAAGGAAATTTATAGCATTAGATGCATACATCAGAAAAGAGGGAAAGTCCCAAATCAATAATCTAATCTGTCACATCAAGAACCTAGAAAAAAAGCCAGGTGTGGTGATGCATGCCTGTAGTCCCAGTCACTTGGGAGGCTGAGGCAGAAGTTCAAGGCAAAAGTTGCCTGAGCGTTTGGCCGGACTCAGTGGCTCATGCCTAAAATCCATTGCCAACATGATGAAACCCCCGTCTCTACTAAAAATACAAAAAATTAGCTGGGCATGGTGGCATACGCCTGTAATCCCACCTACTCAGGAGGTTGAGGCAGGAGAATCACTTGATCCCAGGAGGTGGAGGTTGCAGTGAGCCAAGATCACACCACTGCACTCCAGCCTGGGTAACAAGATCAAAACTCTGTCTCAAAAAAAAAAAAAAAGAAGAAGAAGAAGTTGCCCGAGCCCAGAAGTCCAAGGCTGTAATAAGCTATGATCACATCTTTGTACTCTAGCTTGGGTGACAGAGCAAGACAAGACTCCATCTTTATAAAAAATCTAAATAAAGAATAGAAGAACCTAGAAAACAAGAGTCAAATAAATACAAAGCAAGTAGAAGGAAGGAAATATAAAGATAAGAGCAAAAACTAGTGAAATTGAAAACAGAAATTTTTTTGCATAGAAAAATATCAATGAAAAAAAGTAACTCTGAAAAAAATCAGTAAAATTGACAAACTTCTAGCAAGACCAACAGAAAAAAGAAGACACAATTTATCAATAGAAATGAAACATGGGGCTGGGCGTGGTGGCTCACATCTGTAATCCCAGCACTTTGGGAGGCTGAGGCGGGCAGATCATCTGAGGTCAAGAGTTCAGGACAAGCCTAACTAACATGGTGAAACCCTGTCTCTACTAAAAATACGAAAATTAGCCGGGCATAGTGGCAGGCGCCTGTAATCCCAGCTACTCGGGAGGCTGAGGCAGGAGAATCGCTTGAACCTGGAGGCGGAGGTTGCAGTGAGCCGAGATCACGCCATTGCACTCCAGCCTGGGCAACAGAGCGAGACTCCGTCTCAAAAAAACAAAAAATGAAACACAGGCTATTACGACAGATCCTACAGACATGTAAAGGATAATAAGAGAACACTATAAACAACTCTATGAATAAGGGAACGCATAAATTCAACAACTTAGTTAAAATAGCCCAGTTCCCCCAAAAAACACAAACTACAACAACCCATCCATTATGAAATAGATAATTTGAATGGCCTTATATCTATTGAGGAAATTAAATTTGCAATTTTAAAACTCTCAGAAAAGAACCAACAGGCCTAATTTTCTTTGGAAAATGCTACCAAACGTTTAAAGAAGAACTAATACCATTTCACATAGTTAGGATGCTTGTCCCCACTCAAATCTCGTGTTGAGATGTAATCCCCAGTGTTGGAGGTGGGGCCTGAAGGGAGGTGTATGGATCATGGAGATGGATTCCTCATCAATGGCTTGGGCCATCCTTTTGGTAATGAATGAGTTCTTGCTCTGGGTTCACATCAGATCTGGTCATTTAAAAGTGTGTGGCAGCTGGGCACAGTGGCTCATACCCGTAATCTCAGCACTTTGGGAGGCTGAGGTGGGTGGATCACTTGAGATCAGGAGTTTGAGACCAGCTTGGGCAACATGGTGAAACCCTGTCTCTACTAATAACACAAAAATTAGCTGGGTGTGGTGGTGCACACATGTAATCCCAGCTACTTAGGAGGTGAGGCAGGAGAATCTCTTGAACCCAGGAGGTAGAGGTTGTAGTGAGCCAAGATCATGCCATTGCACTCCAGCCTGGGCGACAAGACCAAAACTCAAAAAAAAAAAAAAAGTGTGTGACATAGGCCTGCACTCTCTCTCTTTTTCCTGCTTTTGCCATGTGACGTGATTGGTCCCTCTTTGCCTTCGCTATGATTGGAAGCTTCCTGAGGCCTCCCCAGAAGTCAAGCAGATGTCAGCACCATGCTTCCTGTAAAGCCTGCTGAACCATGAACCAAATAAACCTCTTTTCTTATAAATTACCCAGTCTCAAGTATATCTTTACAGCAATGCAAGAATGGCCTAATACACCATTTCTATGCAGTCTCTTCCAGAACACAGAAGAAAGGAGAACATTTCCCAGTTCATTTTATTTAGTATTACCCTGATATCAAAATTAGACAAAGACAGTACAAAAAAAAAAAAAAACTTCAGACTAATACTCTCTCTCATGAATATAGGCTCAGAAATCCTTAACAAAATGTTTTCAAATAGAATTCAGCAATACACAAAAGGAAGTACGCACCATGACCAAGTGAGTTTGCTCCAGGCATACAAGGCTGGCTCAATATCCAAAAGTCAATGCGATTAACAAGCTAAAGAAGAAAAATCACATCATTTCAATTGACATAGAAAAGCATTTGACAAATTTCAACCTCATTCGTTATTTTTTGTTTAATCTCTCCAAAAAGTAAGAGTAGAGGCCAAGCATGGTGGCTCATGCCTATAATCCCAGGACTTTGGGAGGCTGAGGCAGGCAGATCATTTGAGGCCAGGAGTTCAAGACCAGCCTGGCCTCCCAAAGTGCTGGGATTACAGGTGTGAGCCACTGCACTTTGCCTCAATCTCTTTTAATTGGCGTATTGTGACCATTTACACTAACAATTTTGTTTTATTTTTAATTTTTAATTAAATATTTAATTTTTAATTTTTAATTTTTGTGGGTACATAGTGTATATATTTATGAGGTATGTGGGATATTTTGGTACAGGCTTTGATGTGTAATAACCACATCAAAGTAAAGGAGGGATCCACCTCAAGCATTTATCCTTTGTGTTACAAACAATCCAATAAGACGGAGTCTTGCTCTGTCGCCCAGGGTGGAGCGCAGT
Source organism: Pongo abelii (assembly GCF_028885655.2). Lineage (NCBI taxonomy): Eukaryota > Metazoa > Chordata > Mammalia > Primates > Hominidae > Pongo > Pongo abelii. Next base: position 14,723,553 of record NC_071991.2, read on the forward strand.
GGTGCAATCTCAGCTCACTGCAACCTCTGCCTCCCGGGTTCACACCATTCTCCTGCCTCAGCCTCCCGAGTAGCTGAGACTACAGGTGCCCACCACCACGCCTGGCTAATTTTTTGCATTTTTAGTAGAGATGGAGTTTCACCGTGTTAGCCAGGATGGTCTCGATCTCCTGCCATCTCGGCTCACTGCAACCTCCACCTCCCGAGTGGGGTTGAGTTAGGGGGGAAGTAGATATGGCTATAAAAGAGGAACAGGAGGGATCCTTACGGAGAAGGAAAATTCTATATCTTACTATTGTCAATATCCTGACAATACAATTACCTGGCTGGTAATATCATACTACAATTTTCCAAGATGTTATTATCATTGGGGAAAACCAGGTAAAGGTTACAGGATCTGTTTCTTTTTTTTTTAACAATTGCTGGTAAATTTACAAATCTCTCAAAATTAAGAATTTAATTAAAACACAAAAGAGAATAGGTGTGTTTTATCTCAGTTCAGAACTTTTTTTTATTTTTAAGAAAACAGAGAGTGGGTGCAGTGATTCATGCCTGTAATCCCAACACTTTGGGAGGCCAAAGTGGGCAGGAGTTCAAGACCAGCCTGCCCAACATGACAAAACCCTATCTCTACTAAAAATACAAAAATTAGGCAGGCGTGGTGGTACATGCCTGTAGTCCCAGCTACTCGGGAGGCTGAGGTAGGAGAATCTCTTGAACCCGGGAGGCAGAGGTTGCAGTGAGCCGAGATCGCGCCACTACACTCCAGCCTGGGCGACAGAGACTCTGTCTAAAAAAAAAAAGAGAGAGAGAGAGAAAAGGAAGGAAGGAAGGAGGGAGGGAGGGAGGGAGGGAGGGAAAAAAAGAGAGAATAGTTGTGGAATGCCAGTAGTAAGTGAAGTATGCATACCCCACCTAGAGGCATTCTATTTCAGATTTGAGAAAAACTTTGTACTGGCAGATAAAAAACTTTACTGCAGATAAAATTCTGCCCCTGGGCTGCAGTTTGCAACCTCTGGCCAAGACCTGGGAACATAGTTCAGAGCAAATGAAACTGACAAGAAGGTTTAAAACATATATTTAGTTTTGTTTTTGTTTTGTTTGTTTTGTTTTTTGGGTCTCGCTCTGTCGCCCATCCTGGAGTGCAATGGCGAGATCTCAGTTCACTACAACCTCTGCCTCCCAGGTTCTAATGATCCTCCTGCCTCAGCCTCCCTAGTAGCTGGAACTACAGGTGTGGACCACCACGCCCAGCTAATTTTTGTAGTTATAGTAGAGACGGAGTTTCACCATGTTGGCCAGACTGGGCTCGAACTCCTGACCTCAGGTAATCTGCTCTCTTTGGCCTCTCAAAGTGCTGGAATTACAGGCGTGAGTCACCGAGCCCGGCCTAAAACATATTTGGTGACGTGCATTATTGTTACTGTTCATGTCTCATCCCCACACACCCAGACACACCACACACAAATACTGCACACCCACCGATACACACACAGGCACACAATCAGCCACAAATGTCATGCTCAGTTACCTGGATTTGATCACATGCTGCACACACACCTACAGTCATGCACACTCACACGCACACACAAATACACATACAGCACCACCACACTGACACCCACACTCTACGGCCAGATAAGGGGTGATGTTTCTTCAGGATCTCAGTATGCATGCACGGACTTCCAGTGCCCCTTTCTCCATGGGCTTTGCACAGTGAGTCCCCCAGCCAGAGCAATGGAGGACCCAAAGCCCCACAGACAGTAGGCTCCTCTCCTCCACGGTTCTGCACACAATTTCATCTCTCTTTTTTTTTCTTTTTTTTTTTTTCAGACGGAGTTTCTCTCTTGTTGCCCAGGCTGGAGTGCAATGGCTCGATGTTGGCTCACTGCAGCCTCCACCTCCCGGGTTCAAGCAATTCTCCTGCCTTAGCCTCCAGAGTAGCTGGGATTACAGGCGCCCACCACACCCGGCTAAGTTTTTGTATTTTTAGTAGAGACGGGGTTTTGTCATGTTGGTCAGGCTGGTCTCAAACTCCTGAACTCAGATGATCCGCCCACCTCGGCCTCCCAAAGTGCTGGGATTACAGGCGTGAGCCGCCACACCCGGCCAATCCTCATCTCTTCTGATGCTAGAGATTGCAGGATCCTGATCCTCGTAGATATTGCCGACTGGGGAGAGGAGACGGACAGGCTGGTACAGGAGGAAGAGAATGCAGTAGTTGCAGTAAGGGAGAGGCATGGTGCGCTGGGGACTTTCTTGGGGGATGGATACCAGGTGGGAGACAGAGAACAGGCTAATCTCCCAGCTGTGGGTGCAGCTCTCTCAATTCCTCTTTTTCTAGCCCTTTGCTTCCTGGAATCTCTCTTACACACACACACCCTTCTGTGCAAACACACCTCGTCACCTCCCCAGCTCCTGCTCAGTCTCCTACAGGAAGCCCTCCTGGACCAGAGCAGGTGCAGAGCTCCCCTTCCCCGTGGACACTCAGCATTTACTGCAGGGCTCCACACCTGGAGCAGCTAATCCCACTGCCGGGTCATGCTGTTGCTTCTGGACAGGAGGTTCAGGAGTGGAGGAGGGGCGTCCATTATGCCTGGAGACTCCAAGCCTCACTCCCACTCCACCCCTTCATACCATTTCCCATTAAAAAGCAGCCGGGCACTGTGGCCATGCCTGTAATCCCAGCACTTTGGGAGGCTGAGGCAGGCAGAATCATCTGAGGTCAGGAGTTCAAGACCAGCCTGGCCAACATGGTGAAACCCTGTCTCTACTAAAAATACAAACAAATTAGCTGGGTGTGGTGGTGGCCGCCTGTAATCCCAGCTACTCAGGAGGCTGAGGCAGGAGAATAGCTTGAACCAGGGAGGCGGAGGTTGCAGTGGGCGGAGATCGCACCATTGCACTCCAGCCTGGGCAACAAGAGCAAAACTCCGTCTCAAAAAAAAAAAAAAAAAAAAGCACCAGCAGGCTGGGCATGGTGGCTCACACCTATACTCCCAGCGCTTTGGGAGGCTAAGGCAGGAGGATCTTTTGAGTCCAGGAGTTCAAGACCAGCCTGGGCAACATAGCAAAATCTCCATCTCCACAAAACATAAAAATAATTATGTGGGCGTGGTGGCACTCACCTGTAGTCCTAGCTATTCAAGAGGCTGAGGTGGGAGGATTGCTTGAGCCCAGGAGGTTGAACCTGCAGTGATGAGCTATGATCATGCCACTGCATTCCAGCCTGGGCAACAGAGCAAGACTGTGTCTCGGAAAAAAAATGAAGAAGAAGAAGAAAAGATGCCTGCATTGCACTCTCTAGGCACCCACACACTCAGGTGACACACTCAGACATACACTGCAGGTCCAAACACCACACTGGTTTTTATTTTAACAGATTTATTGAAACACCATTTCCATACCATACAACTCACCAATTCAAATGGTAATCCATTTGAAAAGTGGACCCTCCAGGTGGTGTGGCTGGGCTTAGACTGGGGGCTGAGGCCCAGAGTGGCCCCCACTGCACTGCCAGTTGTGCCTGGATCGGGCGCTGCAAGCTCTACTCCTGCTGGCTTTGAGGCTGGTGAAAGTCACGTCGCCTCTCTTAGCCTCAGTTTCCTCCTCTATAAAATGAGGGAAATGCTGCCTGCATGACACACTTCCAGGGTTATGGTGAGAATAGAGGCGATGGTTAAGTGTGCTATAAAGCAGAAAACAAGCTGGCCAGGCATGCGCGGTGGCTGATGCCTGTAATTCCAGCACTTTGGGAGGCCGAGGTGGGTGGATCACTTGAGGTCAGGAGTTCGAGACCAGCCTGACCAATATAGTGAAAAATACAAAAATTAGCTGGGCATGGTGGCGTGCTCCTGTAGTCCCAGCTACTCAGGAGGCTGAGACAGGAGAATTGCTTGAACCCAGGAAGCAGAAGTTGCAGTGAGCAGAGATCATGCCACTGCACTCCAGCCTGGGGGACAGAGCGAGACTCCATCTCAAAAAAAAAAAAAATTGTACAAGTCAATGATTTTTAGTATATTCACAGAGTTATACAACCATCATTACCACAATCAATTGTAGAACATTTTCACCACCTGCAGAAAGAAACCCTGTACCTATTTTCTCCCAACATCCTCACCCCAGCCCCTGACAACCACTGCTATAATCTTTGTCTTGGTAGATTTCCCTATTCAGAATTTTTTTTTTTTTTTTTTGACAGAGTCTGTCTCCTTTGCCAGGCTGGAGTGCAGTGGCGCGATAGCTCACTGCAACCTCCACTTCCTGGGTTCAAGTGATTCTCCTGCCTCAGCCTCCCAAGTAGCTGGGACTACAGGCACATGCCACCAAGCCCGGCTAATTTTTGTATTTTTAGTAGAGACGGGGTTTCACCATGTTGGCCAGGATGATTTCAATTTATTGACCTTGTGATTCGCCCACCTCAGCCTCCCAAAGTGCTGGGATTACAGGTATGAGCCACCACACACAGCCCTGAATATGTTTTAATAAATGGAATCAGGGCCAGGCACGGTAGCTCACGCCTGTAATCCCAGCAGTTTGGGAGGCTGAGGTGGGCGGATTACCTGAGGTCAGGAGTTCGAGACCAGCCTGGCCAATATGGTGAACCCCATCTCTACTAAAACTATGGAAATTAGCCGGGCGTGGTGGCACATGCCTGTAATCCCAGCTAATCGGGAGGCTGAAGCAGGAGAATCACTTGAGTCCAGGAGGTGGAGGTTGCAGTGAGCTGAGATGGTGCCACTGCACTCCAGGCTGGCCAACAGAGTGATACTCTGTCTCAAAAAATAAATAAATAAATAAATAAATGAAATCATACAATAGATGGTCCTGCCTCTTTCACTTACTGCAATGTTTTCAAGGTTCATTCATGTTGCAACATGTATCAGTACTTTGTTCCTTTTTAATGGCTGCATAATATTCCTTTGTATGGCTAGACCACATTTTATTTACCCATTCATCAGTTGATGAACATTTAGGATGTTTCCACTTTTTGGCTATTATGCTTAATGTTGCTACAAACATTCAGGTACAAGTTTTTTTTTTTGTCTGACCTGCTCATACGCTTTTGTGACTCTTGGGTATTCCTGGAGGAAAATTGCTGAGTCATACAGTAACATGAGCCAGCAATGTAATCTTCTGAAGGACCACCAGATTGTTTTCCACAGCAGATGCCCCACTTACATTGCCACCAGCAATGTATCGGGGTGTCAATTTCTCCACATCCTCATCAACATTTGTTATTTGATTACTGCCTCCCTAGTGGGTGCAAAGTGGTATCTCTTTGTGGCTTTGATTTGCATTTATCTAATGACCAATGATGTTGAGCATCTTTTCATGTATTTATTGGACTTTTTTTTTTTTTTTTTTTTTTGAGACACAGTCTCGCTCCCTTGCCCAGATTGGAGTGCAGTAACACAGTCATAGCTCACTGAAGCCTCAAACTCCTGGGCTCAAGCAATTCTCCCATCTCAGCCTCCCAAGTAGCTGGGACTACAGGTGTGCACCACCATCCCTGGCTAATTTCTTTTTTTTTTTAAGTAGAGACAAGGTCTCGCTATGTTGCCCAAGCTGGTCTTAAACTCCTGGCCTCAAGCGATCCTCCTGCCTTGGCCTCACAAAGTGCCGAGATCACAGCCATGAGATACCGCCCCCTAGTCACATTTATTGGCCATTTTTATAACTTCTTTCTCTATTCTAAATGTCCGCTCAGTTTCTTTGGCCATTTTTTAATTGGTTTATTTGTCTTTTTATTATTGAATTGTAGGAATCATGGTAGGTATTGAGCAAAAAGCTGATTGGAGCTGTGTTTGCCCAGAGGCAAAGTCTTATTTGCAAAGTCCCTGAAGTTTGGCCTCTGGGCATGAAGCTCTGTCCTGCTGGCTTCATCTCAGTGCAGCCCTGCCCAGCAGGTCCACCTCCCCCAGGCTCAGGGACAAGCCCCAAACCCAACCAACTCAGGATAACTCTTGTCTCACAAATGGGGAAACTGAGGCTCAAGGTGGTGAAAGGACTAGCTCAAGTGCTCGTGACCCAGGAGAGCAAAGCCAGGCTCAAGTTCAGATCTACCCTTTCTCTGTGCAATTTCTCTGCACGTATACACGCCCTGCCTGGCTGTTTTCTGCTTTATAGCACACTTAACATCGCCTCTATTCTCACCATAACCCTGGAAGTGAGTCAGGCAGACAGCATTTCCCTCATTTTATAGAGGAGGAAACTGAGGCTAAGAGAGGCGACGTGACTTTCACCAGCCTCAAAGCCAGCAGGAGTACAGCTTGCAGTGCCCGATCCAGGCACAACTGGCAGTGCAGTGGGGGCCACTCTGGGCCTCAGCCCCCAGTCTAAGCCCAGCCACACCACCTGGAGGGTCTACTTTTCTTCTGGCCCAGAGCCACCCCCACTCACCAGGAAACTGTAGCAGCCAGTAGTCTACTGGAGGACTTGGGCTATATGAACTTCCTCTAGAACAGCTCCACCCAGCACCAGCTGGGCCCTCTGGACTGGCACTCCCAGATCTGCCCAGGCCCTGCCCAATAGGCACAGCCCAAGACCTTTGCTCCTGAAAGAAGTAGGACCCTGGTTTCCATGAGCCCCTGATTCTGTTTCTTACTCTTCTTCTTTTTTTTTTATTTTTTTGAGATGGAGTTTCGCCCTGTCGCCCAGGCTGGAGTGCAGTGGTACGATCTCAGCTCACTGCAACCACTGCCTCCTGGGTTCAAGTGATTCTCATGCCACAGCCTCTCGAGTAGCTGGCACTACAGGTGCATGCCACCACACCCGGCTAATTTTTGTATTTTTAGTAGAGATGGGGTTTCACCATGCTGGCCAGGCTGGTCTCGAACTCCTGACCTCAGGTGATCCACCTGCCTCAGCCTCCCAAAGTGCTGGGATTACAGGTGTGAGCCACCGCACCCAGCCATGTTTCTTGCTCTTCTATCACTCCAAGGCTTAGGCATTTACAGAAGAGGGCACAGGCTGCATGTCTGTGATTTGAGATATGGAGGCAACCCCGAAAAACCCCAAGGACCAGCTCAACGGGGTCTCTCTTCTCTCTGGAAGAGCCCTTGACTCCTATAAGATGACCAAGCCCCCTTGACTCAGCACAGCAGTATCCCTTTATCAGTCATTTATGCCAGTAGGAAAGCCTGGATAGGCAAGGTTGAAGGAACATGAGAAAGTCTTCCCTTCATTCAAGTCACTAAATCGACTCTCTGTTGAGTACCCAACAGCATTCTAGGCAATAGGAATGCAGCAGTGAATAAAAACAGCAAAATTCTTGCCTGTTCTGGGACATTACAGATGTCCCAATGGAGTTGACATACTGGAACAGAAAGAAAGAAACAATTTAAAAATTGGCTGGGCGCCATGGCTCACACCTGTAATCCCAGCACTTTGGGAGGCCAAGGCGGGCAGATCATGAGGTCAGGAGTTTGAGACCACCTGGCCAATATGGTGAAACCCCATCTCTACTAAAAATACAAAAATTAGCTGGGCATGGTGGCACGCACCCGTAGTCCCAGCTACTTGGGAGGCTGAGGCAGGAGAATTGCTTGAACCAGGGAGGTGGAGGTTGCAGTGAGCCGAGATTGCACCACTGCACTCCAGCCTGGTCAACAGAGCAAGATTCCGTTTAAAAAAAAAAAAAAATAGGCTGGGTGCTGCGGCTCACACCTGTAATCCTAGCACTTCGGGATGCCAAGGTAGGGGGATTGCTTGAGACCAGGAGTTCAAGACCAGCCTGGGCAACACAGTGAGACCCCATCTCTACAAAAAAAAATGAAACAATTAGGTGGGCTTGGTGGTATATGCCTGTAGTCCCAGCTACTTGGGAGGCTAAAGCTGGAGGATTGCTTAAGCCCAAGAATTCAAGGCTGCAGTGAGCTATGATAGTACCACTGCACTCCAGCCTGGGTGACAGAGCAAGACACTGTCTCTAAAATAAATAAATAAATGAATAAGTTATTGAACGTTCCCAGCACAAAGAAATAAAAGTTTGAGATGATGAATACGCCAATTACCCTGATCTGATTACTATACATTCTATGTTTTAAAACATCACTGTGTTTGTCACGCGTAGTTACAATCATTGCCAATCAAAAAATTTTTTAAGTACAATGAAACATAAATAAGAAAAATATAGAATATTGTCCGATGGTGTTAAATGCTAAGCAGAATATAAAGTATTAAAGGGAGGCAGACCATTGTGGAGTAAGAAACTGCAATTTTATTTTATTTATTTAATTTTGAGACAGAGTCTCGCTTTGTCGGCCAGGCTGGAGTGCAGGGGTGTGATCTCAGCTCACTGCAACCTCCACCTCCTGGGTTCAAGCAATTCTCTTGCCTCAGCCTCCCGAGTAGCTGGGATTACAGGCGTGTACCACCACGCCTGGCTAATTTTTGTATTTTTAGTAGAGACGGGATTTCGCCACATCGGCCAGGCTGGTCTGGAACTCCTGACCTCAAGTGATCCACCCACCTCAGCCTCCCAAAGTGCTGGGATTACAGGCATGAGCCAGCCAGAAGCTGCAGTTTTAAATAGGGTGGTCCGGGAAAGACTCACTGAGAGCAAAAAGCTGAAGGCAGTTAGGAGTAAGCCATGTGGATGTCTGCAGGCATGTTCCACGTACAGGGGATAGCAAGTGCAGGGACCCTGAGGCAGAGGCATGTGGTATGCAAGGGCTGCTCTGAGGGGAAGAGAGAGGATGGGGTCAGGAACAGCCCAGGCTGAACCTCCAAGGCCAAATCTGAAGGGCTCTGAGCTTGGTGAAGAAGTGGAAACGATTGTCCAGGTGTGACAGCTAGGGCTTTGTGGGTAGCATTTCTGACTTCCCAACTTTTTTTTTTTTTTTTTTTTTTTTTTTTAAGACAAGGTCTGCTCTGATGCCCAGGCTGGAGTGCAGTGGTGTGATCATAGCTCACTGCAGCCTCGAACTCCTGGGCTCAAGTAATTTCCTGCCTGAGCCTCCAGAGTAGTTGGGACTACAGGAACACGCCACCACACCTGGCAAGTTTTTTAATTTTTTATAGAGACGGGGTCTCACTATGTTGCCCAGGCTGGTGTCGAACTCCTGGTCTCAAGCAATCCTCCCTTCTCAGCCTCCCAAAGTGCGGGGATTACAGGAGTCAGCCACCACGGTGCTCGGTCCTGCCCGATTTCCCACTTTTGCGGAGATCGAACCTCTTTCACCACCATTTCATTAAGGTGGACCTCAGCCCTGACTCAGGCTCAAAGGGAGGGAGGACAGGGCTCGGAGAGGGGAGGGGAGGGGACTCAATGGGAGGAGGGGGGACTTCTGGGAGGGGAGAGCAGCTTAGCTAAAGGCATGCAGGCTCACGGCCAACGATGGGAACTGGAGGGAGAGCTGGAGAGGAATTTGAGCTTAGTTAGGCTTAAGGGCATCTTTTGGGTACCTTTGCAGGCAGTCCCTGGCTTCTGGGCCCAGCAACTCCTGGGCTGGACAACCCCACCGCCCGGACTCAGGCTAAGCCTGTGCGACGTGTGTGCGGGAGGTGCCGAGCAGCAGGTGCGCGGCTCCTGCAAACAGCGGCGGCCACGCCCACCCTGGTTCTCCCCACCCCGCCGTTCCGGGGTAATTGGCAGCGCCCCCATCCCCACGCGGCACGTGCCAAAAGCGCCCAAAGTGGTGAGGAGAGAGAAGCCGTGTCAAATTCTTTGGGATTTGCACCCCAAGCCCCTGACGCATCCCGTCCTCGGTTTTGCCCCGGAGAATTCATTCCCGAGCAGAGAGGGACAAGGACCGAGGGGCGGGGGCTGGGGCAGGTCCCGCCCTTCCTTGGCAACCCCCCTACCCCGGCGTTGTGGGCCGCGCAGGGCCAAGTCCTTCCTCCCAGGACGCTCGGTGAAGGTGGGAGGCAGGGGCCACGTCACTGTCCTCAGGCCCTGGAGAGCGCGGCTCCGCCCCTCCCGCCCCCACCGGAGCGCTGGGCACTTAGCTAAGACGCACAGGCCCCAGCCCAGGGCCAGCCCAGTCGCCGCCGCCCGCCCACAAAGCCACAGGCAGGTGCAGGCGCAGCCGCGGCGAGAGCTTGTGGAGCGGAGCCGTTAGCGCGCGCCGTCGGTGAGTCAGCCGGTCCGTCCGTCCGTCCGTCGGGGCGCCGCAGCTCCCGCCAGGCCCAGCGGCCCCGGCCCCTCGTCTCCCCGCACCCAGAGCCACCCGGTGGAGCGGGCCTTGCCGCGGCAGCCATGTCCATGGGCCTGGAGATCACGGGCACCGCGCTGGCCGTGCTGGGCTGGCTGGGCACCATCGTGTGCTGCGCGCTGCCCATGTGGCGCGTGTCGGCCTTCATCGGCAGCAACATCATCACGTCGCAGAACATCTGGGAGGGCCTGTGGATGAACTGCGTCGTGCAGAGCACCGGCCAGATGCAGTGCAAGGTGTACGACTCGCTGCTGGCACTGCCGCAGGACCTGCAGGCGGCCCGCGCTCTCATCGTGGTGGCCATCCTGCTGGCCGCCTTCGGGCTGCTAGTGGCGCTGGTGGGCGCCCAGTGCACCAACTGCGTGCAGGACGACACGGCCAAGGCCAAGATCACCATCGTGGCGGGCGTGCTTTTCCTTCTCGCCGCCCTGCTCACCCTCGTGCCGGTGTCCTGGTCGGCCAACACCATTATCCGGGACTTCTACAACCCCGTGGTGCCCGAGGCGCAGAAGCGCGAGATGGGCGCGGGCCTGTACGTGGGCTGGGCGGCCGCGGCGCTGCAGCTGCTGGGGGGCGCGCTGCTCTGCTGCTCGTGTCCCCCACGCGAGAAGAAGTACACAGCCACCAAGGTCGTCTACTCCGCGCCGCGCTCCACAGGCCCGGGAGCCAGCATGGGCACAGCCTACGACCGCAAGGACTACGTCTAAGGGACAGACGCAGGGAGACCCCACCATCACCACCACCACCACCGCGAGCTGGAGCGCGCACCAGGCCATCCAGCGTGCAGCCTTGCCTCGGAGGCCAGCCCACCCCCAGAAGCCAGGAAGCCCCCGCGCTGGACTGGGGCGGCCTCCCCAGCAGCCACCGCTTTGCGAGCCGGGGAGTCGACTTCGGGGCCCAGGGACCAAACTGCATGGACTGTGAAACCTCACCCTTCTGGAGCACGGGGCCTGGGTGCCTGCCAATACTTGACCGCCCCATCGAGCCCCATCGGGCCGCTGCCCCCATGCTCGCGCTGGGCAGGGACCGGCAGCCCTGGAAGGGGCACTTGATATTTTTCAATAAAAGCCTTTCGTTTTGCACTCGCTGGAGTCTCCTTGTTCCGAGCGCCTCCACCTCCCTGCAGAGCTCCCCCTCGGGGCGGCCTTGGCTGGATCTCGCTCTCCCGGATGGAGCTTAGAGGGAAGGTGGGGTTGTAAGCTGAGCTTGGTGATGGCGGGGTGGTCATTCGCCCACTCCCTGGAGATTCGGAAGACAGCCTATGAGGCCAAAGCCAAGGCCCAATCTAGGAAGCAGGCATGAGCACTTCCCGCACGCCGTGGCTGGGGATGGGAGGGGAAGGTGGCAGAGATGTGCCCCTGGGTCTGTGCTGGGAGCCCGGACCCCGCACAATACCCGACACATTTGGAATCTCCCGTGTGCCCTCTGAAAGAGCGCCTTCCGTACTGCAATTTCCTATTGGAAAAAAGAAAACAAAAAGACCTATTGTTTGGATAAAACACGCCACCAAAAGTAAAACCGGGCCAAATCTTCTCACCTGGGGGAGAGACGAGAAAAGGGGTCCCATCTCCTTCCTGGGATCCTCAAGGGAGGGAAAGAGGGAGGACTTAGAAGGGGCATCTCAGAGGGACTTGAGTTAGGATCTCGCTGGCTCAGTCCTAGAGGACGAGGTGGGAGGCTCGCTTGAGCCCAGAAGTTCGAGACCTACCTGGGCTACATAGCAAGACCCCATCTCTACCAAAAAAAAAAAAAAAAAATTAGCTGGGTATGATGGCATACACCTGTGGTCTCAGCTACTCGGGAGGCTGAAGCAGGAGGATGGCTTGAGCCCAGGAGGTCAAGGCTACCGTGAGCTATGATTGTGCCACTGCACTCCAGCTGGGGCAACAGAGTGAGACCCTGTCTCAAAAACACAACAACAAAACACACGCACACACACACGCACACACACACACCCCAGAGGAGTGGTTGAGGTGAACAGTGTGGAGAGGCACTGGTGCCTTGGAGAAAACACAGGAGATTCAGGCAGGAAAAGGGGCCTGAACCCAGGCACAGGGTGACTTGGTGGGGGCAAGAGATTCAAATGACTGGATGGAACAAAAAGGGAGACAGGAAATGTCAATGAAGCCCAGGACTCCAGCAAGCAAAGGCCAAGTCATGGAGAGTCTGTATGTGGAATTACGAACTTTGAACCTTACTCTGGGTGTAGGGAGTCATGAAAGGCGAAGTACCTGGTCAGATACTTTTAACCTCTCCAGCAGCCCCTGTGGAACTGGGATTCAAGGAGAAAGATAAAGGAGGGGAACCACCTAACAGGTTATGCCGCCATCTTGGAGTGAAATCATGGTGGCCAGAAATTAGACAGGGGCAGGGAGTGGGGGCAGAACCTGATGGGGGCTGTTAAAGTGGGCAGGACCCGGGAGCCATTTGGATGTGCAGGGTGAGAGAGGCGAGAATCTAGAAAAGAGGGCTGGAATCTGGGAGTTTCCACCTTAGGTCACTGATTGGATAGTGGTACCATTTACCAAAATAGGAGACAGGAAGATGATGGGTTCCATTTTGAATGTATAGAGTTTGGTGAGGCCAGGGCGTGGTGGCTCACGCCTGTAATCCCAGCACTTTGGGAGGCCAAGGCTGGAGGGTATCTTGAGGCTAGGAGTCCGAGACCAGCCTGGGTAGCATAGTGAGACCCCATCTCTACAAAAAATTTAAAAATTAGCTAGGTGTGGTGGTATATGCCTGTAATCCCAGCTACATGGGAGGCTGAGGTGGGAGGTTTACTTGAGCCCAGGAGATTGAGGCTGCAGCGAGTAGAGACTGCACCACCGCAATCCAGCCTGGGTGACAGAGGGAGATCTTGTCTCAAAAAATAAATAAATAAAAATAAAATAAATGTAGAGTTTGGCAAGTCTGGAGAACGTCCTGGCAGAGACGTCCAGGAAGTAGGATGACGTCTAGAGATCTCGTAAACCTGGAAGTCGTTAGCATAGGGATGGCAACCGAAACCAGGGTAGGGGAAGAAGTCAGTCTAGAAACTCACAGAACAAAAAGAGTTTCAAGGAGGTGGGTGTGGGCAACAGTGTCTGAGGCTGCAGGAGTGGTCAGGCAAGATGACACCTGAGAAATAGTTATAGAATTCACAGTAGCCAGGTGGTCATTGGTGACCTTAGCGAGAGGTGTGGAAATGGAAACACTAGATGGAAAAGGGAGTGGGAGGCGAGAGTTGAAACCAGGAGCTGTAGACAATGCGTGCAAGAGATTTGCATAGAAAGGGAATTGTGGCTGGGAGCAGTGGCTCACGTTTGTAACCCCAGCACTTTGGGAAGCCGAGGCGTGGCAGGGGTTGGGGAGAGGGGGATAGCTTGAACCCAGGAGTTCAAGACAAGCCTGGCCAACATGGTGAAACCCCAGCTCTACTAAAAATACAAAAATTAGCCGGGCATGGTGGTGGGCACTGTAGTCCCAGCACTTTGGGAGGATCACTTGAGGTCAGGAGTTCAAGACCAGCCTGGCAAACATGGTGAAACCCCATCTCTACCAAAAATATTAAAAATTAGCCGGGTGTGGTGGCGCACGCCTGTAATCCCAGCTACTCGGGAGGCTGAGCCAGGGAAATCACTTGAACCCGGGAGGCAGAGGTTGCAGCAAGCCGAGATCGCACCACTGCACTCTAGCCTGGGTGACAGAGAGAGACTATGTCTTTAAAAAAAAAAAAAAAAAGTAGGGGGTATTGTGGCTGGGGGCAGTGGTTCACGCTTGTAATCCCCACACTTTGGGAGGCCAGACAGGAGGATCACCTGATGTTAGGAGTTCAAGACCAGCCTGGCCAACATGATGAACTGGTTGCAGTGAGCTGAGATCTCACCGCTGCACTCCAGCCTCGGCAGCAGAGCGAGACTCTGTCTCAAAAAAAAGAAAAGAAAGGGACTTGTAGGTCAAGCCAGCAACTTGACATGTAACAAGGGTTGCACATGTATTTGGGCAATGGGGAGACTTGAAATTTTTTGTTTTTTTAGACAGAGTCTCACTCCGTCCCCCAGGCTGGAGTGCAGTGGTGTGATCTCGGCTCACTGCAACCTCCACCTCCTGGGTTCAAGCAATTCTCCTGCCTCAGCCTCCCAAGTAGCTGGGATTATAGGCACGTGCCACCACACCTGGCTCATTTTTTGTATTTGTAGTAGAGACGGGGTTTCACCACGTTGGCCAGGCTGGCATCAAACTCCTGATCTCAGGTGATCTGCCTGCCTTGGCCTCCCAAAGTGCTGGGATTATAGTACAGGTGTGAGCCACTGCGCATGGCCTTTTTTTTTTTTTTTGAGACAGAGTGCAGGCTGGAGTGCAATGGCGTGGTCTCGGCTCACTGCAACCTCTGCCTCCCAGGTTCAAGCAATTCTCCTGCCTCAGCCTCCCAAGTAGCTGGAATTACAGGCATATGCCACCACGCCTGACTAATTTTGTATTTTTAGTAGAGACAGGGTTTCTCCATGTTGGTCAGGCTGGTCTCGAACTCCCGACCTCAGGTGATCCGCCTGCCTCGGCCTCCCAAAGTGCTGGGATTACATGCATGAGCCACCACACCTGGCTAATTTTTTGTATTTTTTGTAGAGACGGGGTCTCACCATGTCACCCCAGGCCCCTTTCAAATCCCTGGGCTCAAGTGATCCTCCAGCTTCAGCCTCTGAAAGTACTGGGATAACAGGCATAAGCCACTGCGCACAGCCTAGATTTCATGGTAGAACGTTCCACTTAACTCCAGAAAAATTCCCCTCCAGATAAGAAACACCGATGTGTAGTCACCCCTAATGACCCAAGGAAGAGGAAGTGGGTTACTATTAATAGCAAGGAAGGCTGGGTGCGGTGGCTCATGCATGTAATCCCAACACTTTGAGATGGCAATGCAGGTGGATCACCTGAGGTCAGGAGTTCAAGACCAGCCTGGCCAACATGGTGAAAGCCCGTCTCTACTAAAAATACAAAAAATTGGCTGGGCACGGTGGCTCACGCTTGTAATTCCAGCACTTTGGGAGGCGGAGGCAGGCAGATCACGAGGTCAGGAGATCAAGACCATCCTGGCTAACACAGTGAAACCCCGTCTCTACTAAAAATACAAAAAGTTAGCCAGGTGTGGTGGCAGGTGCCTGTAGTCTCAGCTACTCGGGAGGTTGAGGCAGGAGAATGGCGTGAACCCGGGAGGCGGAGCTTGCAGTGAGCCGAGATCGCACCACTGTACTCCAGCCCGGGCGACAGAGCAAGACTCCATCTCAAAAAAAAAAAAAAAATTAGCCGGGTGTGGTGGCTGGCACCTATAATCTCAGCTACTCCAGAGGCTGAGGCAAGAGAATCGCTTGAACCCAGGAGGCAGAGGTTGCAGTGAGTCAAGATTGAACCACTGCACTCAAGCCTGGGCGACAAGAGAGAAACTCTGGCTCAAAAAAAAAAAGGCCAGGCATGTAGTGGCTCACGCCTATACTCCCAGCACTTTGGGAGGGCGAGGCGGGTGGATCACAAAGTCAGGAGATCAAGACCATCCTGGCTAACATGGTGAAACCACGTCTCTACTAAAAATACAAAAACAAAAAATTAGCCGAGCGTGGTGGCGGGCGCCTGTAGTCCCAGCTACTAGGGAGGCTGAGACAGGAGAATGGCGTGAACCCGGGAGGTGGAGCTTGCAGTGAGCCGAGATCGCGCCACTGCACTCCAGCCTGGGTGACAGAGTAAGACTCCATCTCAAAAAAAAAAAAAAAAATTTACCTTTGCTTTATAATAGTAAGTGTAGCTTTGCTTGGTCAGTCTCTGTAAGATTCTAGGAAAGGACTGGGTGTATGGATTACTCTCTCCCCAGCAGATTTACCTTTGGGAACTGCTCTTCTAGTCTCTGTGGAGGGAGGCAGGGAGAGTGAAACTGATTATGCAGGCACCAGGGATGATTGATGTAGATGGGTCCTGGAGAGAGTTTGAGAAAGGGGGTGCAGGCAGCCTGGGCAACATAGCAAGACCTCAACCCTACAAAAAAATTAAAAATTACCCGGGCGTGGTGGTGCATGCTTGTAGTCCCAGCTACTAGGGAGGCTGAAGCAAGAGGATTGCTTGAGCCAAGGAGTTTGAGGCTGCAGTGCGCAATGATGGTACCACTGCACTTCAGCCTGGGTGACACAGCAAGACAAAGAAAGGAAAGGGGAGGGGAGGGGAGAGGAGGGGACGGCCGGGTACGGTGGCTCACGCCTGTAATCCCAGCACTTTGGGAGGCCGAGGCGGGCAGATCACCTGAGGTCAGGAGTTCGAGACCAGCCTGGCCAACATGGTGAAACCCCGTCCTACTAAAAATACAAAAATTAGCCGGGCGTGGTGGCAGACTCCTGTAATCCCAGCTACTTGGGAGGCTGAGGCAGGAGAATTGCTTGAACCTGGGAGGCAGAGGTTGCAGTGAGCCGAGACCACGCCATTGCACTCCAGCCTGGCAACAAGAACAAAATTCCATCTCAAAAAGAAAAAGGAGAAAGACAGAAGGATGGGAGAGAGAGAGGAGAGAGAAGGGGAGAGAGAGGAGAGGGCGGGGCGGTCGAGAGAGAAGAGAGTGAAAGTGAGAGAGGAAGGAAGGAAAGGAAAAGAAAAAGAGAGAGAAAAAGAAAGATGGGGAGGGAGAGAAAGAGAAAGAAAGAAAGAAAGAAAGAAAGAAGAGAAAGAGAGGAAGGGAGAAAGGAAAGGAGAAAGGGAGGGAGGAAAAGAGAGAGAAAGAGGAAAGAAAGGAAGAAAGAGAGAGAGAAAGAAAGAAAGGGAAAGAAAGAAAGGGAGGAAAGAAAAAAGAAAAAGAAAGGAAGGAAGGAAAGAAAGAAAGAAAGAAAGAAGAGAAAGAGAGGAAGGGAGAAAGGAAAGGAGAAAGGGAGGGAGGAAAAGAGAGAGAAAGAGGAAAGAAAGGAAGAAAGAGAGAGAGAAAGAAAGAAAGGGAAAGAAAGAAAGGGAGGAAAGAAAAAAGAAAAAGAAAGGAAGGAAAGAAAGAAAGAAGAGAAAGAGAGGAAGGGAGAAAGGAAAGGAGAAAGGGAGGGAGGAAAAGAGAGAGAAAGAGGAAAGAAAGGAAGAAAGAGAGAGAGAAAGAAAGAAAGGGAGGAAAGAAAAAAGAAAAAGAAAGGAAGGAAGGAAAGAAAGAAAGAAAGAAAGAAAAGAAAAGAAAGAAAGAAGGAAAGAAAGGGAGGGAGGGAGGAAGAGGGAGAGATAGAGGGAGGGAGGGTAGAAGTGAGGGAAAGAGAGGGAAAGAAAGACAGAGAGGGAGGGAGGGAATGAAGATGAAAGGATGGGACTGGAAAAGGGGTGGGGCTCAGCAAGGGGAAGGGCTCCAAGAGGGAAGGGGGCTTAGAGATGGGATGGGGCTCAGTGAAGAGGCTGGGCTTAGTGAGAGGAAAGGATGGGAGAATGAGGTCACCTTAGACAATGAAGGGGCTTAGCGATAGGAGATGAAGCGGAGGGAACCGAGAGGAGGTTTCTCTGGGCCTGTCTGGGATGGGATTTGCAGGCACAGGCAGAGGACCAAGGGGTTGCATCTGCCTCCACCCCCAGCAGTCCCTGGCCAGGAGAGCCAGGGAGCTGCGGAGGCAGGGGCAGGGTTATTCATTTACCATCAGCTTCAAGAGAGCAGCCTGGATGCCATCCCTCCTGGCTACACTGTGAGGCCCGGGTCTCGCCTGCCTCCTTAGCCCACCCCAGCACCCCCAAGCCAGGGGGATGTGGCAGAGAAGGGAGGCAGATCCAATCCCCGATGGCAGGGCTCCCAGGCCTCAGAGTCTCCCCCGGTCTCTCCCAACACCTGGGCACCCCTGGGGCCTCCTGGGGGAGGGATGGGGGAAGGGAGGTGTCCTACTCCATCCTACAGCCTTCCCCATGTGCACACGCATCTGTGTCTGGCTTCAGGTCCATCCTAACTTCTTTTTTTAATCCTTTCTGGAGTCTAAGGCCTAAGCGGAGATGGTGGAGCTGGTAACACACAGACCACAGCTGAGCAGGGTCCCAGGTAAGGGGTTCCAGGAAATCTTCCAACAACCAGAGAAGAGAAAGGCATTTGGCATCAGGAAACACACCCCAGGGGGGAGTCAGGAAACCTGATCACTCTAGGTCCAGCCTGGCCACTGCTTTCCTGTGTGGCTCCAAGAAAATCCCTTCCCCTTCCAGGTCTGGTTTTTTTTTTGTTTGTTTGTTTTTTTGAGACAGAATCTCACTCTGTTGCTCAGGCTGGAGTGCTGTGGCGCAATCTCAGCTCACTGCAACCTCCGTCTCCCAGGTCCAAGCGATTCTCGTGCCTCAGCCTCCCAAGTAGCTGGAATTACAGGCATGCACCACCATACCTGGCTAATTTTTTGTATTTTTAGTATAGATGGAGTTTCACCACGTTGGCCAGGCTGGTCTCGAATTCCTGACCTCAAGTGATCCTCCCACCTCAGCCTCCCAAAGTGCTGGGATTACAGGTGTGAGCCACTGCACCCAACCTCCCATCATTTCTTTTTTGTTGTTGTTGCTGTTGTTTTTGAGACAGGGTCTCACTCCATTGCCCAGGCTGGAGCACAATGACATGATTATGGCTCACTACAGCCTCTACCTCCTGGGCTCTGGCATTCGTCCCACCTCAGCCTTCCAAATGGCTGGGACCACAGGCGGGTGCCACCACACCTGGCTAATTTTTTTTTTTTTTTTCAATAGAGATGAGGTCTCGCAATGTTGCCCAAGCTGGTCTTAAACTCCTGGCCTCAAGTGATCCTCCCGCCTCTGCCTCCCAAACTGCTGGGATTACAGGCATGAGCCACCACACCCAGCAGTTTCCCCATCATTTCAACAAAGAGGCTGAAACTGGCTGATCCATGAGAGCCCCTCTAACTTGTCTTTTCCGTCCCCATCTTTATCCTTATCCCCTGAAGAGGAAAATTGGCCAAAACCAAACTGACCAGGTAAACAGTGGAGTTTACTCCTTTGAACCTCAGTTTCCTCATCTACAAAATGGGTATGATAATAACACTGGGCTGTGTTGAGGCTTAACTGGGCCATCCTTTGGGTTCCCATGTAGCCTTGTCACGGCACCTACTATGCCACTGTATATTGTTGTTTTGTTTCTTTTTTGTTTTTTAGACAGAGTCTCGCTCTGTCGCCCAGGCTGGAGTACAGTGGCTCGATCTCGGCTCACTGCAACCTCCAGCTCCAGGGTTCAAGTGATTCTTCTGCCTCAGCCTCCTGAGTAGCTGGGACTACAGGTACATGCCACCACGCCTGGCTAATTTTTGTATTTTTAGTAGAGACGGGGTTTCACCATATTGGCCAGGCTGGTCTCAAACTCCTGACCTTGTGATCCGCCCACCTCAGCCTCCCAAAGTGCTGGGATTACAGGCATGAGCCACCGTGCTTGGCCCTTTCTTTTCTTTTCCTTTCTTTTTTTTGGGGGCGGGGGACAGAGTCTCACTCTGCAACCTCCACCTCCCAGGTTCAAGCGATTCTCCTGCCTTAGCCTCCCAAGTAGCTGGGATTACAGGTGTGAACCACCGTGCCCAGATAATAATTTGTGTTTTTAGTAGAGATGGGATTTCACTATGTTGGCCAGGCTGGTCTCAAACTCCTGGCCTCAAGTGATCTGCCCGCCTCAGCCTCCCAAAGTGCTGGGATTACAGGTGTGAGCCATCAAGCCTGGCCAATTGTTGTTTTGTTTCTTGTTAGACTTCTCTACCAGAAAGTCATCTCCCAAGGTCATGGACAGTGTCTTGAGCTGTTTCTCTGTCTGTAGCACCCAGAGAGGGCTGGCACAAGGAGGCTGGTCAGAAATATCTGTGGAATGAAGACATGCCTGTCTGCACAAAAAGCACATGGCATAGTGCTATGTATACAGTAGGAGTTCAATTAATGTGAGTTTGTATTGTTAAGATTTTGGGCCGGACGTGGTGGCTCACAGCCAGGTGCAGTGGCTTACAACTGTAACCTCAGCTACTTGGGAGACTGAGGCAGGAGAATTTCTTGAACCCAGAAAGCGGAGGTTGCAGTGAGCCGAGATCGCACCACTGCACTCCACCCTGGATGAGGTAGCGAGACTCCATCTCAGAAAAAAAAAAAAAAAGATTTTGGTGTATTCCGTCAGGTAGGGGCCTGGGAACATGAGAGTGTTGGGTGGATCGTGAGAAAGTCCCTGGGATTTTCTGTTTTGTTTTTGTTTTTGTTTTTATTTATTTTTTAGACGGAGTCTTGCTCTGTCGCCCAGGCTGGAGTGCAGTGACGCGATCTCGGCTCACTGCAAGCTCCGCCTCCCAGGTTCACACCATTCTCCTGCCTCAGCCTCCCGAGTAGCTGGTTCTACAGGCGTCCACCACCACGCCTGGCTAATTGTTTGTATTTTTTTTAGTAGAGATGGAGTTTCACCATGTTAGCCAGGATGGTCTCGATCTCCTGACCTCATGATCCACCCACCTTGGCCTCCCAAAGTGCTGGGATTACAGGCATGAGCCACTGCGCCCGGCCTTTTTTTTTCTTTTTTCGAGACAGAATCTCGCTCTGTCTCCCAGACTGGAGAGCAATGGCGCGATCTCCACTCACTGCAAACTCTGCCTCCTGGGTTCAAGCGATTCTCCTGCCTCAGCCCCCCAAGTAGCTGGGATTACAGGCGCCTGTCACTGCACCCAGCTAATTTTTGTATTTTTAGTAGGGACAGGGTTTCACCATGTTTGCCAGGATGGTCTTGAACTCCTGACCTCAGGTGATCTGCCCACCTCGGCCTCCCAAAGTGCTGGGATTACAGGCGTGAGCCACCGTGCCTGGCTGTCCCTGGGATTTTCAAACTCCACAGCCCTGGAGCGCGCTGCCAGGCCCTGGGGTGATGCCACATGAGAGAGATTGCCACGGGTGGGAGATGGCTAGGTCGTGAGAAAGTCCCTAGGTTTCTTCAAACTCCACATCCCCGAAGCCCCCCTGCCAGGCCCTGGGGTGGTGCCACATGAGAGAGACGGCTGAGAAAGTCCCTAGGTTTCTTCAAAACTCACAGCCCTGGAGCCCCCCTGCCAGGCCCTGGGGCTGTCTCACCCACCTCCCACAGAGGTGCCGCAGGCTGCCCGCTCTTGCCACACCTGTTCCAGCTCTTTCTCCTGCCAGACCAAAAGCCAACTGCTTTATCAAACAAACACAGCGTTTATTGTGGCTCTCTCAAGGTCTGTGGTTGGCCTGGAAGAACAGATAGTACCTTCCTTCCCCCTCCCATACCAGGATTGCCCAAAAGGTCACCCATGCTGAGACAAGAACGCTCCGCAGAGCTAGGAAACAGCGAGAGCATGGGTGTCGGGTGCCCACTGCGGGACCTTGACCAAGTCACTTGCTGCCTCTAGCTCATAACTATAAAAGAAGGGGTATTGGCCAGGGGCAGTGGCTCACGCTTGCAATCCTGGCACTTTGGGAGGCAGAGGTGGGAGGATCACTTGAGGCCAGGAGTTCAAGACCAGCCTGGGCAACAAAGCAACACCCTGTCTCTATAAAAAATGCAAAAATTAGCCAGGTGTCGTGGTGCACCCCTGTAGTCCCAGCTACTCAGGAGGCTGAGGTAGGAGGATTGTTTGAGCCCAGGAGGTCGAGGCTGCAGTAAGCCGTGATCAAGCCATTGAACTCCAGCTTGGGCGACAGAGCGAGACTCTGTATCCAAAATTAAAAAAAAAAAAAAAAAAAAAGAGGTGGTGCCGGGCGTGGTGGTTCACTCCTGTAATCCCAGCACTTTGGGAGGCCGAGGCGGGTGGATCACCTGAGGTCGGGAGTTCCAGACCAGCCTGACCAACATAGTGAAACCCTGTCTCTACTAAAAATACAAAAATTAGCTGGGCATGATGGCACGCGCCTATAATTCCAGTTACTTGGGAGGCTGAGGCAGGAGAATCGCTTGAACCCGGGAGGCAGAGACTGCAGTAAGCCAAGATAATGCCACTGCACTCCAGCCTGGGCGACAGAGCAAGACTCAGTCTCAAAAAAAATAAAATAAAATAACCAGTCCCTAAACCGTCAATCTTCTCTTTATGTCTGGATGCGTCGACCTCTATTCTCCACTCGCACCGCTGCGACTCCAGCCAGGACACCACCCGCTTTCTGTAACAGCCTGGAGAGGGTTTCTGGTCCCCAGGCTCCCTCCCTACACTGCCAACCCAGCTATGCCCCTTTCCAAGCCATTAGTCGCAGTGCAATCCTGAGTCTGACCATGTCATTCCCCTACTTAAAATCCTTCAGGCCCTCTACCCGCAGATGGCCCTCCAGATCCCACTCAAACTTCACGCCATGCCTTAGGAGCCCCTGTGAGCACAGGCCATGCTCGCCTCTCCGTTTCCACCTGTGCTCCCCAAACTGCCCTTCCACATCCCAGCCACCAAGTCCAACCCCACTCGACATCCTTTCTCTCCTCAAAAACCCTGCACTCTCCCTGCACTCTCTGGACCGTAGGCTTCAGCACAAGTTCTCTCTTCTTTGTCTCTAGAAAAAAAAGAGTCTTGCTCTGTTGCCCAGGCTGGAGTGCAGTGGCGCGATCTCAGCTCACTGCAACCTCCGCCTCCCGGGTTCAAGCGATTTTCCAGCCTCAGCTTCCTGAGTAGCTGGGATTACAGGCACATGCCACCACGCCCGGCTAATTTTTGTATTTTTTTTAGTAGAGACAGGGGTTTCACCATGTTGGCCAGGCTGATCTCGATCCTGACCTCAGATGATCCGCCCGTCTCAGCCTCCCAAAGTGCTGGGATTACAGGCGTAAGCCACCATGCCCGGCCCTCTCTTCTTTTTTTTTTGAGACAGAGTCTTGCTCTGTCACCTAGGCTGGAGTGCAGTGACACAATCTCAGCTCACTGCAACCTTCGCCTCCTGGGTTCAAGCAATTCTCCAGCCTCAGCCTCCTGAGTAGCTGGGATTATAGGCACATGCCACTGCGTCTGGCTAAATTTTGTATTTTTAGTAGAAGCGGGGTTTCACCATATTGGCCAGGCTGGTCTCAAACTCCTGACCTCAGGTGATCCTCCCGCCTCCGCCTCCCAAAGTGCTGGGATCACAGGCATGAGCCATCATGCCTGGCCACAAGTTCTCTCTTCTTGGCAGTTTATCCAACCTCACCCCACTCTACTTGCCAAGCTTAGAGATCACTTTATAGGCTAGGCCTGGTGGTTCATGCCTGTAATACAAGCGCTTTGGGGGGCCAAGGTGGGAGGATCACTTTGAGCCCAGAAGGGCTCACTTGAGACCAGCCAGGGCAACATAGCGAGACCCCCATCTCTACAAAAAAATGTTAAAAATTAACCGGGCATGGTGGCACATGCCTATAGTCCTAGCTACTTGGGAGGCTGAAGTGAGAGGATCACTTGAGCATATAAGGTCAAGACTGCAGTGAGCTATAATTGTGCCACTGCTCTCTAGCCAGGCGAGCGAGCAAGATTGCTCAGGAAAAAAAAAAAAAGAAAGAAAGAAATCATTCAGCCGGGTACGGTGACTCACACCTGTAATCCCTGCACTTTGGAAAGCCAAGGCTGGTGGATCACTTGAGGCCAGGAGTTCGAGACCAGCCTGGCCAACATGGTGAAACCCTATCTCTACTAAACATACAAAAAAATTAGCCAGGCATGGTGGCATGTGCCTGTAATCCCAGCTACTTGGGAGGCTGAGGAGGAGAACTGCTTGAACCCGGGAGGCAGAGGTTGCAGTGAGCCGAGATTGCACTACTGCACTGCCTGGGTGATAGAGTGAGACTCAGTCTCAAAAAAGAAAGAAAAAAAAAAAGAGATCATTTCACATCTCAGTTGAGAAAGGTTCCCTGACTCCTGTGCATCCTGCATCCATGACCATACGATGCTATTTGTTACACTGTCCAGAATCACCTCTTAGCTTATCTTTCCTCTACCCGCAGACCATGCTGTGTCAGGGTGCAGCACCTAAGCATCTTGTCATCCTCAGTATGCCCTGAGCCTAGCAGAATGCCCTGCTCAGAGCTGATGCTCTGTAAAGGGAAGACAAGGCCTACGCCCATCGTGCAGTTTGGAAAATAAATTAATTATGTCTTATGTGCAATCAAGGAATAGCAGATTGGTTCCAGAAGAGTTCAAAGGTCGTAGAGGGGTATAACAGTCTAAAAAGACTTCATAGACTGAGCCTTGAATAAGTAGGGTTTTTTGTTTTGGTTTTGGTTTTTTAGTTGTTTTTTGTTGTTGTTATTGTTTTCTTTGAGACGGAGTCTCGATCTCTGGCCCAGGCTAGGATGCACTGGTGCGATCTCGGCTCACTGTAACCTCCGCCTCCCGGGTTCAAGGAATTCTCCTGCCTCAGCCTCTCAAGTAGCTGGGATTACAGGCACCCACCCCCATGCCCAGCTAACTTTGGGGGTTTTTTTTGTTTGTTTTTGTTTTTTTGAGGCGGAGTTTACCTCTTGTCACCCAGGCTGGAGTACAATGGCACGATCTTGGTTCACTGCAACCTCCACCTCCCGGATTCAAGCAATTCTGCTGCCTCAGCCTCCCAAGAAGCTATGATTACAGGCACCCACCAGCACACCTGACTAATTTTTGTAATTTTAGTAGAGACGGTGTTTTGCCATGTTGGCCAGGCCGGTCTCGAACTCCTGACCTCAGGTGATCCTCCTGCCTCGGCCTCCCAAAGTACTGGGGTTAAAGGCATGAGCCACCATCCCCAGCCAAACTTTTTGTATTTTTAGTAGAGACGGTGTATCATCATGTTGGCCCGTCTACTCTCAAACTCCTAACCTCAAGTGATCTGCCCACCTTGGCCTCCCAAAGTGCTGGGATTACAGCCGTGAGCCACCACGCCCGGCCAGTTTTTGGTTTGGTTGGGTTTTTTAATTAACTTTTATTTTAGGTTTGGGGATACATATGAAGGTTTGTTACATAGGTAAACACGTATCACAGGAGTTTGTTGAACAGATTATTTCATCACCCAAGTAAGCCCAGTACCCAATAGTTATCTTTTCTGCTCCTCTCCCTCCTCCCACCCTCATCCTCAAGTAGACCCCAGTGTCTGTTGTTTCCCTCTTTGTGTTCATAAGTTCTTATAATTTAGCTCCCACTTATAAGCAAGAACATACGCTATTTGGTTTTCTGTTCCCATGTTAGTTTGCTAAGGATAATAGCCTCAAGCTCCATCCATGTTCCTGAAAAAGACACAATCTCATTCTTTTTTATGGCTGCATAGTACTCCATGGTGTATATGTACCACATTTTCTTTATCCAGTCTATCACTGATGGGCATTTAAGTTGATTCCATGCCTTTGCTATTGTGAATAGTGCTGCAGGGCTGGTTTTTTTTTTTTTTTTAATTAAATTTCTTTTTTTTTTTTTTTTTTTTTTTGAGATGGAGTCTCGCTTGGTTGCCCAGGCTGGAGTGCAGTGGCGCCATCTCAGCTCACTGCAAGCTCTGCCTCCTGGGTTCACGCCATCCTCCTGCCTCAGTCTCCCAAGTATCTGGGACTACAGGCGCCTACCACCACACTTGGCTAATTTTTTTTTTTTTTTTTTTTGTATTTTTAGTAGAGACGGGGTTTCACCGTGTTAGCCAGGATGGTCTCAATCTCCTGACCCTGTGATCCACCCACCTCGGCCTCCCAAAGTGCTGGGATTATAGGCATGAACCACCGCACCCGGCCTAAATTTCTTTTTTAAATAGAGACAGGGTTTTGTCATATTGCCCAGGCTGGTCTGGAACTCCTGGGCTCAAGTGATCCGCCCACCTCAGCCTCCCAAAATGCTGGAATTACAAGCATGAGCCACCATGCCCAACCTATAAGTAGGCTTCTGAGTCTTAAATAAGTAAGTCTGAGATGGGCAGAGCTAAGAAGGGAAGCCTTCCCAGGCAGGATTCACTGATGGGCAAGAGCAAGGAGGTGGGCAGAAAAATGATATGCACAAGATTGACCAGAGGCTGACCTGGTTGAAGCAGGAAATTCATATCCAGAAACAGTAAGAGGCCAGGCGCGGTGGCTCACGCCTGTAATCCCAGCACTTTGGGGGGTCGAGGCGGACGGATCACCTGAGGTCAGAAGCTCAAGACCAGCCTGGCCAACATGGTGAAACACCATCTGTACTAAAAATACAAAAATTAGCCAGGCATGGCGTGAGCCTGTAATCCCAGCTACTCAGAAGGCTGAGGAACAAGAATTGTTTGAACTTGGAAGGTGGAGGTTGCAGTGAGCTGAGATTGCGCCACTGCACTCCAACCTGGGTGACAGAGTGAGACTCTGTCTCAAAAAAAAAAAAGAAAAAAGTTGGAGGACTCATACTTTCTGCTTTCAAAACTTACTACAAAGCTGCAGTAATCAAAACAGTGGTACTGGCACGAAGACAGACATATAGACCAATGGAATAGAATAAAAAGCTCAGAAATAAACACTCATATATGAAGTCAAATAATTTTCAATAAGGATACCAAAACCATTCAGTGAGGAAAGGGCAATCTTTTCACAGATAATGCTGGGAAAACTGGATATTTGCATGCAAAAAAATGAAGTTGGTTCCTTAACACCATATAAAAAAATTTACTCAAAATGGATCAAAGACCTAAATATAAGATCTAAAACTATAAAACTTAGATGGCCGATCAACCAAGTTTATAGGATATTATAAATCCTTTGTTGTCATTTCAACAGTGTTCACACAATCTTCACCAGGAGTAGTTTCCATCTCAAGAAACCACTTTCTGGCCGGGCGCGGTGGCTCATGCCTGTAATGCCAGCAATTTGGGAGGCTGAGGCAGGTAGATCACTTGAGGTCAGGAGTTTGAGACCAGCCTGGCCAACATGATGAAACCCTGTCTCTACTAAAAATACAAAAATTAGCTGGGCGTGCTGGCACGTGCCTGTAGTCCCAGCTACTTGGGAGGCTGAGGCAGAAGAATCGCCTGAACCAAGGAGACAGAGATTGCAGTGAGCCCAGACGGTACCATTGCACTCCAGCCTGGGCGACAGAGCAAGACTCCGTCTCCAAAAAAAAAAAAAAAGAAACCACTTTCTTTGCTCATCATAAGAAGCAACCCCTTGCCAGGCACAGTGGCTCATGCCTGTAATCCCAGCACTTTGGGAGGCCAAGGCAGGCAGATCACTTGAGACCAGGAGTTCCAGACCAGGCTACCCAACAAGGCAAAGCCCCCTCTCTAAAAAAAAAAAAAAAAAAAAATACAAAAAGTAGCACGGCGTGGTGGTACACAGCTGTGATCTCAGCTACTCAGGAGGCTGAGGCATGAGGATCTCTTGAACTCACGAGGCGGAGGTTGCAGTGAGCCAAGATCACACCACTGCACTCCAGCCTGGGCGACAGAGCGAGACTCTGTCTCAAAAAAAACCAAGATGTAACAAAGAAGCAACTCATCATCTGTTCAAGTTTGATCATGAGATTGTAGCAATTCAGTCCCATCTTCACCCTCCGCTTCTAATCCTAGTTCTTTTGTTATTTCCACCACATCTGCAATTCCTTCCTCCACTGAGGTCTTGAACCCCTCAAAGTTATCCGTGAGGGTGGAATTCACTTCTTCTAAACTCCTGCTAATGTGGATATTTTCACCTCCTCCCATGAACCCTGAATGTTCTTAATGGCATCCAGAATGGTGAATTCTTTCCAGAAGATTTTCAATTTACCTTGCCCAGATCCATCGGATGAATCACTATCTATGGCAGCTACAGCCTCACAAAATGTATTTCTTAAATAATAAGACTTAAAAGTCTAAATTACTCCTTGATCCATGAACAGCAGAATGGATGTTTTATTAGCAGCCATGAAAACAACATTAATCTCTTTGTACATCTTCAGCAGAGCTCTTGGGTGACCAGGTGCATTGTCAATGAGCAATAATATTTTGAACAGAATCTTTTCTTTTTTCTGAGCAGGAGGTGTCAACAGTGGGCTTCAAAGATTCAGCGAACTATCTTGTAAACAGATGTGCAGTCACCTAAGCTTTATTGTTCCATTTCTAGAGCACAGGCAGAGTCGATTTAATGTAAGTCTTTTTTTTTTTTTTTTTTTTGAGACAGAGTTTCGTTCTTGCTGCCCAGGCTGGAGTGCAGTGGCGCGATCTCGGCTCACGGCAACCTCTGCCTCCTGGGTTCAAGCAATTCTCCTGTCCCAGCCTCCCGAGTAGCTGAGATTACAGGCAGGTGCCACCACACCTGGATAATTTTTGTATTTTTAGTAGGGACAGGGTTTCATCATATTGGTCAGGCAGGTCTCAAACTCCTGACCTCAGGTGATCTGCCCAACTCAGCCTCCCAAAGTGCTGGGATTACAGGTGTGAGCCACCGCACCTGGCTGATTTAATGTAATTCTTAAGGGCCCTGGGATTTTCAGAATGGCAAAGGAGCATTGGTTTTAACTTCAAGTCACCAGCTGCATTATCCCGAACAAGAGTCAGCCTGTCCTTTGAAGCTTCGAAGCCAGGCATTAACTTCTCTCTAGCTATGAAAATCTTAGATAAGCCGGACACAGTGTTGGCTCATGCCTATAATCCTAGTACTTTGTTTTCTTGTTTGTTTGTTTGTTTGAGACGGAGTTTCACTCTTGTCGCCCAGGCTGGAGTGCAATGGCACGATCTTGGCTGACTGCAACCTCCACCTCCCGGGTTCAAGTGATTCTCCTGCCTCAGCCTCCTGAGTAGCTGGGATTTCAGGCACCCAACACCACACCCAACTAATTTTTGTATTTTTAGTAGAGACGGGGTTTCACCATGTTGGCCAGGCTGGTCTTAAACTCCTGACCTCAAGCGATCCACCGGCCTCAGCCTCCCAAAGTGCTGGGATTACAGGCATGAGCCATGGTGCTGGTCAATCCTTTTGGTCTTAAAGCTTGAAACTTACATTTACTTGATCTGAGTTTCTTCTTTAGGAAATGACCATCAGCCCTCTCAAAAAGTATGAAAGAACTGAAACTCACCAGACCACGGCATCTAGACAATGAAATGCCAGGCCCCTCATTCATCATGATTGCTTCCTTACCCTTCCCCCAAGTTCTTGTTTTCCTATACATGGTTACATTTGTTCCCTGCTATATAAGACCCTAACTTCAGTCGATCAGGGAGATGGATTTGAGACCAATCTCCCATCTCAGCCACAGCACCCAATTAAAGCCTTCTTCCTTGGCAATAATCGTCTCAGTGATTGGCTTTCTGTGTGGCAAGCAGCAGGACCTCGCCTGAACCCCTGCTGTTTTGGTAACAAGAACAGTGCTTGGCATTTGTTAAGCATTACATAGGTGTCAACTGTTCTAATACCTCAGGGGCATCTCAAACATATAGAGCATTGTATAGGGAAAAGAAAGAGAGATCCGACTGTTACTGTGTCTACGTAGAAAAGGAAGACATAAGAAACTCCATTTTGATCTCTACTAAGAAAATTGTTTTGCCTTGAGATGCTGTTGATCCGTAACTTTAGCCCCAACCTTGTGTTCACAGAAACATGTGCTGTATGGCATCAAGGTTTAAGGGATCTAGGGCTGTGCAGGATGTGCCTTGTTAACAATATGTTTACAGGCAGTATGCTTGGTAAAAGTCATCACCATTCTCCAGTCTCGATTAACCAGGGGCACAATGCACTGCGAAAAGCCGCGGGGACCTCTGCCCAAGAAAGCCTGGGTATTGTCCAAGGTTTCCCTCCACTGAGACAGCCTGAGATGTGGCCTCGTGGGAAGGGAAAGACCTGACCATCCCCCAGCCCGACACCCATAAAGGGTCTGTGCTGAGGAGGATTAGTAAAAGAGGAAGGCCTCTTGCGGTTGAGATAAGAGGAAGGCCTCCATCTCTTGCACGTCCCTGGAAACGGAATGTCTATTCTGAGATAGGAGAAAACCGCCCTGTGGCTGGAGGCAAGATATGCTGGCGGCAATGCTGCTCTGTTATTCTTTACTACACTGAGCTGTTTGGATGGAGAGAAGCATAAATCTGGCCTACATACACATCCAGGCACAGTACCTTCCCTTGAACTTATTTGTGACATACATTCCCTTGCTCACAGGTTTTCCTGCTGACCTTCTCCCCACTATCACCCTGTTCTCCTGCCGCATTCCCCTTGCTCAGATAGTAATCAATAAATACTGAGGGAACTCAGAGACCAGTGCCGATGCGGGTCCTCCGTATGCTGAGCGCTGATCCCCTGGGCCCACTGTTCTTTCTCTCTACTTTGTCTCTGTGTCTTATTTCTTTTCTCAGTCTCTCATCCCACCTGATGAGAAATACCCACAGGTGTGGAGGGGCCGGCCCCCTACAGCATTGGGGTGAGAGCTAAGATGAATTACAGAAAATAATTTCATTGTGCATCTAAGTTTGTTATTGACATTTGGTAACTGCTAGAATGTCCCAAGTGGACACTCTAGGGTCTCCTTACTTGCACCCTATAGAGTGGAAACAAACAAACAAACAAAACCCACCTTCCCCATCTCAGTAAATAGCACAACTACTCGCCACCCGCATGTTCAATCCAGAAACCTGGGAGCTGTCCTTGGTGTCTTCCTCTCCCTCACCACCATCTTCCCCCCTCCCCATCCCATTCCTCATCAAATCCTGTTGATTCGAACTCCAAAATACATCCCAAATCTATCTTTCTTTCCCTACTTCCACAGCCACCTTCCAGTCATGTGACCATCATGCCTCAGCTGAATGTCTGCAATAGCTTCCTGATTTTGCCGCTTCTCCTCCGCTTCCCCTCTAATCTGCCTCACACCTTCTTCTACACAGCCAAATAGTCCTTTAAAAATGTAAATTGGGGCCAGGCGCGGTGGGTCACGCCTGTAATCCCAGCACTTTGGGAGGCCAAGGCGGGCGGATCACGAGGTCAGGAGATTGAGGCCATCCTGGCTAACACAGTGAAACCCCGTCTCTACTAAAACTATGAAAAATTAGTCGGGCGTGGTGGTGGGCACCTGTAGTCCCAGCTACTCGGGAAGCTGAGGCAGGAGAATGGCGTGAACCTGGGAGGCGGAGCTTGCAGTGAGCCGAGAACACACCACTGCACTCCAGCCTGGGCGACAGAGCGAGACTCCGCCTCAAAAACAAAAAAAAAATGTAAACCGGGCGGGGCATGGTGGCTCGCACCTGTAATCCCAGTACTCTGGGAGGCTGAGGCATGCAGGTCACATGAGGTCAGGAGTTCAAGACCAGCCTGGCCAAGATGGTGAAACCTCGTCTCTACTAAAAACACAAAAATTAGCAGGGCGCCTGTAATCCCAGCTACTTGGGAGACTGAGGCAGAGAACTGCTTGAACCCGGGAGGTGGAGGTTGCAGTGAGCTGAGATGGCACCACTGCACTCCAGCCTGGGCGACAGAGCAAGACTCCATCTCAAAAAAAAAAAAACAAATGTAAATGAGCTGGGCGCGGTGGCTCACGCCTATAATCCCAGCACTTTGGGAGGCCGAGGCAGGCAGATCACTTGAGGTCAGGAGTTTGAGACCAGCCTGGCCAACATGGTGAAACCCCGTCTCTATCAAAAATACAAAAAATTAGGTGTGGTGGCTCACACCTATAGTTCCAGCTACTCAGGAGGCTGAGGCAGGAGTATCGCTTGAACCCAGGAGGTGGAGGCTGCAGTGAGCCAAAATTGCACCATTGCACTGCAGCCTGGGTGACAAGAGCAAAACTCCATCTCAAAAATAAAAATGAAAATAAATAAAAGTGTAAATAACGGTGGTGTGCACCTGTAGTCCCATCTAGTCCAGAGGCTGAGGAGAAAAGATCGTTTGAGCCCAGGAGTTCAAGGCCAGACTGGGCAACATAGTGAGACCCCCATCTCTAAAACTAAAATAAATAAATATGTAAAATTAGCCAGTGTGGTGGTACACATCTGTAGTCCCAGCTACTCAGGAGGCTAAGGCAGGAGAGTCACTTGAGCCAGGAAGTTTGAGGCTATAATGAGCTATGATTGTTTTACTACACTTCACACTCCAGCCTGGATATGACACTGCAAGACCCTGTCTCTTTAAAAAAAAAAAAAAAGAAAGAAAAAGAAAAAAAAAAAAGAGGCTGGGTTCAACGTCTCACACCTGTGAACAATTTGAGAGGCTAAGGTAGGAGGATCACTTGAGCTCAGAAGTTTGAGACCAACCGGGTTATGTGGTGAAACCCCATCTCTACAAAAAAATACAAAAATTTGGCTGGGTGTGGTGGCACACACCTGTAATCCCAGCTACTTGGGAGGCTGAGGCAGGAGAACTGCTTGAACTCAGGAGGTGGAGGCTGTAGTGAGCCGAGATTGCGCCACTGCACTCCAGCCTGGGTGATAGAGCAAGACTCCTGTATCGCCTCCTCCTGGACTTGTCCATTTTGGCTCCTCCAGACATTTCCCTCCCTGGTCATCAGCATGATCTTTTAACAGCATAAAATATGCTTCTATGTTAATCTATTTTATTTTTTTGTACATTTTCCTGTTTTTCTGGGCTCTGTGTTCTGGGGTCTCAAACAAACAAAATTAGCCAGGTGTGGTGGCATGCACCTGTAGTCCAGCTACTTGGGAGGCTGAGGTGGGAGGATCTCTTGAGTCCAGGAGGCAGAGGTTGCAGTAAGCCGAGATCCTGCCACTGCACTCCAGCCTGGGCAACAGAGCCAGACCCTGTCTCAAAAAAAAAAAAAAGAAAAGGAAAGTCAGTTGGTTGTGGACCAATATGTATGGCATTCTAGCAGTTACCAAATATCAATAACAAACTTAAATGTGCAATGACATTATTTTCTGTAATTCATCTTAGTGTCCATCCTCGATGCTCTATTCTGCAGAAGCAGCTGGAAACAAATTTTTTTTTTTTTTTGAGATGGAGTCTCACTCTGTCACCCAGGCTGGAGTGCAGTGACTCAATCTCGACTCACTGCAACCTCCACGTCTCAGATTCAAGCAATTCTCCTACCTTAGCCTCCCATGTAGCTGGGATTACAGGTGGGTGCCACCACACTGGCTAATTTTTGTATTTTTAGTAGAGACGGGGTTTCACCATGTTGGGCAGGCTGGTCTCGAACTCCTGACCTCAAGTGATCCACCTGCCTCAGCCTCCCAAAGTGCTAGGATTACAGACGTGACCATCACAGCTGGCCTGGAAACAAGTTTAACCTCAGTCCTCCTGAGACTGGGCCACAATTCCTGGATACTCAACAGGGCCAGATTTGTTTAGAGAGGAGGGAGCCTGCAGGGAGTTGTACAGCATCCAGCCCTCAAGCAGCAATGACAAGACATCCATCATCCTGTGTCAACAGCCCCTCCAGTTCTGCAGGCTGCACTGTGTCTGCTCTGAACCCGGGAAACAGAGGAATATTTTGTAAGCTGCTTATGGTCCTGCCGGCCTGGCAGGCTCATGAGCCATTCTTCTCTGGGGACCCTGCCAAGAAGCAGGTGGCAGACCTTCCTTCCATTCTTGGCCAAGATACTGTCTCTGCTGAGGCATTCCCTTCCCTTAAGGGCTTCAGCTTTTGAAACACATAAACCAGCTTTTCCACTCTTAGGTCCAGCCGTATGCATCCCCCGGGGCAATGAGCCCAGAACCCAGAACACAGAAAAATAGGAAAATGTACAAAAGAAGAAAATAGATTAACATAGAAGCATATTTTATGTTGTTAAAAGATCATGCTGATGACCAGCGAGGGAAATGTCTGGAGAGGCCAAAAGGGACAAGTCCAGGAGGAGGCGCCTAGGCAGAGGAGAGATACGGCCCTACAGATGGAGGGCGCTGGATAGAAATCAGAGCTTGGCCGGGCCCGGTGGCTCAGGACTGTAATCCCAGCACTTCAGGAGGCTGAGGCCGGAGGCTCACTTGAGCCCAGGAGTTTGAGACCAGCCTAGGATACATGGCGAAACCCCATCTCTACCAAAAATACAAAAATTAGCTGGGCAAGGTGGCACATGCCTCTGGTCCCAGCTACTGGGGAGACTGTGGTGGAAGGATCACCTGAGCCCAGGAAGTTGAGGTTGCAGTGGCTAATACTGCACCACTGCACTCCAGCCTCGGCAACAGAGTGAGACCCTGTCTCAAAAAGTAATAATAAAATTAAAATTAAATTAAAAATTAGGCCAGGCGTGGTGGCTCACACCTGTAATCCCAGCACTTTGGGAAGCGGAGGCAGGCAGATTACCTGAGGTCAGGAGTTCGAGACCAGCCTGGCCAACATGGTGAAAACCCAGCTCTACTAAAAATACTAAAATTAGGTGGGTGTGGTGGCACACACCTGTAATCCCAGTTACTTGGGAGGCGAGACACGAGATAATCATTTGAACGCGGGAGGCAGAGGTTGCAGTGAGCCAAGATTTCACCACTGTACTCCAGCCTGGACAACAGAGTGAGACTCTGTCTCTAAATAAATAAATAAATAAATAAAATTTAAAAAGCAATCAGAGCTATTTAAGGGATAAAAATAAACAGAACCAGTGGGGCACGGTGGCTCATGCCTGTAATCCCAGCACTTTGGGAGGCCAAGGCGGGCGGATCACGAGGTCAAGAGATGGAGACCATCCTAGCCAACATGGTGAACCCTCATCTCTACTAAAAATACAAAAATATTAGCTGGGTGTAGTGGCGCATGCCTGTGGTCCCAGTTACTCAGGAGGCTGAAGCAAGAGAATCACTTGAACCTGAGAGGCAGAGATTGCAGTGAGCTGAGATTGCACCACTGCATTCCAGCCTGGGCAACAGAGCGAGACTCCGTCTCAAAAAAATACAGACACCAGGGCCAGGCGCGGCGGCTTACTCCTGTAATACCAGCACTTTGGAAGGCCAAGGCAGGTGGATCATGAGGTCAGGAGTTCGAGACCAGGCTGGCCAACGTAGTGAAACCCCGTCTCTACTAAAAATACAAAAATTAGCCGGGCATGGTGGCACATGCCTGTAGTCCCAGCTACTCAGGAGGCTGAGGCAGGAGAATCGCTTGAACCCAGGAGGCAGAAGTTGCAGTGAGCTGAGATCGTGCCATTGCACTCCAGCTTGGGTGACAGAGTGAGACTTCATCTCAAAATAAATAAATAAAGGCCGGGCGCAGTGGCGTCGCGCCTGTAATCCCAGCACTTCGGGAGGCCAAGGTGGGCAGATCACGAGGTCAGGAAATCGAAACTATCCTGACTAACACGGTGAAACCACATCTCTACTAAAAATACAAAAAAATTAGCCAGGCGTGGTGGTGAGTGCCTGTAGTCCCAGCTACTCAGGAGGTTGAAGCAGGAGAATGGCGTGAACCCAGGAGGCGGAGCTTGCAGTGAGCCGAGATCGTGCCACTGCACTCCAGCCTGGGGGACAGAGAGAGACTCTGTCTCATAAAATAATAATAAAAATAAATAAATAAATAAATAAATAAATTTAAAAAAATAAAGACACCAAAATGCAGACAGAGGAGACTGAGCTGTGTCCTGCAGGCAAGTGGGGTAGAGGTTGCTGGGTGTCAAAATACACAGACTCTCTCACCATCCTCCATTCATTCCAAAAAGAAGGTGTCCTCACCCTGCCACTTTAAGAATCACACCTGTAATCCCAGCACTTAGGGAGGCCGAGGCAGGAGGATCATTTGAGCCCAGGAGTTTGAGACCAGCCTGGGCAACAATAGCCAGACCCCGTCTCAATAAAAAAGAAAGAATCTGTACATGTGATGAGACTGTTCCTGGGAGACACTGGGTCTTCCACAGAATCAGGAGGCAAAAAAAAATAGTTGACAACCAGTGGGGCACAGTGGCTCATGCCTGTAATCCCAGCACTTTGGGAGGACGAGGCGGGTGGATCACCTGAGGTCAGGAGTTTGAGACTAGCCTGGCCAACACGGTGAAACCCCGTCTCTACTAAAAGTACAAAAACAGCCGGGCGTGGTGGTGTGTGCCGGTAATCCCAGCCACTCTGAAGGCTAAGGCAGGAGAATTGCTTGAACCTGGGAGGTGGAGGTTGCAGTGAGCCAAGATCGCGCCACTGCACTCCAGCCTGGGCGACAGAGCGAGACTCCATCTCAAAAAAAAAAAGAAAAATTGACAACTGTTACTGTCAGCAGGGCCTGTTGGAGGTTAGGGAGCAGAGGGAGGAGTGACTGGAAGCAGGAGAATCTGTGGGGCTGGTGGGAATCTGTGGACAATCTGTGGGAAGGCTTTGTGGGCAGCAGGTGCGGGTGAAGCAGAGAAATGGCAGAGAGAGCTCGTGGAGATGTTCTGGATACCAGAGCCCTGGCCTGATCCTGTACCGTCCCCACCTTCTCTGGATGACTGGGGCCAACCTAACCTGTTCCGAAGAAAATAAATACTCGGACATAATCCTTTGTTGTGAGATTGATTAATTTGTTGTTTTGTTCACGGCTGCGTCTAGGAAGGTGCTTGGCTCGCAGTGAGAGGCTCTAATGGATCTGGGCTTGTTGAAGCAAGGCAGGAAGGAGCCAGTGTTCTCAAAGTGTTGGGTGAGTCGTAGGGGAGGCGCAGCCGGCAGCAGACCTGCAGGGATTACCATTCCCACGTGGGAAAGGTTGCTGTGCGGATTAAACAAAATAATGTATATGAAAACCCCGGCTGCTTAATACATCAAC
The DNA here is from genome assembly GCF_028885655.2 of Pongo abelii. Taxonomy (NCBI): domain Eukaryota; kingdom Metazoa; phylum Chordata; class Mammalia; order Primates; family Hominidae; genus Pongo; species Pongo abelii. The sequence goes on from NC_071991.2 coordinate 14,760,180, forward strand.
TCAGGTTCAAAATCTGGGAGGAGAGAAGCTGGGCTGATGTGGGGGTCGAGATGGGAGGAGGTTTCGAGCGGAGTCACATAGGGGCCCCCTAGGGACGGCCCCACGGGAAAGCTCCAGGGGTCTTCCGGGAAGCCCCGACTGGTGCCAGCACAGCTGACACTCCTGCCCCACCCGGCCGGCCAGCAGGAATTTGCCCCATGACCTCCCCTGGCACGCTGCTGTCACCATGGCGACCGGCCACAAAACAAGCAGCCCGATTGTCCCTGCTCAGCGGGGCAGGTGAAACCCTGGCCACGTGACCGATACTGGGCCAGGTGCGGTTAAGGGACACCCGCCACCTCCCCTCCTTAACCCATTCAATGCCACCGCGCCACCTAGGCGCAGTGTCCCGGCCGCCTCAGGCCGCACCCCTTCGGCCCTTGGTCCCCACAGCCTGAAGGGTGGTGACGAAATACACAGAGCACTGCGTTGGGAGTCAGTGAAGGAAAGAATCCGAGCCGTGCACTGGCTGAGTGACCTGGAGCTGGGTTACTTCGCTGTCCAAGCCTCTCTTTCCTCATCAGCAGAATAAGGACAGCACCCTCCCACTTCACAGGAAGCCTGGGAACACGGATGGGGCAGTGTACACTTGACCTCCAAAGAGCAATAGTCCATTTCACCTCCCACCTTCACCTCTGCATGTCAGGGGCTCCGGAAGTCCTCCCCTCTGGCCTCCCCTAGAAGGAAGCCTTCGCCAACCAACAGCACGCTTCCTGGCCTGTTCCTAACAAGCTGAGAGGGCTGGGCAGCCCCCAGGATGACACCACCCCCAGATCCCTTCCCAGGTAGTAACGACCCTTCCCCTGCCCTCACCACTTTCTCTGGAATGTTCAAGTGGAAACATCAAACCAACTGGTTTTGCTGCTTGCCTTCACCAGCCACCTGATCAGGGCTGGGGCCCAGGACTCTGAGTAAATATCTCAAGGCTGCTTCTGCCCCTAGATGTGGGGCTTTTGGGCCAGGCTGAGATTACCTGGTGGAGGGTGGGGTGTGTGGCAGGGATCAATTTGAAAGCACCTTTGAGGCCAGGCACAGTGGCTCATGCCTGTAATCCCAGCACTTTGGGAGGTCGAGGCAGGAGGATCACCTGAGGTCAGGAGTTCGAGACCAGCCTGCCCAACATGGTGAAACTCAGTCTCTATTAAAAATACAAAAATTAGCCAGGCATGGTGGCGCATACATGTAATCCCAGCTACCTGGGAGGCTGCAAAAGAGAATCGCTTGAACCCGGGAGGTAGAGGTTGCAGTGAGCTGAGATTGTCCCACTACGCTCCAGCATAGACAATAGACTCTGTCTCAAAACAAACAAACAAAAAAAAGCACCTTTGAAATACTATTGTGCTGAATCTTCAACTCCCATGCCCTTCACCCACCAACTCTAAAAAAACACCCTCCAAAGACCCCTCCCAGGCCTGGGACCAGCCCCCATCCAGGGCTCAGATGTCCTCATCACTCCCCTAATTACTATGCGGGAAACATGATCACACCACCTGGTGTGCTTAGAGTCCTCGGTGACCTCAGCCCTCCTCAGATTAGAACCAAACACCTCAGGGTCCCATTAAGCAGGAGATGGAGCTTTACAGAGTTAGAACACATCCTCAGCTTGGCCAGCATGGTGAAACCCTCTCTGCCAAAAACAGAAAAAAATCAGCCGGGTGTGGTGGTGCGCGCCTGTAGTCCCAGCTACTCAGGAGGCTGAGGCATGAGAACTGCTTGAACCCGGGAGGCGGAGGTTGCAGTGAGCCGCGTTCCAGCCTCGGTGACAAAGCCAGACCCTGTCTCAAAAAAAAAAAAAAAAAAAAAAAAAGTTAATGGCCAGGTGCAGTGGCTCACACCTGTAATCCCAGCATTTTGAGAGGCTGAGGTGGGCGGATCACCTGAGGTCAGGAGTTTGAACCTGCCTGACCAACGTGGAGAAACCCCGTCTCTACTAAAAATACAAAATTAGCCGGGCGTAGTGGCGCATGCCTGTAATCCTAGCTACTCGGGAGGCTGAGGCAGGAGAGTCGCTTGAACCCAGGAGGTGGAGGTTGTGGTGAGCCAAGATCGCACCACAGCACTCCAGCCTGGGCAACAAGAGCAAAACTCTGTCTCAAAATATAATAGTAATAATAATAAATTAATTAATTAATTTTTTTTAAAAAAAGAGTTAGGACTCATCCTGTAGGTCCTGGACTGCCCTAAGGAGGTAGGGGAGGGGCCAGTGTAAGCCTAGCTGGCCCAGGTGTCATATCCGGGAGGGCCACTAACCCAGCCACCCGCAGGACTTTCACATAAGCATTTACCAGCACCCTGAAGCTCTCGAGGACTATTACCACTTTGCACCAGATGAACAAGACATAGCTCCCGCTGTGGACACACACAGGGAGGGCCGCCTCTATAATACTACACAGTAGCCTCTGAGAAATGCTTCGAGAACATTCAATCAAAGAGATTAGTTTTAACTCAGAAAGTCTGGGAAGGCTTGAGGAGGAGGCAGCAGTTATACAATGCCTTAAAAGGCCTATAGCTGAGGTCAGGCATGGTGGAGCACACCTGTAGTTCCAGCTACTCAGGTGGCTGACCAGCCTGAAACTGTCCCGTTGCTATGCCTAGAACATAGTAAGACCCTATCTCTACAAAACAGAAAAAAATTAGCCAGACATGGTGGTGCACATCTGTGGTCCCAGCTACTCGGGAGGCTGAGGCAGGAAGATTGCTTGGGCCGGGGAGGAAGAGGTTGCAGTGAGCCATGATTGTGCCACTGCACTCCAGTCTGGGTGACGCAGTGAAACCCTGTCTCAGAAAAAATAAAATAAAAGCCATATACCTCAGATGGGAGGGTCGCTTGAGGCCAGGAGCTGGAGACCAGCTTGAGCAAGGTAGCAAGACCCCACTTCTATTTTTTAAAAAAAATGTTTTTTGAGATGGAGTCTCCCTCTGTCACTGAGGCTGGAATGCAGTGGCAAGATCTCGGCTCACTGCAATCTCCATCTCCCAAGTTCACACGATTCTCCTGCCTCAGCCTCCCCAGTAGCTGGGATTACAGGGCAGTGCCACCACCCACGGCAATTTTTTTTTTTGAAACGGAGTCTGTCTCCATCCGGGAGGCTGGTGTGCAGTGGCGTGATTTCCACCCACTGCAACCTCCGCCTCCTGAGTTCAAGCGATTCTCCTTCCTTAGCCTCCCGAGTAGCTGGGATTACAGGCATTCGCCACCACGCCCAGCTAATTTTTGTATTTTTAGTAAAGACGGGGTTTCACCATGTTGGCCAGGGTGGTCTCGAACTCCTGGCCTCAGGTGATCTGTCCGCCTCAGCCTCCCAAAGTGCCGAGATTACAGGCGTGAGCCACCACGCCCGGCCTGAAAAAAAAAACTGTAACCATGATTCTGTTAAAAAAAAAAAAAAAAAGAAAGAAAAAAATGTTAAAATTAGTCTGCGCCTGTAGTCCCAGATTCTCGGGAGGCAAAGGCGGGAGGATCGCTGGAGCCCAGGAGGTCGAGGCTGCAGTGAGCTACGGTCGCGTCACTGCACTCTGGCCTCGGCGAGGGTAAGACCCCCCACCAAAAAAAAGTATAGGAGTCAGGCAACTGGCTATCTGGAAGACAGCACCCCAGCACGAGGAGGCGGGGTGTGGAGAAGACCTTGAAAGGCAGGGTGCCTGATAGGGGAGTATGACAATGTGGAGTTTGGGAGGGAAAGCAGGTGGGATCAGACTGGGGGAGGCTTCCCCAAATGTAAAAGGGACGAAGGGGCTTGGGGAAGAGCTCTAGAGTGCCCCCGAGCTCCTTCTAGATCAACGACTCCAGGATGGGTGGGTGCCCGTGCTCCGCCCAACCTGCCCGGGCCCCGGCAGTGGAGCACGGCGCCACCACACTGGCGCTCCGCCGCCCAGAGCCACCCTGCCGCCGCTCGCCCCCGCCGGCGGCACAGAAACGATGGCAGCCACCCAGGTCAGTGAGCGATGGCAGGTGCGGGGCGGGAACCGAGCCCTAAGCTGCAACCAGAACCGAGCACGCACAGAGCGGCGCAGACCCAATTCCCAGATTCTACGCACAGCGGCGTTTCGCGAGGAGAGGGGCAAGCACCTCGGGTTGCCCAGCCTAGGGCGAGGCCAGGTGCGGCGGCCAGGGCGACCGGCGCAAGGCCTGCGGGGATTACGTAATGGCGTAAGGGGCGGGGATGGAGGCGGGGCCGGACTGTTCTCGGCGATACGTAAGGAAACGGGACCGAGGGCGGAGAATCAGGCGATGGGGGCGGGGAGAGGGCGGGGCTCAAGCCGGAACTGGACAGGGCTGAAGACGGAAATGGGCGGGGCTCCAAGCGAGGGCGGGAAAAGTAGCGCTGGCAGGACGTACCTTGTGAGATGCGAGCCGGACAACAGCTTGCAAGCATGCTCCGCTGGACCCGAGCCTGGAGGCTCCCGCGTGAGGGACTCGGCCCCCACGGCCCTAGCTTCGCGAGGGTGCCTGTCGCACCCAGCAGCAGCAGCGGCGGCCGAGGGGGCGCCGAGCCGAGGTCAGTGAAGGGCACCGGGCGGGAGGCCATCCTCTGTCCTCCTTTGCCTGCCGGGCCCCAACGGCCCCATCTCCTCCCCTTGGGCCCGTCACCTCCTAGGCCTCTCCCCAAAAGCCCTTTCCCCCTACCCCTTTCCCCGTCTCCTTCGGCTCAGACCCTGACCCCGATCCTTCCCCTGCCAGGCCGCTTCCGCTTTCCTACAGGCTTCTGGACGGGGAGGCAGCCCTCCCGGCCGTCGTCTTTTTGCACGGGCTCTTCGGCAGCAAAACTAATTTCAACTCCATCGCCAAGATCTTGGCCCAGCAGACAGGCCGTAGGGTGAGCTTCCGAGTGGGCGGGGCTCCTTTGGGGCTGGGCGGGAGTGAGCGGGGCCTGGGAAGGGGCAGGGCAGGGGGTCCCGCTTCTCACTCTTACTTCCAGATCCCTCACTCTGAGTATGGACCCTGAACGGCAACCCCATTTATTCCCTCACGTTGCCATCTTCATTAATTCATGTTGTAGATCTCCATCGGTGCTGGCCGATGCCTAGGCGCCTGCACCCTTTCCATGAAGGGGGCTGCTTGTTCACTAGGGATGACCGGAAGCTCACCACCTCTTATGGCAGCCCATTCTTCTGTGCTCCTACTGTTGGAAAGTCCTGGAGTCTCGTTCCTGGCATTCTCCGAGATTGCCACCCAGCCAGGCCAGCCCTTCAGAGACATGGTCACAACCCTGGGGCCTGCTCTCCTCCGGCAGAGTGGCCCCAGGTTCTTCATCTGGGCCTCCTAGGTCTGGAAACTGGGCCCTTCCCCTCCGCAGGGTGTATCCCCAGGCTCTCCACACCTTTGACCTGCTGTCCCTACAAGCCTTTGGCTGTCTACCCCCAGAATGGGGATATCAACGCAGCCCCGTCTCACCCCACTCCCCAGGTGCTGACGGTGGATGCCCGTAACCACGGTGACAGCCCCCACAGCCCAGACATGAGCTACGAGATCATGAGCCAGGACCTGCAGGACCTTCTGCCCCAGCTGGGCCTGGTGCCCTGCGTCGTCGTTGGCCACAGCATGGGAGGGAAGACAGCCATGCTGCTGGCACTACAGAGGGTGAGCCGCCCATATCTGGGGCCTCCTCCCATTCGTTGTATACCCTGAGTGCCCCGCAGGCAACCTGGGACTCAAACGATCCTTGGATGACCAAGTTCAGGCTCCAGGAGCCATGCCTGGGACTCCCTATGTCTGCCTAAGACTGGTCCCAGTTTGGTTCTCTCCCACAGCCAGAGCTGGTGGAACGTCTCATTGCTGTAGATATCAGCCCAGTGGAAAGCACAGGTGTCTCCCACTTTGCAACCTACGTGGCAGCCATGAGGGCCATCAGCATCCCAGATGAGCTGCCCCGCTCCCGTGCCCGAAAACTGGCGGATGAACAGCTCAGTTCTGTCGTCCAGGTGATACACCCAAGGCCCCCCGGATGGTATTGTAGACCAGGACCTGTCAAGGGAAGAGTGGCACCCCCAGACCGCACAATGAACTCCCCCCAACTGCTGTACCCCCATAGGACATGGCCGTGCGGCAGCACCTGCTCACCAACCTGGTAGAGGTAGACGGGCGCTTCGTGTGGAGGGTGAACTTGGATGCCCTGGCCCAGCACCTAGACAAGCTCTTGGCTTTCCCACAGAGGCAGGAGTCCTACCTCGGACCAACACTCTTTCTCCGTGGTAGAAACTCCCAATTCGTGCAGTAAGCCAGCCTGAGTAGTAGGAGGAGCATGCTTTACTCGCCCAGGCCCCGGCCTGGGGACCCTACCAGGGGAGGCCTTGGGTGTGGAAGGGGGGTGGCTGAGAGGCCGGAAATACCACCTGGCATATGGGCTGACACAGCTCTCTCCATTTCTCCCCATTCTGCTTCCGCATGTCTCTTTCATTCCTCCTCATCCCACTTTCACCCCTTTTTGATGGCCGTCGCTGCGATGCACAGTCCCAGCCACCACCCTGAGATTATGCGGCTCTTCCCTCGGGCCCAGATACAGACGGTGCCGAACGCTGGCCACTGGATCCACGCTGACTGCCCACAAGACTTCATAGCTGCCATCCGAGGCTTCCTGGTCTAAGAGTTGCTGGCAAGAAGGTGGCCGGGCGTGGTGGCTCATGCCTGTAATTCCAGCACTTTGGGAGGCTGAGGTGGGAGGATCACTTGAGGCCAGGAGTTCGAGACCAGCCTGGCCAACATGGTGAAACCCCGCCTCTACTAAAAATACAAAAATTAGCCTGGCGTGGTGGTGCACACCTGTAATCCCAGCTACTCAGGAGGCTGAGGCAGGGGAATCACTTGAACCCGGGAGGCAGAGGTTGCAATGAGCCGAGATCACACCACTACACTCCAGCCTAGGCAACAGAGCGAGACTCTCTCAAAAAAACCAAAACAAAACAAAGAGGAGGCACAAAACCCTAGGCTTCAAGTCCCTGCAGCCTGCTCCACATTTGGGCACAGAAGGACTCAGATGGGCACTGAGTGGGCACGAAGTTTTACAGGGGTGGTCAGACCTCAGGCTTTAATGAATAAAGACACTACTCCCAAAGTCCTGGGCTGAGGTCTGTGTCACCACCAACGTCCCCAACCCAGGGAGAATCTGGACCCGGGGGTCCTGGCAGCTCCAGGGTCCACATGGGCTCCCTGAATACCCTTGGCCTCTCTCTGCAGCTGATTCTGGACCTGCTGCCACACCAGCTGCTGCACGTCCTCCTGTGGACAGGAGAGAAGATTCAAGGCTGAGCCTGTGCCCTCTTTCCCCACACCTCCCACGCCCTGGCAGCATTCCCCCTACCTCCCAGGCCTCCAGCTCCCGCCTCAGCCTCAGTTTCTCCTCCAGGACCTCCAGCAGCTGGGCCTCCACGGCGTGTAGCCTGGCTTTGCACCTCTGCAGCTCCGCCTCCACTGCCTGCTTCCTGTGGGTGGCAGAGAGAGTAGCTGAGGCTCGGACCCTGTGGGTCTGGTTATGAGGTCCTGGGGGTAGACGAATGTGGCCACAGCCCCCGCCTCAGTGAAGGGCAGCTGGTTGTGTGGCTTTCCTTCCAGAATGCCTGACTAGCTCCCCGCTCCTCCATTAGCAGGACAAGGCCCTGCAGGGGAGCTCCCAACTCCCCTCCCAGCCCCCAAAAGCAGCTTCCCCTTACTTGGCAATGGCTTCATCCCGTTCCTGGACCAGGACTTGGTCCAGGGAGGGTTCTGTCCGGGTGTCCCCCAGTGCTCCAGCCGCCTGGTACTCTGGGCTGTGTCACAGGGTGACAGAGGAGGAGGCAGCGACCAAGGCTTGTCTGGAAGAGGTGTCTCACTCTGGCCCTCCTGCCTTGGCCTCGGCTTTGATGTTGCTGTCAGGTGGGGAGGCGGCTGAGGTGCTCTGTACCTGCCCCTGCTGCTGCCCCAGTCTCGTGGACCTATGGAAAGGAAGAGGAAGTGGCTGGTGTGGCCACTGCCTGGCCTCAATGCAAGCAGCGTGGGCAGGGTATTTGGACCCCCAGGGAGCAAAGAATTTTCACCCAGTCATCAGGGAAGGACGAGGCAGCTGTGTTCAGAAGAACACTTACCCTCAAGGGCCGGGACTCAGGGTGGCCTGGTGACTGGGACTCTTGGCAGCTGGGTGGAGCAAGCGGAAGACATGGCCCTTTGCCCTCCCTTCCCAGCAAGGCGCTCCCTGGCAGGCCCCACCCCTGTCAGGCCAAGGAGGAAGGCCTGCTGCACCCTAGAAACCTCCGGCCAGGCCCAGAGCACACTCAGCCCCCTTCCTCTCTTCACCGCAAGAGGGTGCTCTACCCACGTCTTGTGAAAGGAAGGGCGGAGCTGGGCACAGTGGCTCATGCCTGTCATCCCAGCACTCAGGGAGGCCGAGGCAGGAGGATCTATTGAGCCCACTTCAAGGCCGCAGTGAGCCATAGGATCACACCACTGCACTCCAGCCTAGGTAACAGAGCAAGACCTTGTCTCAAAAAGAGAGGGAGAGATAAGGAGAGTAGGGAAGAAGGCATATGTTTCCAATGCTGAGAGACATAAGGTACCCCAGCCCCCATCCTGAAGGGTTAGCTTGGTACCTTGAACGGCATCATCCACACATAAAAATATAACCTTACTTCCACAGAAAGAAGGAAAAAGTGTATCCCTGGCAAATTCCTCCTCACATTTTATTTATTATTATTATTATATATATATATTTTTTGAGACAGAGTCTTGCTCTGTCACCCAGGCTGGAGTGCAGTGGTGCCATCTCAGCTCACTGCAAGCTCCACTTCCCAGGTTCACACCATTCTCCTGCCTCAGCCTCCCAAGTAGCCGGGACTACAGGCGCCCACCACCATGCCCGGCTAATTTTTTGTACTTTAGTAGAGACGGGGTTTCACCATGTTAGCCAGGATGGTCTCGGTCTCCTGACCTAGTGATCCGCCTGCCTTGGCCTCCCAAAGTGCTGGGATTACAAGCGTGAGCCACCGCGCCTGGCCATTTTTTATTTTTTTTTATTTATGTATTTTTTTGAGACGGAGTCTCACTCTCTTGCCAGGCTGGAGTGCAGTGGCTGCAGTGGTGCAGTCTTGGCTCACTGCAACCTCTGCTCCCGGGTTCAAGCGATTCCCCTGCCTCAGCCTCCCGAGTAGCCAGTGGCATGAGCCGGTGGCGTGAGCCACAGCACCCAACTCAACTTTTTTTTTTTTTTAAATGGAGTCTCACTTTGTTGCCCAGGCTGGAGTGCAGTGGCACAATCACGGCTAACTGCAAGCTCTGCCTCCCGGGTTAACGCCATTCTCCTGCCTCAGCCTCCCAAGTAGCTGGGACTACAGGCACCCGCCACCACGCCCAGCTAATTTTTTGTATTTTTAGTAGAGACGGGGTTTCACCGTGTTAGCCAGGATGGTCTCGATCTCCTGACCTTGTGATCCGCCCACCTTGGCCTCCCAAAGTGCTGGGATTACAGGCGTGAGCCAGTGCGCCCGGCGACATTTTTTTTTTTTTTTTTTTTTTGAGATGGACTCTCGCTCTGTCACCCAGGCTGGAGTGCAGTGGTGAGATCTCAGCTCCTTGCAACCTCCACCTCCTAGTTCAAATGATTCTTCTGCCTCAGCCTCCCAAGTAGCTGGGACTACAGGTGCCTGCCACCACACCCAGGTAATTTTGGTATTTTTTTTTAGTAGAGATGGGGTTTCGCCATGTTGGCCAGGCTGGTCTCAAACTCCTGACCTCAAGTGATCTGCCTGCCTCGAACTCCCAAAGTGCCAGGATTAGAAGTGTGACCCACATGCCCAGCCCACATTTTTTGTTCTTAGACTCAATGTGTTGCCCAGGCTGGAGTGCAGTGGCACAGTCATAGCTCACTGCAGCCTCAAACTCCTGGGCTCAACAGATCCTCCCTCCTCAGTCTTCCGAGTAGCTGGTACTACAGGCATTCACCACCATGCCCAGCAAATGTTTTTAAAATGTTTTGTAGACATGGGGTCTCTCTGTGGTGCCCAGGCTGGTCTTGAACTCCTGACTTCCAGTGTCAGCCTCCCAATGCACCCCGCCCTCCTAACATCTTCAATACTACCTCTAATATTCCCAGCATTCTGATCCAAGAGCATGGGTAGGTCTGCTGTGCCCCCAGGGGTCTCACTACCCCCCACCTCCCTTGAGGTGACCACCACTTCCACAAGTACCCGGAGTATACCAGCAACATATTAATAAATGTGTAAAAAGAAGCCTCCATTTCAGCAAAGGCCTTGTCAGCAAAGTTGCATATTAGGGATTAGGTCTTCAACCCAGCTCCACACAGTAAATGTCACCGGGTGCGGTGTCTGTAGTCCCAGCTACTTCGGAGGCTGAGGCAGGAGGATCACTGGAGCCCAGGAGTTCCAGGTTGTAGTGCAGTATGCCTGTAGTGCAGGTAGCTGTACTTGCACTAAGTTCACCACCAATTTGGTGACCTCCCAGGAGCAGGGGACCACCAAGTTGCCTAAAGAGAGGTGCACCAGCCCAGCTCAGAAACAGAGGGGTCAAAACTCCTTTGCTGATCAGTAGTGGGATCTTGCCTGTGAATAGCCACTGCACTTCGGCCTGGGCAACATAGCGAGACCCTATCTCTAAAATACATAAATAGGCAAGGCACAGTGATGCACTCTTGTAATCCCAGCACTTTTTGGGAGGCCGAGGTGGGTAATCATGAGGTCAGGAGTTTCAGACCAGCCTGGCCAATATAGTGAAACCTGTCTCTACTAAAAATACAAAAAAATTAGCCAGGCATGGTGGTGGGTGCCTGCAATCCCAGCCACTGAGGAAGCTGAGGCAGAAGAATCGCTTGAACCCGGGAGATGGAGGTTGCAGTGAGCTGAGATCATGCCACTGCACTCCAGCCTAGGCGGCAGTGCAAGACTCTGTCTCAAAACAACAACAACAAAAACAAATTTAAAACTGCTCTCCAATGTCCAAAAAATTTAACCTTTAAGGTGGAAAAAAAAAAAAAAAAAAACTGGCCGGGCGCTGTGGCTCACACCTGTAATCCCAGCACTTTGGGAGGCCACAGTGGGCAGATCATGAGGTCAGGAGTTCAAGACCATGGCCAACATAGTGAAACCCTGTCTCTACTAAAAATACAAAAATTAGCTGGGCGTGATGGTGTGGGTCTGTAATCCCAGCTACACAGTAGGCTGAGGCAGGAGAATCGCTTGAACCCAGGACCCAGGAGGCGGAGGTTGCAGTGAGCTGAGATTGCACCACTGCACTCCAGCCTGGGTGACAGAGCGAGACTCCACCTCAAAGAAAAAAAACAAAAACTGGTAAGTTGTGAAACCCTGTACCTAGTTGTGACGTCTCTATTCTCCCTCAATCTAGAACAATTTGCAGCCTTTGCGTTTCATGACCTTGATATTTTCAGAGATTACAGGGAAGTTATTTTGTAGACTGTCGTTCCATTTCGATTTGTCCACTCCTTCCTGACGATGAGACCACCGTGACACATTTTGGACAGAAATACCACAAAAATGATGCTTTGTTCTCACTGTAGCCAAATGTCCGTTGGAGCCATGAATGGTAGTACCAATGTCCATCACTTCATTAAGATGCTTTTTTTGGCCGGGCGCGGTGGTTCACGCCTATAATCCCAACACCATGGGAGGCCAAGGCAGGCAGATCATGAGGTCAGGAGTTCGAGACCAGCCTGGCCAACATAGTGAAACCCCGTCTCTACTAAAAATACAAAGAATTGGCCTGGCGTGGTGGCTCACACCTGTAATCCCAGCACTTTGGGAGGCCGAGACGTGCAGATCACTTGAGGTCAAGAGTCCGAGACCAGCCTGGCCAACACAGTAAAACCCCATCTCTACTACAAATTTAAAAGTAGCTGGGCATGGTGGCGCGTGCCTCTAATCCCAGCTACTCGGGTACCTGAGGCAAGAAAATCGCTTGAACCTGGGAGGCGGAGGTTGCAGTGAGCAGAGATCGCGCCACCACTGCACTCCAGCCTGGGCAAGAGAGTGAGACTGTCTCAAAAAAAAAAAAGATAAATACAAAAAATTAGTCGGGCATGGTGGCGAGTGCCTGTAATCCCAGCTACTCAGGAGGCCGAGGCAGCAGAATCACTTGAACCCAGGAGGCAGAGGTTGCAGTGAGCTGAGGTTGCACCACTGCACTCCAGCCTGGACTACAGAGAGAGACTCTAGCTCAAAAAACAAAAAACAAAAACAAAAACAAAAACAAAAAAAAGGAAGACCAAACCATGCTTTTTTTTTTTTCTTTTTTGAGACAGGGTCTCATTCTGTCACCCAGGCTGGAGTGAAGTGGCACAATCATAGCTCATGGCAGCCTCAACCTCCCAGGCTAAAGCGATCCTCCCTCCTCAGTATCCCAAGTAGCTGGGACTACAGTCATGAGCCACCATGACCGGCTTTTTCCTGTCATTTATTTTGATGCTCAAATTGTCCCAGATTTGATCAGTGGATGCCCCTTGCTGACCTCTTGTCATTTTGACAAGCCCCGTCATTCTTTAATCACTTCCTTTCTTTCTGGCTCAACAAGATATTTCAGGCTCATCTTGTTTCTCCCTGTCCCGGCCCTGAATTCTCCATTTCTTCAAGAATACTTGGTTTCTTTGTAAGGAGGAATAGTATTTAGAAACCAGGATTTCCATGGTAGGCACATTCAATGCAATTAGGGTCATTCTACGCCAGGGTCCACTCAGTGGACACACATTTATACACACACATAAACATACATATTTACATCTGTTTATTTTATCTGTCTACATAAACTAGGGGAAAATAGTTTATATTTACACCTTAAATTCCAGTCTAAAAGCACAAGTTTCATCCTTGCCGTTTTTTTTTTTTTTTTTTTTTTGAGACGATGTCTTGCTATTTTGCCCAGGCTGGGGTGCAATGGTGCAATCTCAGCTCACTGCAACCTCCGTCTCCTGGGTTCAAGCGATTCTCCTGCCTCAGCCTCCTGAGTAGCTGGGATTACAGGCATGCGCTACCACACCCAGCTAATTTTTGTATTTTTAGTAGAGATGGGGTTTCACCGTGTTGGTCAGGCTGGTCTCGAACTCCTGACCATATATATATATATATATATATATATATATATTTTTTTTTTTTTTTTTTTTTTTTTTTTGAGACAGAGTCTCACTCTGTTGCCCAGGCTGGAGTGCAGTGGCGCAATCTCGGCTCACTGCAAGCTCCGCCACCCGGGTTCACGCCATTCTCCTGCCTCAGCCTCCCCAAGTAGCTGGGACTACAGGAGCCCGCCACCATGCCCAGCTAATTTTTGTATTTTTAGTAGAGATGGGGTTTCACCTTGTTAGCCAGGATGGTCTCGACCTCCTGACCTCGTGATCTGCCCACCTTGGCCTCCCAAAGTGCTGGGATTACAGGCGCGAGCCACCGCGCCCGGCCTATATATACATTTTTTAAGACAGGGTCTCACTCCGTTTCCCAGGCTGGAGTGCAGTAGTGTAATCATGGCTCACTGCAGCCTCAATCTCCTGGACTCAAGCCATCCTCCCACCTCAGCCTCCTGAGTAGCTGGGACTACAGGCACTCGCCACCATACCAATTTTTTTTTTTTTTTTTGAGTTAGAATCTTACTCTGTCACCCAAGCCAGATCAGTGGCAAGATCTCAGCTCACTGCAACCTCCACCTCCAGGTTCAAGCGATTCTCGTGCCTCAGCCTTCTGAGTAGCTGGGATTACAGGCACGCACCACCACGCCCAGCTAATTTTTGTATTTTTAGTAGAGATGGGATTTTGCCATGTTGGCCAGGCTGGTCTGAACTCCCAGCCTCAGGTGATCTGTCCACCTCAGCCTCCAAAAGTGTTTTAAGATTACAGGCATGAGCCACCAAGCCTGACCTAATTTTTTTTTTTGTAGAGACAGGGTCTTGCTATATTGCCCAGGCTGGTCTCAAACTCCTGGGCTCAAGCGATCCTCCTGCCTTTGCCTCCCAAAGTGCTGGGATTACAGGTGAAAGCCACTGCGCCCAGGTCCCTTTCCTTTTTTTTTTTTTTTTTTTTTCAAGACAGGGTCTCGCTCTGTTGCCCAGGCAGGAGTGCAGTGGCACAATCTCGGCTCACTGAAACCTCTGCCTCCCAGGTTCAAGCGATTCTAACCCCTTAGCCTCCCAAGTAGCTGGGATTACAGGCAGGCACCACCATGCCCAGCTAATTTTTGTATCTTTAGTAGAGACAACGTTTCACCATGTTGTCCAGGTTGGTCACGAACTCCTGAGCTCAGGCGATTTGCTACCTTGGCCTCCCAAAGTGCTGGGATGACAGGCGTGCACCATGGCTCCCAGTCAGACTAGCACATCTTTCTAAGAGCTTTACAGTCATTCATTCAGCCCACAAATATTTACTGAGCACCTACTGTGTTCAAAGTATGTTTCCAAGTGGCAGACGTAAATCAAGACAGACGAAGTTCATTGAGCTCATGGAGCTCACATTCTTGTGAGGGGACATTGACCGTAAACAAATTAACAAGCGTATGAGATGGTAAGAAGTACTGTGGAGAAGAATTAAGCAGGGAGAGGAAATGAGGAGGGAACAGGCGATTGCTATTTTATTTTATTTTATTTTATTTTATTTTAGAGACGGAGTCTTACTCTGTTTCCCAGGCTGGTGTGCAGTGGTTCCGTCTCGGCTCACTGCAACCTCCACCTCCCGGGTTCAAGCGATTCTCCCGCCTCAGCCTCCGAAGTAACTGGGACTATAGGCGCCCGCCAGCATACCTGGCTAATTTTTTGTATTTTTGGTAGAGACACGGTTTCACCACGTTGGCCAGGCTGGTCTTGAACTCCTGACCCCAAGTGATCCACCCGCCTTGGCCTCCCAAAGTTCTGGGATTACAGGTGTGAGCCACTGCACCCAGCCCAATTGCTATTTTACATAATTCTCTGGTTACCCTAAGGAGATCACAAATATTCACCTACCATTTAGATGAAAAACAACCAACGTAATCACTCTCATGACTTGGAGTGATATTTTCAGTGACAGCATCATTAATGGGCTCAAAAAGTGCTGTGTCACACAAGTAGGAGTTAGCAAAACATAAAAAAATAGAAAAATTAAAAAGTGCTGTGTTTCCAAGCAAAAGCGAAGATGATGTGTTTGAGAAAACTAGGGAACTTTAAAGAGGCACTAGGGGATGACACCTAACAATGACAATGACCATGGGAGGCAGAAATGCGAATAAAGAGTTTGCACAAACTTTCACAAACCACAAGAGTGGAAAAGCAATGTTTCTAAATAAAACTATTCTTTAAAGTATAAGATTTTAGGCCAGGCGCAATGGCTCACGCCTGTAATCCCAGCACTTTGGTAGGCCGAGGTGGGCAGATCACTTGAGGTCAGGAGTTTGAGATCTGCCTGACCAACATGGTGAAACCCCGTCTCTACTAAAAATACAAAAAATTAGCCGGGCGCAGCAGTGCACGCCTGTAATCCCAGGTACTCTGGAGGCTGAGGTGAGATGGTCACTTGAACCCAGGAGGCGGAGGTTGCAGTGAGCCAAGATCGTGCCACTTCACTCCAGCCTGGGAGACAGAGGGAGACTCCATCTCAAAAAAAAGAAAGATTAAAATAACGCCGGGTGCAGTGGCTCATGCCTGTAATCCCAGCACTTTGGGAGGCCAAGGCGGGCAAATCACCTGAGGTCAGGAGTTCAAGAACAGCCTGACCAACGTGGAGAAACCCTGTCTCTACTAAAAAAAATACAAAATTAGCCTGGTGTGGTGGTGCATGCCTGTAATCCCAACTACTCAGGAGGCTGAGGCAGGAGAATCGCTTGAACCCAGGAGGCAGAGGTTGCAGTGAGCCGAGATTGTGCCATTGCACTCCAGCCTGGGTGACAAGAGCGAGACTCCATCTCAAAAAAAAAAAAAAAAAAAATTAAAATTAAATAAAATATGGGGTTTTTAAAGTCTAAATTTTAAATATTTAATGAAATATTATAAGTAGGGAGTTGATTATTCATCTGTATCTCTAAAAGTTTAAATTAGAATTTGGGACAAAATTTTTTTTAATCTCATTGAGAAAAAGAGGAAAGAAATTTACATTCAGGCATATAGTGAATTTCATCCCAAAGCACTATGCAAATGTCACACACTAAGTACCAGGACTCCTTCCCTGGCCGCCCACATCCTCCTTCTCTCCTGCTGCCCCAGGATGGCTGAGCCCAGGCCTGGGGTTGAGCCAGGAGACGGTTCCCAGCTAATGGTGAACTGGGATGGGGAGAGAGATCTACCAGGTGGGCTGCGGGGCTGGGCATGGTGATCAAAACACCAGGGATTGGCAAGGGTGGGCAATTTAAGCACTGCCACCCAAGCCTTATGACTTTGTATGCACCTCTAGGAGCCTCAATGTCCTCATCTGTGAAATGGAGCTAGTAGAGGGCCTCCCTAACAGAGTCACAGTAAGGGTTAAAGGAGGCAGGCAACTCACTCCATGGCCAGTGCTTTGTATAAAGCACAGGCCAGGGCACCAAACGCAGTAATCCCAACCCTTTGGGAGGCTGAGGCAGGAGGATGGCTTGAGCCCAGGAGTTCAAGACAAGCCTGGGCAACATAGCAAGACCCTGTAATTTTTTTTTTCTTTCTTTCTTTTTTTTGGACCCTGCAATTTTTTAAAATTAAATTACAAAAAGAAAAAAAAATGGACCAGGGCCAGGCTTCCCAGGAGAGGAGAAAAAGGGAATAAGCCTGCCAGACCCAAGAAAGCAACAACAAGAGAATTTCAACTACACACACACACACAGACACACAGACACACCCACAGACACACAGACACACACACAGATACACAGACGCACATACACACAGATACACAGACACAAACACAGATAGACACACAGACACACACACAGATACACAAACAGAACACACACACACAGGTACACACACACAGACATACACAGACACACACACACACATACACAGATAGACACACAGACATACACACACACAGATACACAGACACACACAGATACACAGACACACACACAGATACACAGACACACAGATACACACACACACACATACACACACAGCCATGCAGCCTGGGTCAGCCGCCCTTCCCATTCCCCAGCCCCCACAACCATGCTCCAGAAACAAGTCTGTTTCTGAATCCTACAAAAGCTTCCTCCTCCAGACCCCAGCAGCCCCTGGGCCTCCTCATCGTTGTCCTGTCACTGTCACTGCGCTTCTCCTACCAGCCCCAGAGGTTCTGGAGGACAGGTGGTGACTCTCTTGGTGCCAACCATCCACACAGTTACAAGGCAACGCAAGGCAATACCAGCCCTGCCCAGAAGGTGGTAGCAGCGCTCAACATCAGGGATGCAATGAGCCTGGGCTCACCCCAACCTTCCCAGCCTATGGGATGGAAACACCAAACTGTGCCCGGGAGCTCTGGGAGTTCCCAAATGCCCAGCCTTTGCCCTGTGCTTGCTTGCTTGCTTGCCTGTTTGCTTGCTTGTTTGTTTGTTTGTTTGTTTGTTTGTTTGTTTTGAGACGGAGGCTTGTTGTGTCTCCCAGGCTGGAGTGCAGTGTCACGATTTTGGCTCTGTGCAACATCCGCCTCCCAGTTCAAGCGATTCTCCTGCCTCAGCCTCCCAAGTAGCTGGGACTACAGGCATGTGCCACCGCAGCCGGCTAGTTTTTTGTATTTTTAATAGAGATGGGGTTTCACCATGTTGGCCAGGCTGATCTCGAACTCCTCACCTCAGGTGATCCGCCCACCTCAGCCTCCCAAAGTGCTGGGATTACAGGTGTAAGCCATCTCCCCAGCCTTTTTTTTTTTTTTTTTTTTTTTTTGAGACGGAGTCTCACTCTGTCATCAGGCTGAAGTGCAGTGGCAGGATCTTGGCTCACTGCAACCTCCGCCTCCCAGGTTCAAGTGATTCTCCTACCTCAGCCTCCCAAGTAGCTGGGATTACAGGCACACGCCACCATGCCTGGCTAATTTTTGTATTTTTAGTAGAGACAGAGTTTTGCCATGTTGCCGGTCTGGAACTCGAACTCCTGGCCTCAAGTGATCCGTCCAGTGGGGCCTCCCAAACTGCTGGGATTACAGGTGTGAGCCACTGTGCCCGGCCTGGCCTCACTTCCTTCGAGCGCATTCTCTTACCTCCTCTACTCCAGGCCTCCTCGCCTCCTTGCTGTTTGTCATTCACGCCAGGAAGTCTCCCTCCTCATGGTTGTTGCACTTGCTGTTCCCTTTGTCCAGAATGCTCTTCCCCAGATACCTACATGGCTCACTCCCTCACCTCCTTCAGAGATTTACTCAAATACCACCTTCTCAGCAAGGGCCTCCTTGACTAAATCATCTAGAATTGAAGCTGGGCGCAGCGGCGCTTGCCTGGAGTCTCAACTACTCAGGGGGCTGAGGCAGATGGATCACTTGAACCCAGGCATTCAAGACCAGCCTGGGAACATATCAAGACCCCGTCTCTGCAAAAAAATAACAAAAATTAGCCAGGTGTGGTAGTGTGCACCTGTAGTCCCAGCTACTTTGGAGGCTGAGGCAAGAGGATCACTTGAGTCCAAGAGTTCCAGGCTGCAGTGAGCCATGATCATGCCACTGCACTCCAGGCTGGGCAACATAGCAAGACCCTGTCTTTTAAAAAAAGAAGAAAAAGGCCAGGCGCAGTGGCTCATTCCAGCACTTTGGGAGGCCGAGGCGAGCAGATCACCTGAGGTTGGGAATTCGAGACCAGTCTGACCAACATGGAGAAATCCCATCTCTACTAAAAATACAAAATCAGCCAGGCATGGTGGCACATGCCTGTAATCCCAGCTACTAGGGAGGCTGAGGCAGGAGAATCGTTTGAACCCTGGAGGTGGAGGTTGCAGTGAGCTGAGATCGTGCCATTGCACTCCAGCCTGGGCAACAAGAGCAAAACTCCGTCTCAAAGAAAAAAAAAAAAGAAGAAGAAGAAGAAAAAAAAAAACTTGAACTGTACCAATAAAACTGGAATTCCTCACTCAAACCCAGTAAGTAGTTCCTACCCCGTCTTTCCTTGTAGCATATCATCACCATTATATATGTTATTTATTTGTGTGTTTGGCATCTTTACTAGACCACAGACTCCATGGGGGCAAGGGCTTGTCCATCTTGTTTTCTGCCATATTCCCAACGTCTAGAATAGCAGGCACATAGTAGATGCTCAATAAATACTTTTTTATTTGTATATATTTTTGGACAGGGTCTCACTCTGTTGCCTAGGCTGGAGTAGAGTGGCACAATCATGGCTCACTGAAGGCTCAAACTCCTGGGCTCAAGCAGTCCTCCCACCTCAGCCTCCTAAGTAGCTGGGAGTACAGGTGTGCACCACGATGCTCAGTTAATTTTTAGAAAAATATTTTTCTTTAGAGACAGGGTCTCCCTGTGTTGCCCAGGTTGATCTTGAACTTCTGGCGTCAAGCGATCCTCCTGCCTCGGCCTCCCGAAGTGCTGGGATTACTGGCGTGAGCCACCACCACACTCAGCCTAATAAATACTTTTTTTTTTTTTTTTTGAGATGGAGTCTCGCTCTTTCGCCCAGGCTGGAGTGCAGTGGCGCGATCTCCGCTCACTGCAAGCTCCACCTCCCGGGTTCACCCCATTCTCCTGCCTCAGCCTCTCAAGTATCTGGGACTACAGGCGCCCATGATCCGCCCGCCTCAGCCTCCCAAAGTGCTGGGATTACAGGCATGAGCCACCGTGCCCAGCCAATACTTTTTAAATAAAGGAATGAAGGCTGGGTATGGTAGCTCATGCCTGCAATCCCAGAACTTTGGGAGGCTGAGGTGGGTGGATCACCTGAGGTTAGGAGTTCGAGACTAGCCTGGCCAAAGTGGAGAAACCTCATCTCTACTAAAAACACAAAAAATTAGCCGGGTGTGGTGGCACATGCCTGTAATCCCAGCTATCTGGGAGGCTGAGGCAGGAGAATTGCTTGAACTCGGGAGGCGGAAGTTGCAGTGAGCCAAGATTGTGCCATTTTACTCCAGCCTGGGCGACAAGAGTGAAACTTGGTCTCTAAATAAATAAAGGAATGATAATGTGGCCCTCAATGGGCTTCCCTTGTCTGCACAATAGTTTAGCATCCAAGGCCTCACCCCTCCTTGGGCTCATCCCCCACCTATGTCCACCCATGCCCACCCGAGTGCCACAGCAGGCTCCTGAGGTGCTCCAGGTAGAGTGCTCCATTTTAAAGAGCTCCCCACCCCTACCCCTGCCCCAGCATCCTTCCTTTGTCCACTCTCTGCTGCAATCCCACTGCAACACCCTGTTCGAATGTCACCACCTCTGGGAAGCCATCCTGGTTCCCTCACCTACTAAAACCATGTCTGTCTCCCCCACTGCAGTGGGAACATCTTGAGTGCAGAACAGTGGCCCCAGAGCATGGTTTCCCACTTAATGTTTGATGAATGAATAAATGAATGAATGATTAAATGAGGAAAAGACTTAGCAGAAAAACAGAGTTTAAAGTGAAGGGCAAGGCCGGGTGCAGTGGCTCATGCCTGTAATCCCAGCACATCGGGAGGCGGGTAGATCGCTTGAGTCCAGGAGTTCGAGACCAGCCTGAGCAACATGACGAAACCCCATCTCTACCAAAATACAGAAATTAGCCAGGAGTGGTGGCTCATGCCTGTAGTCCCAGCTACTCAGGAGGCTGAGGAGGGAGGATCGCTTGAACCCGGGAGACAGAGGTTGCAGAGAGCTGAGATTTGCGCCACTGGACTCCAGCCTGGACAACAGAGTGAGACCCCATCTCAAAACAATAATAATAAAAGCTGGGTACAGTGGCTCACACCTGTAATCCCAGCACTTTGGGAGGCTGAGGTGGGTGGATCATTTGAGGTCAGGAGTTCAAGACCAGCCTGGCCAACATGGTGATGCCCCATCTCTACTACAAATACAAAAATTAGCCAGGCGTGGTGGCGGGTGCCTGTAATCCCAGCTGCTCAAGAAGCTGAGGCAGGAAAATCACTTGAACATGGGAGGTGGAGGTTGTAGTGGGCCTGGATTGCACCACTGCATTGCAGCCTGGGTGACAGAAAGAGACTCAGCCTCAAAAAAAAAAAAAAAAAAAAAGAAAGAAGAAAAAAAAAGTGAAAGGCACACATTCGTTTTTTTTTCTTTTTTTTAGAGATGGAGTCCAGGCTGGTCTTAAACTCCTGGCCTCAAGCAATCCTCCCTCCTTGGCCTCCCAAAGTGCTGGATTACAGGCACAAGCCACTGTGCCTGGCCACATTTATTTCTTTATTCATTTTTCATGCTACTATTTAATATGCGTCTCAATGAGTGATGCTTGGCATGACACCAAGGCTCTCAGAGGGCAGCAGCTGAGCCTCCCTTTCCTGCCCTCTCCCCACGGGGCCAGACACTGGGCTCTGGGGGCATACCGGTGACCCACCCCACTGACTCACCCTGCAGGCTAGACCAGGAGTCAGGCAGACTCCCCTGTCACTTGTCATCTCTGGGCAAGTTCCTGTAGCACTTACGTCCTTACTTTTCCTCTGTCAAGTGGGGCACCATCAATGCCCATTCTGCGGGGCATCCAAAGTTGAAGCCGGGACAACTGGAACGGGGTGTGGCTGTTCCCTCTGCCAGGCCACATCGGACCATCTTGGGCCAGATTTTCCAGGGAAGAAGGGAAAGCTGGAACAGTGTCCCTAGCTTGCCTGGCAGCCAGCTAACCTGTGCCCATAGTCTGGGAGAGGTGCCAGGCCCAGACACACTGGGCAGCAGGGGGCTGGATTGGCTCCAGAGCTCCAGTGCTTTGGCAGTCCTGGGGAAGGGAAGGGATGTGCTTGGCTTCAGGTCAAGAGGGTGTGGGCCACAGAAGCGACAGCTGGGGGTGGTGGAGGGCACAGCGGGCTTATGGGGGTGTGTGCGAGACCACTGTTGCAACAAGATGCTGGCAGGGACCTTCAAAAGAACATCTGCTGTTGACTGGCCTCCCCACTCCCACTCCTCCACAGGTTTTCCCATGAGTCCTAGAGGAAGCCAGGCCCCAGGCTTCTAGATAGAAAATAGAACCTACATTGGCCAAGCGTAATCCCAGTGCTTTGGAAGGCCAAGACAGGAGGACCGCTTGAGGCCAGGACTTCCAGACCAGCCTGGGCAACATGAGGAGACCCCGTCTCTACAAAAAGGAAAAAAGAGAAAATAGAACCTCAGGCCTAGAGCCAGAGCTCAGGATTGGGGACGCAGGGAAAGGAGAAGGAGAGGGGGGCTATAACTCAAATCTCTTTCCCAAAGATAGAGGAGTTCCTGGCTGGGTGCAGTGGCTCACACCTGTAATCCCAGCACTTTGGGAGGCTGAGGCGGGCAGATCACTTAAGGTCAGGGGTTCGAAACCAGCCTGGCCAACCTGGTGAAACCCCGTCTCTACTAAAAATACAAAAAAATTAGCCAGGCTAATTACAGGTTGTGGGTGCCTGTAATCTCAGCTACTCAGGAGGCTGAGGCAGGAGAATTGCTTGAACTTGGGAGGTGGAGGTTGCAATGAGCCAAGATCGTGCTACTGCAGTCCAGTCTGGGCAACAGAGTGAGACTCCGTCTCAAAAAAAAAAAAAAAAAAAAAAGGCCTGGCGCGGTGGCTCACGCCTGTAATCCCAGCACTTTGGGAGGCCGAGGCGGGCGAATCAAGAGGTCAGGAGTTTGAGACCAGCCTGCTCAACATGGCGAAACCTTGTCTCTACTAAAAAATACAAAAAATTAGCCAGGCGTGGTGGCAGGCACCTGTAATCCCAGCTACTTGGGAGGATGAGGCAGGAGAATCGCTTGAACCCAGGAGGCGGAGGTTGCAGTGAGCTGAGATAGCGCCACTGCACTCCAGCCAGTGAGCTGAGATAGCACCACTGCACTCAGACAAGAGTGAAACTCCATCTCATAAATAAATAAATAAACAAACAAACAAACATAAAAAGATAGAGGAGTTCCTTCATCCTGCAGGAAAAAGGGGTGGGTCACACAGCATCAGAGCTGTGAACTGAGAAATCCTAGGGAAAGAAGGGGCCAGTGCCTGAGTCCCTACTGGATGATGGGAGCAAGGGGGAAGGGTGGAGGCTCCCAGGCTGGAACTCTCCGGGAGGTTTTTGGCTGGGGAACAGAAGGGAGAGCAGGAGGTCCCAGGGTAATGAAATGAAGGAGGGAGTTACAACCTCCAGCAAATTCTGGGGAAGTGAAGGGATCTGAGGATGAGGACCGGATTCTGGGACAGCGATGCTGAGCGGCTAAGTCGGGAAGAGGCTGGAAGCCGGGCACGGTGGCTCACGCCTGTAATCGCAGAGCTTTGGGAGGAGGGAGGATTGCTTGAGGCCAGGAGTTCGAGACCAGCCTGAGTAACATAGCAAGACCCTGTCTCTACAAAATATTTGAAAATTATTCAGGAGTAGTGGCGAGCAACTGTAGTCCCAGCCACCAAGGAGACTGAGGCAGGAGGATTGCCTGAGCCCAGAAGCTCAAGGCTGCAGTGAGCTATGATTGCACCACTGCACTCCAGCCTGGGCGACAGAGCGAGACCCTGTCTCCAAAAATAATAAATAAAAAACGAGACAGGGCTGGGGCAGAGGAGGCAGCAGGGTCTCTGGGGACCCATCCCCGGGAGCGATCACGCGTGCTGAACGTCCAGGACGAGACCCCAGGGCTTCGACCCCCACGGGGCGGCTCGTGCGGGGTGGGGCGGGGTCTGGGCGGGGCCCGGGCGGGGTGGGGCGGGGCCGGGGTCCCGGGGGCCGGGGCGGGGCCGGGCTGGCGCTGCGCAGCCGCGGGGCGGCCGTCGCGCATGCGGGGCTCACACGGCTGCAGCCGGTGCCGCTGCCACTCCCGGGAGCATGAAGGACCGAACCCAGGAGCTCCGCACGGTGAGTCCGGCCCCAGCGCGCGGCCGCCCGCCTCCGCCGCCCGCGCCAACGCGCCGGACACTTCCCGCCCGGCTCCCGCGGCCAGGAGGGCGGCCGCTCCTGCGCCCCCAGCCGGGGCTGAAGGGAGCGGGGCGAGCCAGGGACCTCGACCCCCCTCCGGGTTCCGCCCCTCGGACCCACTCGGGGTCACGGGCTCGCGTGAGCTCGGCCGCGCTGACACGTGGACGGTCGGCTGGAGTCCGGGGTCCTGGATAAACTTTTCGGGGCCCCCTTGATTTGGGGGGTTCGGAGGGTATGATGGGGTTTGGGTGGCGGGACCTCTTCCCCCTCCCGCAGAGCAGGCCCTGTCTCTGGCCCCCTCACTGCCCCTCATCTCTGACCTCCCGTCCCCCCTCGGTGTAGACAGACGAGGGGACCGCGGTGGGAACCTCCTTGGTGTAGACAGACGAGGGGACCGCGGTGGGCCGGTGCCGGTCTCCTGCGCGGGGCCCCGCTGCGGGGCGCGCTGCGGAAACCTGGTCGTCGGGTGGGGGCGGCCTCCTCGGGCCACCGTGGTCACCTGTGGCTCCATCACCTGTGGCTCCCCCTCTGCTCGGTCGCAGTAGGGATCCACTGCCCGCCCCAGGTCTGGGGCGGGGGGCGTCACACCCGCCCCGGGTTCACCTGTCCACCTTCGGGCTTCCGGGCAGCCCTGGCTGGCGTTTCCAGACCCTTCAGGGTTCCTTGCGACTTGGATCTATTTTTCCACCTGTATCTGGGAAACCCCTGGGGTGTGGCTCCTGGGGCGGGGTTTGGGGGCAGTAGGAGGACGCACAAACGTTCTGAGTCAGAGCCCACCCTCTCCCAGCCCAGAGACCCCTGCAGCCTGCATGGGTCCCCTTCCCCTGGCCTCTGCCCTTAGGGATGAGGAGCCCAGGAGGATGGTGACCGGGAGTGGAGGACAGCGACGGAAATGAAGCCTCCCTGGGTGTGTCGGGGGGGGTGGGGATCAAGGCTCAAGACTAGATTGAGTCTCATCTGGTCATCTGGTCCCCTGGCTGGCCCCTGGCTGGCAGCCCTGCCTGCTGATCCCTGGGAGCACCCCCCACCCCGCGCCCTCGGCTAGGAACTAGAACCCTAAGGTCCCCTCCTATGGAAAATGTCAAGTGTCCTTTGGGCGTTTGACCCCACGGCTTGTCTTCTCCACCCAGAGGCTCCCTGAGTTGGAGCCTGTCTGCCCCATTATGTCATGGTTGCCTCCTGGGCATCCTGGAGCCGGGACCTGGGCTCCCCTGCCTTCATCTCCCCCACTTGCTCTGGCACCACGGCCTCCACTTTGCCTCCAGACCTGTTATTCCTGGCTGAGCGCCCGGCCCCTGGTGTAAACCCCATGAGGTTTCAAAGGAAGAAGATGGTCCCTCAAGTCGCATATGGGCTCTAAACACTTCCCCCGCGGCCCCTGTGGTTGCCCTCAAGTTTCCTGAGCTCCGTTGAGTCAGAATGAGTGTTTTCCTGGTGATGGATGGCTGTGTGGTGTAATTTGCTGATGTTTAGGCGCCTGGTAGGTTACCTGAGGGTGTGTGTGGGAACCATGGGCCCTTACATAGGATAATAGCCTCTGGCATGTCAGCCTGCATCCCCCTAGCTGAAGGGGAAACTGAGGCACAAAAGAAACACAGCTTGCCTGCTAGAGGGATGGTAGAAAAGGGCTTTGCCTCATCCCTGAAGATAGACTCAGGCCTGGCTGACACTGGGGGACAGCCAGTGGAGCTGGGGTTGTGAAGCGTTTGAACCCAGATCTTTTTGCTCTGATGTCTGTCTCTGTTACTACCTCCTCACCCCCTGATTAGATGGTGAAGCCAGGCTTTGCTTTGAATGGTCTGAGGCTTCCACTCCAGACGCCCCCACCCTCCCCACACAAGGCATTCAGAGCCCAGGGAGGCTGTACCCATTGCTGGGTGGCCCTGCCCAGGGAGGGCTTTCTAGCAGACAGGAGGACGGCTGGCAGGCAAGAGCCCACACGGGGTGGGGTAAGACAGTCAGTCTTGGTGGGGCCACCATTCCCACAGGCTGCTTTCCCTCTGGACCTGGGGTTCCCATCTGTGAAGTGGGGATGGGAAAGCCAAGAATTCAGTTTCTTGGGAGCAGAAGCAGGGCCACAGGTCTCCTGACTCCAGCTCCACATTTGTAGGAGGCCTGAAGCCCCAAGAGTCAGAATTTTCAGCCCAGAATCCCCAGGAAGGAAGAGGCCAGCACTGGCTGAGCTGGACTGGGCTGGACTGGGCTAGACTGGACTGGACTGGGACGGGCTGGGCTGGGCTGGGCTGAACAGAGATGGTGTTGGGGACAGCGGCTATGCACTGCTCCCAGCCCTCCCTCCCTCCCTCTTCCTCCTCCTCCTCCTCCTCCCTCTTCTTTCTCCTTCTTCCCCACCCAACGCCACCACATTTGGAAGGAGGCGAAGGGAGCTTATTTATAAAAGTCACACTTGGGGAAGGAGCTGGCGCGTTTCCTCACTCTGCAGGCCCGGCCCAGCCCTCCAGCCTTCTCCAGCCTTCTCTAGCCTTCTCCAGCTCCCAACTCTCCCTCTGCAGATGGGGAGTGAAGGGGGTCACTGGGGACTAGCAGGGGGCCTCAGTGCTGTCGCAGGCCCTCAGAGATCAGAAAGACCACTTGCAGGTTACAGGTAACAAAGAGAGACCGAAAACAGGGCCAGGGTCACACAGCCAGGGAAAGACTTTTGGGTTAGAGCATCCCCAGGGAGCCCCACTCAGGCTGTAGCTGCCTCCTCCCCTCAACTCAGAGACTCCCTAATTTTCTTCCTGGGGACTTTGCAGAGCTGACCTTTCTCCCTGGGCCCAGAACGTGTGTTTGTCTGTGTGCCAGGTCATGTGGGACAGACACATGGGACCTGTTGCAGGAGGCTGAAGATGTAGCAAGGAGGGAGAGTTGGAGCAGCACAATCCTGGAAGGCTTCCTGGAAGAAGAGACCCTGGGATAGCCCAGGAGCAGGAGCTGGATTTGAATAGGAGGAGAGGTGATCTAAAGGAGGGGACAGCTTAGTGAAGGCAGAGAGATTGGAATGCTCAACCAGGAGAGAATAGCAGGTGGCTCTGACAGCTGGTGTCTGGGGCCCCCTGAAGTGCCTTGAGGTCTAGACTAGGGCCCAACTCACTGGAACAGCCCAGGCAGGACTGGATGGGAAGGCCCAGGGCCCTGCTTTGCCCACCAGTTTCCCCTTCTCTCTTTCATTGCTGGGAAGAGTCTGGCAGTTGGGTGGCAACACCGGGCGGGTTCATCCTTAATCTCCCTCTGCTCACTTCCTCATCTGCAGAATGGAGCCAGTGTTACCTGCCTTGCAGGGTGGCAGGCACGAGGGTGTAAGAACAGGAGCCGGACAGGGCTCGCCCGATCCTTCCTCCCATTACCTCCCGGAGGTTTCCCAGCATGAACGATGCATTTGGGTACATTTTCATCTGGGGTGCAGGTGGAACGGCCTCCCGGGACCATCTAGTTCAACCTCCTATCTTACAGATCAGAAAACAGGTCCAGAAAGGGCCAGGTGTTTATCTGAGGTCACGCAGCCTGTGGGGGCAGAGCCTGGCCCCTTCCATGGCTTGAAGCTGCCTCCCTGAGCGGCTCTGGGGCCCTGTGAAGGGGCAGGCTCTGCAGGGCGGGGACCTGGTGTACACAGAGCTGGAGGCTGGGGACAGGGTGAGGAGGCTCAGATTGCACAGCCGTCTTTCCTGGAGACCCAGCTTGGCCTCTCACACACCCCTGACTCAGCTCCAGGCCTCTCTGCACTAGTGATATTGACTTTGATTAGTCATTTAAAAGAAGAAGGGAAAAAAATAGCCCTCGAGGCAGACAACAGCCATTGTGCTCAGCAGTGATGAATCAACCTTGCTGGCCTGAAGGCTTCCCCTGGGACAGGCCTGGAGGCTGCCTGGCCTCTGCACCTCTTGGAGGAGTCAGACTATTACATCCAGGAAGGGGTCCTGGAATCCTGGAGTCTCTGCTAGGAGAGACCACCAGGGCTGCCCCACCTCTGCCAGGGGAAGCTCAGGGCATCCAGCCCCCCGTGGTTCCAGCAGTGTCTGGCCTTCCTAGCAGTCTCCATGCTAGGGAGGTAAGGAAGCACTCCCTCCCAGCCTTCCTGGTTGGAGGTGGTGTTTTTTGTTGGTTTGTGTGTGTGTGTGTGTGTGTGTGTGTGTGTGTTGTTTTTGTTTTTGTTTTTTTAAGACGGAGTCTCGCACTGTGCCATCTCGGCTCACTGCAGCCTCCACCTCCTGGGTTCAAGTGATTCTCCTTCCTCAGCCTCCTGAGTAGCTGAGACTACAGGTGTTCATCACCACACCCGGCTAATTTTTGTATTTTTAGTAGCGACGGGGTTTCACCATGTTGGCCAGGATGGCCTCGATCTCTTGACCTCCTGATCTGCCCGCCTCGGCCTCCCAAAGTGCTGGGATTACAAGCGTAAGCCACCACACCCAGCCAATTGTTTTTTTTTTTTTTTTTCAGACGGAGTCTCGTTCTGTCATCCAGGCTGGAGTGCAGTGGCACAATCTCGGCTCACTGCAACCTCCACCTCCCAGGTTCAAGTGATTCTCCTGCCTCACCCTCCCGAGTAGCTGGGATTATAGGCATGCACCACCACACCCGGCTAATTTTTGTATTTTTAGTAGAGATGGGGTTTTGCCATGTTGACCAGGCTGCTCTTGAACTGCTAACCTCAGGTGATCCACCCACCTTGGCCTCCCAAAGTGCTGGGATTAAAGCATTAGCCACTGCGCCCGGCTACCCCTATAAATTCTGATTCAGCCTCTTTGGGATGGATCCCTGGAAGCCGTTTTTTTTTTTTTTTTTTAATCCCCCCAAAGGATTCTGGTGCTCGCCCAGCTTTGAGAACCGCTGAATGCAGAACAAAAAAACACGAGGATGTTAGCTGGGCTTGGGGGCTCACACCTGCAGTACCAACTACTTGGGAGGCTGAGGCAGGAAGACTGCTTGAGCTCAGGAGTTTGAGACCAGCCTGAGCAACATAGTGAGACCACCATCTCTACAAAAATTTAAAATTAGCCAGGTGTGGTAGCAGGCGCCTGTAGTCCCAGCTACTCTGGAGGCTGAGGCTGGAGGACTGCTTGAGCTTGGGAGATCAAGGCCGCAGTGAGCTATGATCTAGCCACTACACTCCAGTCTGGACAACAAAGCGAGATTCTGTTTCAAAAAAAAAAAATAAGAGCTGGGCGCGCTGGCTCACGCCTGTAATCCTAGCACTTTGGGAGGCCGAGGCAGGCAGATCACCTGAGGTCAGGAATTCAAGACCAGCCTGGCCAACATGGTGAAACCCCATCTCTACAAAAAATATAAAAACTAGCTGGGTGTGGTGCGGGTGCCTGTAATCCCAGCTACTCGGGAGGCTGAGGCAGGAGAATCGCTTGAACCTGGGAGGGGGAGGTTGTCGTGAGTCGAGATTGCGCCACTGTGCTCCAGCCTGGGCAACAGAGCGAGACTCTGCCTCAAAAAAAAAAAAAGTGCCAGGACAAATTGGATGTTGGTTGGATGGGAGAAGAGGAGGAAGATGGCAGATGTCCTAGGTTTCCGGCTTGGGGTTCTGCGCTAGGCAGTTCAGAGGAGGGGGCTCTGGCAAAACAGGTGGAGCCTGGTTTTGGCCAGGAGGCAGGCAAGGTGCCCGTATGATATCTGGGCACATCCGTCCGTAAGACACTTGGGTCTTTGAGTTTGTGCCCCACAGTTCCAGCTGCCACCTGCACAGCGAAGGGTTCCAAGTCCCCAACTCCAACCCAGCCCCCTCTCCAGAGCTGTGACTGCCACTCAGAAAGCACTGGTAGATCCCCAAGGGAGCTGGGCCCTAATTATTCCACAGAAATCTGTGTGTCCACTTTTGTTTTTTTGAGATAGGATCTTACTCTGTCACCTAAGCTGGAGTGCAATGGCATGATCATAGCTCACTGCAGCCTCGACCTTCAGGGCTCAAGCAATCCTCCCACCTCAGCCTCCTGAGTAGCTGTGATTTCAGATGCATGGCACCACGCCCAGCCAACTTTTGTAGTTTTTGGTAGAGATGGGGTCTTGCTATGTTGCCCTGGCTGGTCTCAAACTCCTGGACTCAAGTAATCCTCCCACCTCAGCCTCCCAAAGTGCTGAGATTACCGGCGTGAGCCATCATGCCTGGCCACTTTATGTATACAGTGCCCACCCTGGCCAGCCCGAGACACCAGAAAGACAGCATGCCAGGGCAGCCACATCACCTAGTTACATTTTGGTCAAGAGGGTGTCTGGGCTGGGAAACAGAGGAGGTGAGGGTGGCATTGGGGCTCTGCCATCCCGCGTCCTTATCAGTTTATTCCGTGTCCAGTGAGAACTGATTACGTGTCTGAGTTAATCTGGAGGACATCTCTAGAATGTTGCCACCAGGCTCTGGCTTGGATGTGGATGAGGGTGCAGGGGGCAACAGAGTCAGGAGCCATCAGAATCCCACAAACTGAAATAAGCATCGGAACAAATGAAGAAATGAAACAGGAAAAAGGTCCTTCGCTTGAACCCCAAATCCACTCCACAGACAGTGGTTGGGAAGGGCTTGAGGCTTTTCTTGACAGGAAATGCTACATGATCACTTATCTGATTCCTGGCTGTATTAATAGAGGTAGATCATATAGAAAGAGGGAGGGGATGGGCCAGATCTTTGGCATTGCTGAGACCACAGTCAGCAGCAGATTCAGTTTGTGTGCTGTATGACAGGAGACAGGCACAGTGGAACAACTCTTGGGCAGGGGCTGTAATTTGGGGTCCCTGGGAAGGATCTGAAAGGGAAGGAATACTTGAGAAGAAAAATCTAGGGAGGATGTGGATGCCGCCTTCAGATCTATAGCAGGGGTATCCCAGGGAGAGGGCACCTACAGGTTCTTTATGGCCTGGAACCAAACCACAGGGAAGAGAAGGACTCTAACAGTTGGGGCTGCCCAAGATGGGCAGAGCTGTTTGGGGAAGCTAGTGAGCTCACCGTCACAGGAGGTATGCAAGCTGAGGCTGGAAGCTGAAGCCAGGGGGACTTCTCAGGTCCCTTAGGGCCTGAGAGTTTTCAGCCATGGCTCCAATAGGAATGTGAATGGTGTGTGGAAGAATGAGGTGCGAGATACTGATTTGGGGAGGCAGGGAGGCTTCTGGAAGGAGGTGGCATTGAGGAAGAAGGGAATGTCACCTTCATGGAATCAGCATCCCGGGCAGAGGGATGTGCCTGGGGGAAGCTTGGGGGCAGAGGGTGGATTGTAGGGCCAGGAACCGGTTGTAGGTGTGGTGGAGTGGGGTCTGATCCCAGGGGAGGGCAGCGGGATAAAGAGCAGAGCTGGGGGTGAAAATTCCCAAGAACGAAGAAGTAGGAGGATGTGGGGAGGAAAGGCCCCCTTGGCCCATCCCCTCTAGGTTTTGCTTGGAGCCGTGGCTGGTTTGACCATGCCTCAGAGGTCAGGCCCTCAGCCTCCCGACTGGCTTTGGGGCCAATCTCAATGCCACCTCCAGGGTAGACTTGACCTGGGTGCCCCCATCAGACCCTGGCCCTGATCTCCCTTTCCCCAGCCCTACCCTTATAGACGCAGGGTCCGGAGGAGGATGTGGGCATCTCTCCTCCCAGCCCTTCTGTTAGAGAAGCTTCCTGGTCCAGCCTTCAGCCTTTTGGGAAGGTAGCAGGTCAGAGCTAGCCGGATGCCGGGAGAAGACCTGCCCCCATTACACAGATGGGCAAGCTGAGGTCAAGAGAGTCACCAGACAGGTGCCAGTGGTCTCTGAGGGCAGGACAGGGGTTCGGTGGGGCTGGCAGTGACGCTCGTCTCTGGCGGCGGGAAAGGAGCTGGAGAATTC
This sequence comes from Pongo abelii, assembly GCF_028885655.2. Taxonomy (NCBI): domain Eukaryota; kingdom Metazoa; phylum Chordata; class Mammalia; order Primates; family Hominidae; genus Pongo; species Pongo abelii. The sequence continues at coordinate 14,791,907 of NC_071991.2, forward strand.
TCCATCCACCCTTTGTCATCTACCCTGATCCTCTGAGCACCAGGGTAGAGAGGGCAGGACACTGAATGGCAGGAGCTCCTGGGGCCACTTCCCAACCTGGCAGCCTGCCCAGGAGGAGGAACTGGGCTCCTCCTGGCAGTGCTCTGCCTGTTTCCCTAGGGAGGGCTCCTCTGACTCAACTCCTAGGCCTGTCACGGTCTAAAAGCATGAAAACGGCTCCTGGATTTTCTGTGTCTGTGGGGAGCTTGGTAGGGGAGGGGGTACCACCTGGTGACAGCCACCGGCACTCAGTGGGGAGTGGGAACGAGGATTTATTTTAGCTGCTGGGGAGGTGGTATGATATCTTAAAGAGAGGAGGCCCCTCTGAGCCGCCTCTATCAAAGCTCCTAACTACCCCCTCTCCCGATGAGTCCCCACTTTGATGGGGTAATGTGAGCCCCTCACAGAACATGCTCAGGCCGGGCGTGGTGGCTCACACCTGTACTCCCAGCACTTTGGGAAGCCAAGGGGGGAAGATCACTTGAGCCCAAGAGTTTGAGACCAGACTGGGCAACATAGTTTGACCCTGTCTCTACAAAAAAAAAAAAAAAAAAATCAAAAAGTAGCTGGGTGTGGTGGCATGCATCTGGTGCATCTGTAGTCCCAGCTGCTTGGGAGGCTGAGGTGAAAGGATGACTTGAGCCCGGGAGGTCGAGGCTACAGTGAGTTATGATTGTGCCACTGCACTCCAGCCTGGGTGACAGAGCGAGACCCTGTCTCAATCAATCAGTCAGTCCATCCATCAATCAAACAAACATATATGCCCTGCTTCCCCACTTTTTCTCAGCCCTCCCTCCATGCAGCCAGGTGTCACTGTCCCCATTTCACAGAAGAGTAAACAGAGCCAGAGGGGTCAAGGCCCAGCCTGATGAGTCCCATCAGTTCTCTCAGCCCCTCAACCTCTACCTGCCTCTGTCCTGACGAGAGAGCACCGAGGTGAGGTCAGTGCTGAGCCAGGCAGTGGCCGCTCCCGTGAGGCACTCAGAAATGAGGTGGGAACAAGACCAGATGAGGTGGTTCATGCCTGTAATCCCAGCACTTTGGGAGGCTGAGGCGGGCGGATCACCTGAGGTCAGGAGTTCGAGACCAGCCTGGCCAACATAGTGAAACCCGTCTCTACTAAAAATACAAAAATTAGCTGGGCATGGTGGCAGGCACCTGTAATCCCACCTACTCTGGAGGCTGAGGCAGGAGAATTGCTTGAAGCTAGGAAGTGGAGGTTGCAGTGAGCCAAGATCACACCACTGCACTCCAGCCTAGGTGACAGTGCGAGACTCTCTCAAAAAAATAAAAATAAAAACAATAAATAAAAGAAGTGGGAACAAGCCCTGAGCCCCAGGCTGAGAGACGTCAGTCCGTGCCCCAGGGTGGCCACCCCGGATATCCTTGCCTTGGCTGCAGAGAGAGACCTGGCCTTGCCAGCAGTGTGGGCTGACCCTGGCCAACTCGCAGTATGAGGCAGACAGTAATGATTGTGCAGCATGCCGGGAAGTCAGAAGTATAATTACCCCTGCCCCATGATGGGGGTGGCTTTTGTACAGCTGCTTCTGGGACAGTGGAGTGGGGCCTGCACCTGTGGCTGAGGCCTAAGGCAGGACCCGAGCCAAGTGGCAGCATGACTGCCCCCTCGTGCCTGCTGGGCCCAGGTCTGGGGACTGGAAGGAGGCAGACCGAGGTCCGATGGCAAGACCGACAGGGAGGCCAAGTGCAGTGGCTCACACCTACAATCCCAGCACTTTGGAAGGCTGAGGCAGGAGGATCGCTTGAGGCCAGGAGTTCAAGACCAGCCTGGGCAACACAGTGAGACCCCCGTCTCTACAAAAATAAAAATTAAATTTAAAAACTGTTTTTAAAAAAGACTGACAGGAGATTCCTAAGAGATCTGATCCGTGCCACCTCGGGGCTGGGGTTTAGTGGTGCCCAGGCCTGGGACACAGCGGGCAGGTCTCCCCTTACAGGGCCCACTCTGGAAAGGGAGCTTGGGACCTCTGGGCTCCACCTGAATTAAAACCACTGGAGCCAGGCATGGTGGTGGAAACCTATAATTCCAGCTACTCGGGAGGCTGAGTTGGGAGGATCGCTTGAGCCCAGGTGTTCAAGGCTGCAGTGAGCTGCGATTGCACCCCTGCACTCCAGCCTGGGTGACACAGCAAGACCTCAACTCTAGGAATGTGTGTATGTGTTTGTGTGTGTATGTGTGTAAACCACAGGGCCAGGAGAGTAGAGAATGCACTTTCCAGGCAGCTGTCCTAGGGGCCTAGGGGACCCAGAGGGCCCAGACAGAGCGGCTGGCCCCAGGCTTGCTTGCCTCCCCAGCTGCAGGGAGGGGGCAGGCAGATAGGCGAGGGAGGAAGTCCCTGGCCCAGAGGCTGAGACTTGGCTTTGACACCAGTGTACCAGGCAAGGTTCCTCTCTCTGTGCCGGGCCCCCAGTGGTCCTCCAGATCTTACTGTGGCTGGGAGCAGAGGGCACAGCCAGGCCTGTTCTTGTCCCCTGCTCAGAGGCCCCCAGGGAGAGGGGGAGGGGAGGGGCCCTGGTGCTGTACCCTGGGCACCTGCGTGTGTACAGGTGGGTCCTGTACATACGTCTGCTCATGTGTGCACAACCCCGCACAGGCCAAGGACAGCGATGATGATGACGATGTCGCTGTCACCGTGGACCGAGACCGCTTCATGGATGAGTTCTTTGAGCAGGTGGGAGCCAGCACACCCCACCCTTCCCACACACTGGCAGACCTTGGGGGGCCACTCTCGCCTCTGAGCCAGGTTCTTTCGCACCTGCACCTGGCTCAGCAGCTCCGGGGCGCCAACGAATGAACCGTTTTGAGGGTGAATAGATGGAAGCTCAGAGCGGAGCTAAATCTGGGATCGCACTCCTCCCCATCTGGGTCTGGAAGGACGCACCCCCACTGCACCCCAGCACCCGGAGCCTGGCCCGTCCTCCCCGTGAGCCCTGACCGCAGCCCTACTCTGGGCCATCCCTGGGCCCCAGAAGCCTCCTCCCCCGATTTCCTCCTCCTGACCAACCGGCCTTGGTCCGCAGGTGGAGGAGATTCGAGGCTTCATTGACAAGATCGCAGAGAACGTGGAGGAGGTGAAGCGGAAGCACAGTGCCATCCTGGCGTCCCCCAACCCCGATGAGAGTGAGTGTGTGGGGTAGGGGACAGGTTTGAGGCCCCACAAGCCTCGGGAAGGGGCTGCTGCCAGGGAGGCCTCACGGGACCTCAGCAGCCTTCATGGCTGGTGGGCTTAGGAGTGCCTGGGCGGGCCAGGGTCAGGAGGGTGTCATGAGAAGCCTTGGGAAACGCAGCTGTCCCCGGCTTGGAACTGGGGGGTCAGTACCCAGCATCCCAGGCTGGCCAGACCAGGTCTCCATGAAAGACTTGGGTGATGGGAGAGGCGATCAGCCCTGCCCTTCCCAGGTGAACTGGGTTTTTTTTTGAGATGAAGTCTTGCTCTGTCGCCAGGCTGGAGTGCAGTGGCACAATCTCAGCTCACTGCCACCTCTGCCTTCCAGGTTCAAGCGATTCCCCTGCCTCAGCCTCCCAAGTAGCTGGGACTACAGGCACGCGCCACCATGCCTGGCTAATTTTTTGTATTTTAGTAGAGACGGGGTTTCACCATGTTGGTCAAGACGGTCTTGATCTCCTGACCTCGTGATCCACCTGCTTCGACCTGCCAAAGTGCTGGGATTGCAGGCATGAGCCACTGCGCCCGGCCGAACTGGCTTTTTTCTTTTTTTTTTTTCTTTTTTCTTTTTTTCGAGACGAAGTCTTGCTCTGTCACCCAGGCTGGAGTGCAGTGGCGCCATCTCGGCTCACTGCAACCTCCGCCTCCCAGGTTCAAGCAATTCTCCTACCTCAGCCTCCCGAGTAGCTGGGATTACAGGCATGCGCTACCACGCCCGACTAATTTTTGGTATTTTTAGTAGAGACGGGGTTTCTCCATATTGGTCAGGCTGGTCTTGAACTCCCGACCTCAGGTGATCCGCCCGCCTCGGCCTCCCAAAGTGCTGGGATTACAGGCATGAGCCCCCACGCCCAGCCCCAAGAAGGTATTTTTTTTTTCATTTCGAACTGGCTTTTTTCTAAGGCAACTGGGCTGGCTGCAGCCCTGGGCTTCTGGGAGCGAGGGAAGGAAGGAAGGAGGAAGCTGTCTGTGATCAATAGGAAGGCCTCTCAGTCCAGCCCCGCCCCTCCCCTCGCCTCTCAGGGGAGCAGATGGCAGCTCTAAGGCGTCAGCGCTGTGGGAGGGCAAGCTGGCCAAGCAGGCAGAGCTTCCGGAAGGAGCTGGCAGCCCTGGCACCTGGCCACGTGGCACCCCGGGGCAGGCATTCTCAGGGCTCCAGGAAGTCACCCCTCTCCCTCCACACTGGGAGCCTGTGTGTCAGGCTCGCACTCCGTCCCCAGACAGGTCCCCCTGACCCAGTCCTCACGTTCCTGTTGAGATGTTGGTTACTACACTGAGAGATGCCAGGCTGATGGCATAGGTGCCCTCCCCTGGAGGGGGGCTCACCGTGAGCCCCAGGGATGCAGCCATCAGGTGTTTGAGGGAGGCAAGCCCTGGCCACCCAGGTGCCCGGGGTCATATTTTCTTCTCACCTCCAGCACAGCCTCCCGGTCTATGACCCCTCACCCCCAAGCCCACCGGCATCTTCAAGAACCCAGAGTAAATCTTTCCACAGCCCCAAAGTGTGCATGAACCCAGGTCAGTGCCACACCAACTAAGCCAGTGCCCCGCCCTCAGAAGGCAAAATGGGTCGGGAGGGAGCAGGGTGGACTGCCTCAGGAAGGGCAGGAGGGAGAGAGGGACGCCCAGGGCTCACCACGCTGCGCTCCTCGCCTGAGAGATTTGTTGGATGGCAGCATGAGACGGATGTCTGTGCGCCCAGAGGTATCTGGGTCACTGTGTGTCCCTCTGTGGGCTGTTCCTGCTCAGGGTCAGGAGGTGGCTGATTGTGGGGTGGGGACGGAGGGCTCTAAAGAGCAGGGGAGTGGGTCTCTCACTGCTGGCAGGTGGGGCAGGCATGGGGCAGCAGAGCTGTCTGCTCCACACCTTGGGCTCCTGCAGGCCACCTCCTGCACCATCTCCTGCTGCAGTTGTCATGCACAGTCATAGGGACCGGTTCTGAGTCACCACCCGTGAGCTGAACAGTCAAGACCTGGTGGAGTCCCAGGCTCTCGCTAAGAGGAGGGGGCTCATGTTGGGGGTTCTAGGGCACAGGCGGCACAGAGTTAAGGAGAAGTCTCAAGGAAAGATGGCAATGAGTGAGGGGCTCTCCCGGGCAAGGCAGGCTCTGCCTCCTCTGGGGGCTGCCATCCGGCCTGGGCTATTTTGGGTCTGAGCAAAAGAGGCTGAGACGTCAGAGCAGCTGGTAACCGACTTTTCCTTTGTTCCTACGGATGAGGCGCCCTCCTCCGCGCCTCGGAACCCCCCCTTCCCCGCTCCACCTCACTGCATTCCACTTGGGAGGTGACCCCATCCGGGGCCTTCCTGATAGACCACTCTCAACACCCCTCCCTGTCCCCTCTAGGACAAACCCCAGCCCCAGGGGCAAGCAGAGGGACGGGTGGGAAGGTGATAGCCAGAGCTCAGTCCTGGCTTCTCCCGGGGCAGAGTCCTGGGGGTGTCCTGAGACTGGGGTGTTGCCAGGAGCACCCCCAGGGGAGGCAGCTGTCTTGTCCCACTTTTTCATCCAGCTCCTCTCAGGCAGGGGGGCAAGCTGGGCACCCCCGTGGCCTCTGCCAGCTTTAGGGAGATGGTTCTAGTTGGAACAAGGGCCACAAAACACTATGCCACCACCCTAGTCCAATTTCACCAGGGCCCCAGCTACCTGCCACGGCTGGGGCCAACTGTGCCCACCTCTTTGGACCTGAGGGCCCACATCAGCGCCCACCCAGGCCATCCACCCCTTGCCCCCTTCCACCCGCCAGGTACTTAGCACCCAGGGAGGCGCAGCTTTGTGGGAACAGCAAGGTCTGCCCCACCCAGAGTGTTTGCACGTATGACTCAGGGAGTGCGGGGTGGTCCCCTGTCAGCCCCCCGGCTGGCTGTGTACCCTCCTGAGCCACCAGGTAACACCAGGTGAGCCCACACCACCCCCCCCACACCTTCAACTCCAGCAAGCATCAAGTCACTGTTCCCGGCGCCAACTCCAGCATCGCCAGCTGCTCCACAATTACTTCTGCCTTAAATTTAGACCCATCTGTTATCTCCAGGGGGTGGGGGCGCCGGCAAAGGAGGAAGGGAGGCTCCTCCGAAGACAGCACAAGAGGGGGTGAAGCTGCAGCTGGTGCAGCCCTGGCCCAGAATTGGGGGAGGGGGGCAGGCAGGCAGAGCCTTAGCTAGGGGAACGGGAGAACCGGGATCTTCCCAGAGCCTACCACTGGGCCCCTGTGCTGGAGGCTGAGCCTGCACGTCAGTCCCGGCGGAGCCTAGGAGGCCTACCCCCACCCTTTCTACCTCCCCAGAGACGAAGGAGGAGCTGGAAGAACTCATGTCCGACATAAAGAAGACAGCAAACAAAGTTCGTTCCAAGTTAAAGAGTGAGTCAGGCTTGTCTGGGGGTGGGTGGGGGGCATTCTAGGCCTGCTTCCTCTGTGGAGCCCATGGGGTTTTGCTCGCCCTGAGGGGGTGCGCCGGATCTTGCTTTCCTTTCTGAGGGTGGCATCATGTGCCCATTCACTCAACAGCTACTTGGCAAGGCCCGTTGGTGCCAGTCTCTGGGCTGGGCCCAGGGACACACCCGCCCGAGGCTTTGTCGACGGAGGGCTCCACTCTGGATGGGCACTGCCCCTCACCTCTGCTAAAGAGGGTTGAAGAAGTGGCCAGTACTTCCTGGTCTCGTGCAGAAGCCCTGTACGCTGGGTGAACAGACACGTACACCCCATGAGTGTCAAGGCCTCGGGGCCACATGCCCTGCAGGAGGGGCCGCCTGGCTCTCCCCGCTGTGGGCATGGTCCCTCGTACACAGCCTCTCTGAGCAGAAAAGGAGCGGTACCCAGGCATAGGGTGGCCAGAGCTACCAGACCTCACACACACGCAGAGCTTGGAGTGGGTGTGCATTTACACACGTGCACACACCACACAGCGTCACAGCTGGAAGGGCCTCTGTAGGCCCCTCCTCCATCGGTGCCTGGCACTGACCCCACCAGCCACAGGCCACACACATACCCTAGGGGATGTGGGGAGGTGGATAGATGCCGGGTGTGCGGGTAGGGGACGGGGTTGAAGGGGCCTGGTTATGACTCAGCAACCACCTGTGCCCCCAGGCATCGAGCAGTCCATCGAGCAAGAGGAAGGCCTGAACCGCTCCTCCGCTGACCTGAGGATCCGGAAGACACAGGTGCGGCCACGGAGTCTAGGGTGGGCGGGCACCTGAGTCTCTGGGTCGGTCCCCGCGGGGCCTCACCCCTGCACCTCCATCTCGGGCCCCCAGCACTCCACGCTGTCCAGAAAGTTTGTGGAGGTCATGTCGGAGTACAACGCCACGCAGTCCGACTACCGCGAGCGCTGCAAGGGCCGCATCCAAAGGCAACTGGAGATCAGTGAGCTGGGGGTGGGGCCTGGGGCGGGGGGCGGGGCCCGAGTCTGCTGCTGAGTGCGTGGCTTGAGGCTGCTGCTTAGTTAGGGGCCCGAGGGGCGTGGCCCGAGGCAGCTGCTGAGTTAGGGGCCGGAGGGGCGGGGCCTGAGGCTGCTGCTGAGTTAGGGACCGGAGGGGCGGAGCCCGAGGCGGCTGCTGAGTTAGGGGCTGGATGGGCGGGGGCCTGAGGCTGCTGCTGTGTTAAGGGCCGGGGGGGCGGGGCCTGAGGCTGCCGCTGAGCTCGGGGCTTGGTGGGAGCCCGGGCCTGGGACTGGAGCGGGCGGGGCCCAGTGCCGCTGCTGAACTCCCCGGAGAGGGCTGGGCCCAGTGTAACCCCACTCGCTTGCAGCCGGCAGGACCACGACCAGTGAGGAGCTGGAGGACATGCTGGAGAGTGGGAACCCCGCCATCTTTGCCTCTGGGGTGAGTGTGGGCCCCATCCCTCCTGCCATGACCCCCTCACCATGTTCCCCACGTCCATGACCCCTAGTGCTGGGTCTGGACAGTATTTGGACACAGACCCCTTGTAAGGCAGGTTTTAGGGAAGGAAGAGTCCCAGAGAGGGGAAAACACCAGGCCGAGGTCACATAAATGTCGGTGGCGAAGGTGGACTCAAGACCCCTGTCTCCTGATGCTTCCCAGTTGGACATACTTTCGCCGGCGGCCAGCGGCTCCTCCTCTTATCCGTGGGCCCTTTTCCTCTCCTGGAGGACATTTGGCCATCTCTGTGTTCATGTGAAGCCGGGCAGGGGTGCTCCCTGAAGGACGTGGCACACAGGTGTTAGAGGCAGGCTTGGGGCTGTGAGTTCCAGGAGAGAGGGGAGGGGCAGTCACATTCGATGTGGGGGAAGGGACGGGAGAAAGGCAGTTCCAGGCTTGGGTCCACGGGGCAGTCAACTTCGGCCCTGCAAAATGCTGGTGATAAGGACTGTCACTGAGCACTCGCTCTGTGGCCAGCACAGGTGGAAAGTGTCACTAGCCCCAGGTTACAGGTAGGAGATTGGCTTGCAGAGAAATTAGGTAACAGCTAGCATGTGGCAGAGCCAGGTAGCAAGGCGGGGAAGGCTGCAGCTTGGGAGGAAGCCTCGGGCCCCCTTCCGGAGCAGCTCTGCCCACCCCAAACGCCCTCCCCCTCGGCCCTCTGCCCTGCCCCTCAGCAAGCCTCTGGGTCCCAGCCCCTTGCTCCCACCCCCAGATCATCATGGACTCCAGCATCTCCAAGCAGGCTCTGAGCGAGATTGAGACGCGACACAGTGAGATCATCAAGCTGGAGAACAGCATCCGTGAGCTACACGACATGTTCATGGACATGGCCATGCTCGTGGAGAGCCAGGTGAGCGCCAGGCCCCCTGCCCTCCACCCCAGCCCACACCAGCACCCAGGGCTGCACTAACCTCGCCCTTTCTGCCCGACACGCTGCCCTGCCGGGGAGGGACCAAGTTCTCAGGTAACCAATCACCCACTGTTGAAGCTGCTGCCAGGGCCCTGCCCACCTGAAGGTCCCTGTCCTCTGCATGGCTCTGCTTGAGCTTCAAGGACCCCAGGCCCTGCATGGCCCCACCCCCTATACCCCGCCGTCTCCCATTCCCCTCCTGTTTCTTCATGGGGCCACTGTGGGCCATGCATTTCCCCAGAGACTGAAAGTGTAGCAGTGACCAGGACTGCTCAGGGACCTGCCTCCTGGAGTGAATGGCTGTTGGGCAAAAGAGTTGCCTAAGAACAAATGGAAGGTTCTCCAGTGGGGCTCAAACTTGAATGAGTCACCTGGAGGACTTGTAAGTTTCCAGGTCCCCGTCCCAGAGACTGGCAGGTGACGTGAAGGTCCAGGAAGTTGCCTCTCTGACAAGCTTAAGGGTGGTGCCACCACCACTGTGGTTCCAAAGTGACACAGAGTAACACCGTGACCACGACGGGGCGGCTGCCTTTGTTGGAGTGAGTGGTCAAGGGAGGCCTCTCAGGAGGGGGCATTTGAGCTGATGCCAAAAAAGGGTGAAAAGGAGCCAGCTGTGAAGACTTCGCAGCGGAGATGAAGAGCTGGCCCCAGCAACACTAAGGTCCCAAGCCCAGCAAGACCCAGATTTATTTCAGGAACAGAAAAAGGAGGTCCTTGCTGCTGGGGCACAAGGAGTGGTCGGAGCTGAGATGAAGCTGGAGACGAGGTGGATGGGGCCTTGGCAGGCAGTGTGCTGGGGAATTTGCAGTCTCTTCTAGATTGGAGGGGGTTTGGGTTGTTTGTTTTGTTTTAGCAAAAGATGAGATCTTGCTGTGTTGCCCAGGCTGGTCTCGGAACTCCTGAGCTCAAATGATCCTCCCACCTCAGCCTCCCAAAGTGCTGGGATCATAGATGTGAGCCACAGCACCCAGCCAGGTTGGAATATTTTAAGTATGGGAGTGATGTGACCTTGGTTAGGAAGTACGGAGGCCGTCAGGAGGCTGCTGCTGCCGCCATCTGGTGAGAAACAGACCATGGTGACGTGGACGCCAGTGAAGGCAACCGATGGACTTGGAGAGGGAGACACGCCCTAGGAGTCTTGTGGGGCAGTGTCATGGTCAGACTGGCCTCTGGGGGCAGCATGGGACCAGATCACAGGGCTCAAAAGGGCTGTGGGCTGGGCAGGGGGTTCTATTTTTTTTTTTTTTTTGAGACGGAGTCTCACTCTGTCGCCAGGCTGGAGTGCAGTGGCAGGATTTCAGCTCACTGCAACCTCTGCCTCCCAGGTTCAACCAATTCTTCTGCCTCAGCCTCCTGAGTAGCTGAGCGTACAGGTGCTCGCCACAACGCCCAGCTAATTTTTGTATTTTTAGTAGAGATGGGGTTTCACCATGTTGGCCAGGATGGTCTCGAACTCCTGACCTCAAGTTCTTAAAGACCGAAGACCCCAGACAGCAGACAGAGCTGGAGGGAGCTGTCATGCCTGAGGATGGGGGTGTGGGAAGGCTCACCCATGGCCACCTCAGGAGCTATGGCCAGGGCAGGCCCAGACTCCAGCATACCCACTCCTGCTCCCACCTTCCTCTGCCTGGCACTGCCACCTCTTTGACAGTGTTCTCTGCATGGTCCCCAACCCTCAGCTGAGACTGCATGGCCAGCTCCACCCCCAGGATTGCTGCTCTGCGGGGAAACGTGGGAGCTGCCTTGGGGAGCCTGGCCCTCTACACCCCACCCAGGGTACCTGGCCCAGGTGAGAAGCTGTACCCCAACCTCCTCATGCCCCCTTTTTCTCTCTAGCCTCAGGGTGCTTTCCTGAAGTCCTGCCCTGAGCCCCAACCCAACCCTGAGGAGGGGGCCCTCTGGAGCTCGGGTGCCCCCGGCCCCGCAGGGAGAGATGATTGACAGGATCGAGTACAATGTGGAACACGCGGTAGACTATGTGGAGAGGGCTGTGTCTGACACCAAGAAGGCCGTCAAGTACCAGAGCAAGGCGCGCCGGGTCAGTAGTGCAGCCCTGCCCAAGCCCATGCCCCAGCACCCATTAGGGACCCCCAACCATCCCACATCCCTCCCCATCCCACCCCTCTCCCTGCTCTCAGGAGCTCCCCATGACAGCCCCCTCCCAGGCCATCACCTTCCCCTGCTTGGATCCCCCCCGACTGTCCAGCCCTCAGCCTTTGCCATAGTCCCACCCCACCTGCCGCCACCACTGTCTGAGGCCTCTCCTGCCCGCTTCCCATGCAGAAGAAAATTATGATCATCATCTGCTGTGTGATCCTGGGCATCGTCATCGCCTCCACTGTTGGGGGCATCTTCGCCTAGAAGCCACCCAAACTGCCACTCCACTCCAGGTGGGCCACTCCAAGGAGGCCCTGGCTGCTGCCACCTGGCTGGGCTGCCCTCCCAACCCCCGCCTCTGGCTCAGAGCACCCTCCCTCCCAGCCCCCACGCTCCCTTCTCTGCCATGGGCCCTCCGTCCCCGCCCCGTGTCGTGTGCATGATCTCTGTGAGTGTGCGTCTGTACGGGAAGAGGCAGAGGGAGGCAGTCAGCGGGGCGTGATGCAGTATGCACAGCGAGGGGCAGATCCAGGCAGGGCCGCCAGAGTGACACAGGCCACCCTTCCTTGCCTTCAGTAACTCGGTGGGCCCGGGTTCTGCTCTTCCCTGGGGACCCTAACCTCGCCTCCAACTGACCTGCCCTGTCCTCTGGCCTCTCCAGCTGTCCCCACAAGCAGAGCCCTGAGGGGTGGGGACCAGCTGGCCACATGGTGCTGCTTTTCAGGTTAGGGGAGAGGTGGCCCTGAGGGACAGCCCAGCTCTGAGTCTCAATCGCTGATCACTGCCAGGGAGGCTCAGGCTGCCATGGCTCCAGGCTCCCTCCCCTGCCTAGGGGCAAAGTCCATCGGGTCCTGGGCCTCAGCTTCCCTTCCCACATTTCTCCAGCCCCAGGAGCAACCCCTTGGGCTAGGTCTGACCCCAGGTGTCCCTCTGGAAGGGGCTGGCTGGTGCCCCATCTCCAGCCACCCCAGCAGCTAGGGAGGCAAAGCAGGCTGCAGTCAGGCCCTCGAGCCAGCGTTGCATGTTTGGGATAGTGGCTCCTGTTGTCTTGCGCTCTGGGAAGTCAGATGTCATTTCAGGCCTGCAGTCTCATCCTGCCCTTGCCATCCCCCCATCGATGTGCCACGTGGGTGTCAGGTGTCCCAGATGCAGTATTCGGCAGCCAGCCAGGGAGGGCTACCTCCTCCTCCTCCTCACCACCTTGGGGCTTCTCATGGGCAATGTGCCCCCGCCCCAGGACCCTCTCCCTCGGGGACAGGCAGGGAGACGCATGCGAGTGCATGCAGCAGGCAATGGGGCCGTGTCCGTGTGCCCCACCCTCCCTCGGCTTTACTCCTGCCCAGTGACTGTGACCACCGTCCGTGTTGCCTTCTTCAACAGCAACTCCCCCCAACCCCTTCACCAAAGGTCTTGGTACAACCAGCTGCCCATTTTGTGAAATTTTTATGTAGAATAAACATTTGTATCTGTACCAGGCCTCTGTTGTAGATTTCTTCCCCAGGTCTCCTGGGGGAAAACCTTAGGAGGGTTCTCCCTATTGCCCAAGCTGGCCTCCCACCTCAGCCTCCCACAGAGCTGGGACCACAGGTTGTGCCTGGCCTGGCTGCTCTAGACTTCTTGCCATCTGCAGTGTCGCAGTCTTAGAACCTGAGGATGAATGAACCTGGCACTAAGAGGAAGGGCTCAGAGGCGAGGATCCCAACTCAGCCTCAACCCCACCCTGGGCCTTCAACTTCCTCAGACCTGTCTCCGGCCATGCAGTGGAGAACATCCAGGCCTTATTCCCTGAGAACAGGCCCAGAGGCCACGCTCAAGGCCTGGAATCTGACACCTGCAGGAGACCCCACTGCAGGGCTTAGATCCTCAGGCCCCAAGCCTCACCCCACTCCCAGACACCCAGCCCCTCAGGCCCCTGCACCCCTTCCCTAATGTCTTAAGCTGCGGAACACCTAATCCAGCTCTGTACTGCAATGCCCATGGATCTTGCTCCTCTTCCCACATGGACCGAAAGGCTCAAGCAACCATTACACCTCCTCTCCTATCACAGCCTGCTGGACAGTCCCACACCACCCCAGAGCAAGACCTTCCCTTTCCAACCACTAGTGACGGGACAAGAGATCAGCCCAAGACATCCAAGCACTGGGCTGGTGGGCAGCTGACCGTGCAACTCAGTGCCACAGTTCAGGCTGGGGCTGCTGGACTGGCAAGGCCTTCACAGGAAGGGAAAATGAACTGGCCAGCAGGCACCACGAACACATTTCATGCGGGCCCTCTTCCGAACTTTGCTTGGTGTGATTACGATACAGTTATATATAAGCCCCAAATTAAAGGACTCTGTTCCTTGCAAATGGAAAGAATGCTTTCATCTAAGTTTTTTTAAACCTGATTGCTGCCTGGGGAGTCGAGCAGTAGCCCACCAGGAGGAACTGGAGTTTGGTGAGAATCACAGAGCTGGGAGATGCCAGAGCTCCACAAAAGGAAATTTTATTTCTTGCCTTTAAACAAAATAAGATGCTCTCAGAGCTTTTTCTTTTTTTTCCTCCCTAGAAAGGAAGTTTCATTATGTTGCCCAGGCAGGTCTCAAACTCCTGGCCTCAAATGATCCTCCCACCTCAGCCTCCCAAGGTGCTGGGATTACAGGCATGAGCCACCACGCCCGGCCCAGAGAATTTTTTTTAACTGCAGAAAACATTTTTAGAACTTTTAGAACTTTTCTAAAATACTATTTTGTCAGCTGAACAATATAGAAAAGTGCAGAGGCAAGTGCCTTTCCAGAATCGCATGGTGACTTAGAAGCGGGGCTTGCGCTTGCGGCCGGTGTACTGGGTGTCAGGTCTGACTTCCCTGTGCAGAAAAGGAATAGGACAGTCTCAGAAAAAAAGATCAAAGCAGCCCTGGACCCTTCAAATGCAGGGAAGCTCTTCATGGCAATAGTCATCCACCCCCCACCTACCCTGCCAGCTCCCAAGCTGGCACTCACCTGCCCTGGCGCCTGTGCCTCTCCTTCTTCTCCAGCACCCATGCCCGACTCTTCCTCACCATTCCCCGCCTCGACATCCTTGATGGGAACCTGTGGCGGAGACACAGCTCTGAGCTGATGGACAGCTGATGGATGGGGCTGCCCGACTGGCCCCCATGTGAATCCATGGCAAGCTTACTCTGAGTCTGGTGGCCTCGGATGCCCCTTCTCTCAAATGCTCCACCTTCCCTATAACACAAGTCCCCACTCTGGACACTCTCCTTCCCGATAACATCCACCCGGCCACACAGGTTGCTGGGTGGGCAGAGGAGGAGAGGGCTGGGCCGGGCATGGAGACCTAAACGCCAGCGAGCAGTCTGTTCCCTCTTCGGGAAGCAGCTAAGCAGCAGTAAGCAGGCCGCTTTCTACCAGTGCAATGACACATCATCACCTAGACTTCAAGAGCACAGTCGACAGTTCACGGCAGGAGCTTAGGGTCCCACAGCTTGGGGGCAGGAAGACAGGGATGGAAAGGAGGGGCTGAAAAGGAAGGACTGAGGGGTGTGAGGGAAGAAGGAAAGAGGGCGGGGTAACCCCGAAGACCCCTGTGACCATCCGTAGAAACCAGAGACAGGGCAAGCCAAGGAGCTGCCATTCGGATGCCTGAGCCTGATGGGCCAGCACAAAGCAGGAGCAGCCGCAGAGCAGGGCTGGGGACACAGGAGTCGTCATCTCAAGATTCTACAAGGAGGACAAAGTGAGGGCAGAGTGGCGAACCGGGGGCAAGAGGTGAGCCATGGGAGAAGCAGCAAGGGGGAAAGCCATCAACGGAGCTAAAGGAAGGAGGTGAAGACGGGGAGTGCCCCAAAGCACAGGTCCCAAGAGAAGTGGGGGCCCAGCCCTGCAGGAGGCACAGGAGAGGCATGGGAGGGAGGCAGCCAGGAGGAAGGGAGGGACAGGCCAAAAAGAGAGCCTGGAGACTGATTAGGTAAAGGCTTAAAAAACTTTTTCTTAATTCACCTGTTTATTTAAAATAAACAAGTGTCCTGAATGTGGTTAGACTGAGGTGACAGTAACGGGAGAAGCTCCTCCCTGCCCTCTATCTCATCTGAGGAACTGGAAGTGCGAGCCTACAGAACGAGGGATGGCAAGGTACATGCTGGGCACCCTCGACACACTGCCAAGATGGGTGGCACTACCCCTGCTTTTCAAATAGCTGAGGAATGGATGCTCAGGTCATTCAACTTACCCACGTTTACTTTTAGGACATGTCGTTTGAAGACACCAGTGTAAGGACAAGAGGGATCCTAAGACGCATGAAGATAAGGCAATGTGTACTTCCCCTGGGAGGGAGGAGATGGGAGTGCTCCCTGGGAGCACAAGATGGGCACCTCAGAGAAGAGGTCATCCAGAAGGGTCCCAGCTCCCCATGGGGAATGGACTAGGGAAACTAAGGGAAATGAGCAAAGACCCAAGGGGTCAGGCAGCATAAACCTATGGTGGACACGAGGAACATGCATGGCTGTGCCCAGCTGTGGGCCTTCCAAACACATGCATTTGGGGCTCATTTTTCCTCTTAAATGTCTTAAAGGTCTTAAGACCTTTCCCTCATGTCAACCGGAACTCAGAAATAACCTCCCTCTTCACTACCTTATAATCAATTATTCATTCAGAAAAATATTGAGCACTTTTTACTAACAAGACACTATTTTTAATGTCAGGGATATAATACCAGTCCTCACCAAGTTTTCACTCTAGCTGGAGATACAAATAATAACCAAATCAACTGGTATGTATGACTTAGAGCAGTGAAGGGTGTTAAGGAAAATCAACATGAGCGGGGAGCGGAACTGCAATGAAGACACTGAAAGAGCAATGACAAGATACAACTTACATTTTAGAAAAAAAGAAAAAGACCAGTCTTGCTGCTATGCAGAAAATAATCTGAAAGAGGCAAAGACTGCAAAGGCAGGGAGACAACACAGGCAGCTGTTCAGCAATCCAGGCTAGGGGCAGTGCTGGATTAGACTCGTTGGAAGCAGGGAGGGTCAGCACGGGGATACACACTGAGGGACGGACAGCAGGGCTCAATGACAGGCTGACAAGATGTAAAATGTAGGGAAAGACAGGAATGATCAAGAATGGTAAAGAATGGAGAATGAGGCCGGGCGCAGTGGCTCACACCTGTAATTCCAGCACTTTGGGAGGCCGAGGCGGGCGAATCACAAGGTCAGGAGTTTGAGAACAGCCTGGCCAACATGGTGAAACACTGTCTCTACTAAAAACACAAAAAATTAGCTGGGCGGGCGCCTGCAATCCCAGCTACTTGGGAGGCTGAGGCAGGAGAATCGCGGGAATCCAGGAAGGCAAAGGTTGCAGTGAGCCGAGATCAAGCCACCGCACTCCAGCCCGGGGGGAAAGAGTGAGACTCCATCTCAAAAAAAAAAAAAAGAATGGAGGATGGCCAGGCATGGTGGCTCACATCAGTCATCCCAGAACTTTGGGAGGCCGAAACAGGGGGATCGCTTGAGGCCAGGAGTTCAAGATCAGCCTGAACAACATGGCAAGACCGCATCTCTACCAAAAACTTTAAAAATTAACCAGGCATGGTGGCATGCACCTGTAGTCTCAGCTACTTGGGAGGCTGCAGCAGGAGGATCATTTGAGCCCAGGAGTTCAAGGCTGCAGTGAGCTAAGATTCCACCACTGCACTCTAGCCTGGGTAACAGAGAGAGACTACCCGTGGAAACTCCAGGTATAGCAGACACTGAGGAGGCATTGGGAAACCCCAGGTGGCAAGAGACTGAAGATACACATTTGGGAGTTAGGACCTTCCGGCTGGCATTGACAGCACCACAGATAGAGAAGGGATCCAATCCAGGCTGGGCCCAGCACTCGAGGAGGAAGCAGCAGTGGAGTGAGGAGCAGCCAGGAAGGCTGGGGAAACCACGACAGTGGGTGGAAGTCCAAGTGAAGGAAGCGTCAAGGAGCGAGCGCACTGCTGTCTTTGACCCTACTGAGCAGGCACGTTAAGGACATGAAAAAAAGTCGAAGTGACCAGATGTGGCTTGACGGAAATTGGTGGTGGAGCTGACAAGAACAATTTGTGATGAGACAGAACTGTCAGCCTGAGAAGTGGATTGAGAGAATGGCAGGAGGGGAAGAAGAGGCAGGTCTGAGTTCTGCTATGAAAGGAAGCAACAACGGGGTGGTTAGTTGTTGTTATGGGGTTAAGGGAGGAACTTTTCTAGAATAGGAGAAATTGTGCAGCATGTCTGTGTGCCGACAGGAGTGACCCAGGAGAGTCAAGATGAGGACGCAGGAAGGAAGGGAGAGCCACACAGCACCCAAGGGAGAGGGTCCCGGATGCAAGTGGAGGGCAGCATCAGGAAGGAAGGAGACAGCCTGCCAGGCGTGGCAAGGGGAAGGGGCACGTGTGGGCTCACAAAGGGAGTCCAGGCTGCACGGCTGCGCGCAGACATCCAGGACCCCAAACCCCTAGCCCCAAACAGGCACAGTCCAAATGGGGCCTGATGTTTCTACCGTCACCTTGGTGTCCCTGCTGCATGTGACCTGAGAGGCTTGGGTGAGGGCAGAGAGAAAGTCCACGTCTAACAAATGTGGCAGCCCCTGCTGCAGCCGGGGCAGGCTTCAGCAGTTGCTTTACCTCTCATTGGTGAACACAGACTCCCTGGGTTCATCTTCATCCTGATTTTCACTCAGCCCCTGCAGGAACCAAAGTGCACTCAGGTCACCCTGGAGAGTTCTCAAACCATCTGCCCCACTCCAGAAGCCCGGGCACCCAGGCCTGACCCTTCCGACAGGGACAAGTTCCAGTCCCACGAGAAGGAACTGACATGCCTTTCTGGGACCTGAAGAGCAGAGGTCTCTGCCTCCAGATTCCAGAGGATGTGAGCACTCCAGGGTCTGCACTCTGGGGCTGGGCCCTGCTTCCCCACCAGTGTTCTCCCAGCAGGCTCTGTAAGCTGAGCCCCACTGCCTGGAAGTCAAAAGACACAGGCCTGCCTGCAAACCCAGCGTCTCTCACCTCTGGTATAAAGGTCGAAGGCCCAGAAAACAAGCAGAGGTAGAATCTGAAAGGAGAAAGTGCAAAGTGAGGGTTGGGTGGAGAAAGCCCCACAGGGAGACAAGCCCTCAGCTCCCCCACCCGCACCCCCCTCCGCCTGCCTGGACCCTGGTGACCCACACCCCAGCACTCCTCTGCACCACTGAGTGGCCTGAAAGGGCTATGCCACTACCCTCCCTCCTGCAGCCCAGGCAGCACACCGGCCCCCAGTGCTCACTTCTTTGCTTTGGCACTGTTAGGGTAGTCTACCACCATGCCACCGGAGAAGCCTGCCTTTGTGGCCTGGGTTGTGATCAGCTCCAACTGAGGAAAGAAAGGCAGTGGGTCAGGCAGCGGAGGTTGAGAGGAACAGACAGCTTCACCTCCCTCCCCTCCTTCAGAAGCCAGTCTGCTCCAGGATGAATCCTGCCTGGGAGAACTTAAGGTCGCTGTAAGCCACATAGAGAAAAGTACAGGCTAGAATCTGGCATGGCCCACACCTCCCTCAGGAGAATTACAGAACAAAGCAACTCCCCTCATTCTCACTTTCCAGTGCAGGGACCCAGCTCCCCACTCAAGTTTAGGAAGGAGATGGCCACCAATTGGAATCCAGACTCATTCATGTTATTAGTCAGGGACAGCTCTTCACTTATCTTTCAACATCTACATCCTACTCCGCCATTCCTTAATTATACATCACACAACGGAGAACTGTCCGGTGCCCTCTCACCCTTCCTAAATGGCATTTACTTATTTGGTTATGGAAATCAGTCGCATCACCTTATCTGTAATACCATGTCATCTGCCAAGAGAAGGCATCCCACCCCACCTCCGCAGATGCCACCCCCTTAGGATATCAGGTCGTCAAATGTGCCATCAGGGGCCACACTAGGGTGCATGGTTCCTCCTTTTCCCGCCAATCTGCATAAGGTTCTTTGTCGCTTCCCCAGGACAGCTTACCTGTTGAGTCCCCCCACTCCCCTGCACACCCAGTAGCCGAGGGACTCACCTGCTCTGAGTTCTCAGGGTACAGCTGCAGGACAGCTCGGGATCCCCGGACCTGAAAGAAACAGGAACATCACTGTCTTACAAATGACCGCATGAGCTTAGGGCCTGGACACCCCTCTCTTCCTTCATTCACCGAGTATTTCCTGAATTTCCATTATGTGTGAGGCACTGTTAGGGCTGGGGATAGACATGAACAAAAGAGATCACCCTGAACTTTGGAGCTCACGTTTTAGTAGGGGAGGCAACTAATTCACAGTAGCAAATTTTTTCTTTGTTCCAAAAAGAGGAATTAGACAAAGTGACAGAGTTTCCTTTCAGTTCAGTTTACTTTTGGTTCCAAAAAGGCCTGTTTCAGATGGATACTTGAGCAGAGATTTGAATGGAGTGAGGAGCTGGCTATTTAAACGTATAGGGGAAGAGCCTTCCAGCAGGGAGAAGAGGAAACACAAAGGCCCTCGAAACTAAAATATTAACCCAGTGTGCCAGGAGGAGAACTCATGTGACACACAAGACCAGCAGCCAGATCGGCAGGGGCAGTCCACCCCAGGAAAGGCCAGCTGCCAGATCAGCAGGGGCAGTTCACCCCAGGAAAGACCAGCCGCCAGATCAGCAGGGGCAGTTCACCCCAGGAAAGACCAGCGGCCAGATCAGCAGGGGCAGTTCACCCTAGGAAAGACCAGCGGCCAAATCGGCAGGAGCAGTCCACCCCAGCAAAACTAGGGGTGGGCTAGATCAGGCTAAGGAGGCAAAAATCACTCAGATCCTTCAAAACGGACTCATTTTTAAGCTGGGCACAGTGGCTTACGCCTATAATCCCATCACTTTGGGAGGCTGATGCAGGACGATTGCTTGAAGCCAGGAGTTTAACACCAGCCTGGGCAACATACATAGACCCCATCTCTTAAAAAAAAAAAAAAAGTAAAAAATTAGCCGGGCATGGTGGTGTGTGCCTGTAGTCCAAACTACTTGAGAAGCTGAGGCAGGAGGATCACTTGAGCCCAGGAGTTCGAGGGCGCAGTGAGCTACGATCACACCACTGCACACCATCCCAGGCAACAGAGCAAAAGTCTGTCTCAAAAAACAAAATTTAAAAAGAACTCATTTTTAGGACTTAAAATCTCAGACTATCATCTAATCCTAGTGAACAACTGAAATTAACATCACTAATTAGAAGACAAAGCTAATAAAGGCTCTCTTTGCGGTAAATAACTATCCTGTTCCCCATCCGAAGAAAAGGATCAGCACTAGGAGGAGGGATAAGTGAGGAGTCAGAAGGATGTGGGCACTTTGGAAGGTACCCCTCTGGATGGTCTAGACACGACATCTCTGTCCTCACTCTGCTCAGTCCATGCCCCAAAACCAACTTCTGATTAAAACTCAGCGTAATAGACATAGGAATACCGATCAACACAAGTAGGCCCTATTACAAGTTAATAAATTGGTCTCCGATTTTGGTATCAGTGACTTCTGGGTTTGATTAGAGTATATCAGTCCACTGAGCTTGAACTTCCATTTAGGCTGAGGACCTGGACAGAAGTAACCACAGTAAGGTCCTGCCACCCCATGCGGTCCCATATGAGTAGCTTACCCATCATGGGACATCTCAATTTCCTCACTCTACCTGCAGGGCTAGGGAGGGACAGGCAGCTAACCCAGATGGGGAGAAGATCTTATACTCACGAGAACAGAAAAAAGAGAAGCAAAAAAGCAGTACAGGCGCTTGGCAGGGTTTTCAGACTTCTTGTTAGCATTACAGAGCCACTGCACAGCAGAAATGCTAAAAAGGAAGGGACCTAGTCAGGCAAGGGAGCAATCCACATTGCTCCCCCAACCACTTCAAGCCTCTTGACATCATCCGTCCTGGATCTCCAAGAGAAACCCCTCCTCCCACAGCTTCCCTTCTTAGAAAGTGCAGGTTGAGGCCACGTACAGTGGTTCACGCCCTATAATCCCAGCACTTTCTGAGGCCAAGACAGAATTGCCTAAGGCCGGGAGTTCAAACCAGCCTGGACAACATAGCAAGACCCCATCTCTACTTCAAGTATTTTTAAATTTAAAAATTTAAAGACAAAAAAAGTGCAGGTCCACTGCAGGTCATGACTCTACAACACTGGAAAAATAGGACATACAGAAGGACAGCATTCATGTCCCTTAGTCCCAAGAAACCTTTCCTCCACCTTGTTTCCATCTGCATCTCGAGTTGAAAAGTCCTCCGTGTCAAGGCTGTCTGCCCACACACCCCTCCTTGTTCCCTTCCTCCAATCCAAGGAAACAGGCTTTAGACTATTCACACACACACAGCCATCCCATCACCCTTCCTCCTAAATCACTCCCTTCCACTCTACCTGTTAAGTGTCTTCACAGCCCCCAGATTTAAAACCTCAAGCGGCCGGGCGCATTGGCTCACACCTGTAATCCCAGCATTTTGGGAGGCTGAGATGGGTGGATCACTTGAGGTCACGAGTTCGAGACCAGCCTGACCAACACGGTGAAACCCCGTCTCTACTAAAAATACAAAAATTAGCTGGGCTTGGTGGCATGTGCCTTTAATACCAGCTGCTCAGGTGGCTGAGGCAGAAGAATCATTTGAAACTGGGAGGCAGCGGTTGCAGTGAGCCTTGTGCCACTGCACTCCAGCCTGGACAACAGAGCAAGACTCCATCTCAAAAAATAAATAAATAAAACCTCAAGCAGTCACTATGTCTTCCTTTCTGCCCTTCCCCTCCGCCCTGCTGTACACACACAGAGCCCTACCTCCACCCCATTGGCTTGTCCCACAGCCTCTCCCAACTTTCACTTCCCCCCACCAATGCTCAGTGCTACCAGCTCAAATGCTTCCACCTAACTCCCTCTCCTCTTCCACCTGAAAATCACCTTCCTTAAACACACATCTGATCCCATCACCTGCCAACTTCCCATCATCTACTCCATCAAGCCCAAACTTCTTAGGACACACTTAAGCGCCTTCTAGGAACCAACCACACTCAACCCCATCTTCTGTGGAATCTCTCGTTCATCCCTCTCATCTCAGACCCCTTTCCCACCGGCGTCTGTGCCTCTGCCCACTGTTCCCTCACTCAGAAACCCTCTTTTTGACTACCCAAATTCCTCCCAGCCTTCAAGGCACAGCCCCTCCACCCAAGGCTTTCCTGTGCTCTAGCAGCCCCACGACTCCCTAGGGCACACACCACTCATGCCCTTATATTCAGTTGCCTGGTCCATGTCCTAAAGCACCTAATAAACTGTGGAGAGTCTTACACACAGAGACTGTTTGATTTCCCTGTACTCCACAGCACCTTGTACGCCTTACATGTAGCAAATGTTTAAAAAAAAAAAAAAAAGTCTGGGCCGGGTGCGGTGGCTCACGCCTGTAATCCCAACACTTTGGAAGGCTGAGGCGGGCAGTTCACGAAGTCAGGAGTTCAAGACCAGCCTGGCCAACATGGTGAAATCCCATACACTTGGCTAATACAAAAATTAGCCAAGCATGGTGGTGAGCACCTGTAATCCCAGCTACTCGGGAGGCTAAGGCAGGAGAATCGCTTGAACCCAGGAGGCGGAGATTGCAGTGAGCCGAGATCATGCCACTGCACTCCAGTCTGGGCAATACAGTGAGACTGTCTCCAAAAAAACAATTTGCTATACCACCTCACCTCTCCCCGAAGACAAACAAAACTGACCATCCCCTTCCGAAACACACAGACCATACTGCTGGCCTTCAGTTTTTCACAGCTTAAAACACCTCATCTGACCATTACCAAAAAGCATCTGCTACCCTTGAAATTATTCCCCAACCCCCCTGGGTCTTGTTCCCAGATGTAAAAGGAAAATGGTCTAATCTGAATTTTTACCTCTCACCTGGCTCCCCACTTCACATCCCCACCACTCAACTTAGGGTAACCAAAGGAAGTCTCCCCTGCAAGTAATGATTTGTAACTTCCTCCCCTATTTTCTCACCTTCACTCCCACACCACACCAAAAACTAAACAGAACTGATCACAGCAGGCTAAGAAAAACTTAATCAATTTTAACGTTCTAAGATCTGTTATCAAAGTGCTATGCGGATATTTAACCCGACTCTGATTACAGAGAAAGGACTGTGAAGCGCTAAAGAGATCAGAGCAAGCCCAGACGCTCTCCACCAGTTATCTGTTGGCAAATAAAGTAAGATGGCTGCTGGGGCCCACAAGATGGCTGGGGCCCATAAAATGGCCGCTAAAGGCTAAAAGACCACCTCCCCTCCCCCACCAGACATACAAAGCTGACATAGAATCTGTACCAGTGGTGCCTGAACCCGGCAATGCAAAATAATCGCAATAGTAGCACCCAGGCTGGAAGTGCAGTGGCGTGGTCTCGGCTCACTGCAACCTCCGCCTCCCGGGTTCAAGCAATTCTCCTGCCTCAGCTTCCTGAGTAGCTAGCTGGGACTACAGGTGGCTACCACCATGTCTGGCTTTTTAGGCTGGGCGCGGTGGCTCACGCCTGTAATCCCAGCACTTTGGGAGGCCAAAGCGGGCAGATCATGAGGTCAGGAGATCAAGACCATCCTGGCTAACATTGTGAAACCCCATCTCTACTAAAATACAAAAAAATTAGCCAGGCGTGGTGGTGGGCGCCTGCAGTCCCAAGTACTCGGGAGGCTGAGGCAGGTGAATGGCTTGAACCAGGGAGGCGGAGCTTGCAGTGAGCCGAGATCCCGCCACTGCACTCCAGCCTGGGCGACAGAGAGAGCCTCCATCTCAAAAAAAAACCAAAAAAAACAAAAAAAAACCATGTCTGGCTTTTTAGTAGAGGCTGGGTTTCACCATGTTGGCCAGACTGCGAAGTTTCAGAATCCAAAAAAAATACACTCTTGGGCCTTGCTCTAACCTTGTAAATCTGAAAATCCCACGGGATGTGTATTTGTAAATATCTGCGTGAGTCTGCTGCACAGCCAGGTTTGGGAGGCACTGGCCTGCAGGACTAAAAGCAGGAAGAAAGAGGCCAGGGTGGCTCACACCTGTAATCCCAGCATTTTGGGAGGCCCAGGTGGGTGGATCGCCTGCGCAACATGGCAAAAACCCATCTCTACAACAAATACAAAAAAAAGTTAGGCTGTGCACGGTGGCTCACACCTGTAATCCCAGCACTTTGGGAGGCCGAGGAGGGTGGATCACAAGGTCAAGAGATTGAAACCATCCCGGCCAACATGGTGAAACCTCACCTCCACTAAAAATACAAAAATTAGTTGGGTGTGGTGGCGCGCTCCTGTAATCTCAGCTACTTGGGAGGCTGAGGCAGGAGAATCACTTGAGCCTGGGAGGTGGAGGTTGCAGTGAGCCAAGATCGCACCACTGCACTCCAGCCTGGTGCCAGAGCAAGACTCCATCTCAAAAAAAAAAAAAATTAGCTAGGTATGGTGGTGTGGGCCTGTAGTCCCAGCTACTCAGGAGACTGAGGTGGGTAGATCACCTGACCCCAGGAGGTGGAGGCTGCAGTGTGAGCCATAATCACAGACACTGCACTAGAACCTAAGTGACAGAGTGAGACCCTGTCTCTAAATAAATATAAGCAGGAATTGAAGACCCTCACCTGATGCAACCATCAAATGTGCCTGGCTTGAATGGGATGCCCTGGCCCATATCCCCCAGCAGCAGGTCTCCCTCTATCTCTCGGTCCACGGCCTCATCTACATTAGAGAAAAGGCAGTCAGAGAAAGAGACAATACCTGTGGCTTCTCCACACCCATCAGGGTAACCCACCCTGGTGCCAGACAGGACATACTTACCCAGCATGGCAGGGCTGATATCCAGGCCCACCCAATAGTGCCCTTCATCTGACAGATAACCTCCACTCAGCCCAGTGCCACAGCTGGAAGACACGACCAGACACTCAGGGTCAGTTTGCAAAGACACTTCACCACCTTAGACAATCTGAACCAGGCCCCAGAATCTCACCCAATATCCAGCAGGTAACAGGGCTTATTCTCTGGCAGATAAAGAAGCTCCAATGCTCGCCCAGCCATCCTGGTCTGGATATCAATCATCCGTGAGCTGGGAAGGCAGAAACACAAGTGGACATGGTAAAGGAGTTCTGGGTGAATACTTCCCTCAGACCAAAAAACAAAAAACAAAAAAAAAAAAGCCAAGTTAAAAACAAACAAAAAAAAAGGATCAATCATCCCGAGGTACTCTTTTCTGACCCCTTCTAAGTTGGGATCAACAAATTCAACCATTTGAATGTGACCCCAAAAATTCCATGTAATTCAGGACCATGTTATTTTGTGGTAACAAATTATCACTGCACCAGCTGCCAAGCAGATGTGTAAAAGCAAATCACTTAGCTAGTAATAAACAACCACTGGGATCTGCAACTCTATTAGGCTGGGCTGCTCTAGCCCTTGTTGAAAACATTTTCTGCAAGAATTATTCTCCATGGTTTCTCTCATCTAGAAGGATCAACAATGCACAAAAACCTACAGCAGCACCGTCCGTGAGAAACAGAATGTGAGCCACGTATGACTTCCCAATAGCCAGTCAAGAAGAAACTTAAAGAAACAGGTAAAAGAAACTGGAGTCCTATTTTTTTTTTTTTTGAGACGGAGTCTTGCTCTGTTGTCGCCCAGGCTGGAGTGCAGTGGCGTGATCTCGGCTCACTGCAAGCTCCGCCTCCCGGGTTAATGCCATTCTCCTGCCTCAGCATCCCCAGCAGCTGGGACTACAGGCGCCCGCCGCCAAGCCCGGCTAATTTTTTTTGCATTTTTAGTAGAGACGGGGTTTCACCATGTTAGCCAGGATTTCTCGATTTCCTGACCTTGTGATCCACCCGCCTCGGCCTCCCAAAATGCTGGGATTACAGGCGTGAGCCACCGCGCCCGGCCTCTGGAGTCATATTTTTAACTCCATATATTTAATAATGAATTTCCATTAACTCAATATGTTCAAAATATCACTCCAACATATAATCGACATAAAAAGTCATCAGCAAGGACCGGGCCTGGTGGCTCACGCCTATAATCCCAGTACTTTGGGAAGCCAAGGCGGGTGGATCCCGTGAGCAACTTACCAGATCCCTGGGCAACATAGCAAAACTCCCTCTCTACAAAAAAATTACACAAACTAGCCGGGCGTGAGGAGGCGCGCCTGTAGTTCCAACTACCTGGGAGGCGAGGTTGCAGCCACTGCAGCACTTCGGCCTGGGCGATAGAATGAGACCCTGTCTCACACGCACAAAAAATTATCAAGCTATTTCAGCCGGTGTGGTGGCGAGTGCCTCTAGTTCTGGCTACTGGGGAGGATGGCTTGAGGCTGCAGTCGGCAGGGATCAAGCCATGGCACTCCAGCCTGGGCAACAGACAGACCCTGTCCCTAAAAAAAAGAAACAGTATCCAATAGCTATTTATTTATTTATTGAGTCAGGGTCTCACTCTGTCGCCAAGGCTGGAGTGCAATGGTGCGATCGCAGCTCACTGCAACCTCTGCCTCTCAGGTTCAAGCGATTCTCCTGCCTCAGCCTCCCGTAGGCCCGGCTAATATTTGTATTTTCAGTAGAGACGGGATTTCACCATGTTGGCCAGGTTGGTCTCGGAATTCCTGACCTCAGGTGATCCGTCCGCCTCGGCCTCCCAAAGGGCTGGGATTACTGGCATGAGCCACAGGGCCCGGCCAGTAACCATTTACTGAAATAGGGCTAGTCTCTCAGTGAGAGAGCATGGAAAAACCACAAAGTATCTTTTTTTTTTTTTTTTTTTTTTTGAAACAAAGGCTTGCTCTGTCGCCCAGGCTGGAGTGCAGTGCCGTGATGTCGGCTCACTGCAACCTCCTCCTCCCGGGTTCAAGCTATTCTCCTGCCTCAGCCTCCCGAGTAGCTGGGATTACAGAAACCCGCCATCGCGCCCGGCTAATTTTTTCTATTTTTAGCAGAGCCGGGGTTTTGCCATGTTGGCCAGGCTGGTCTCGAACTCCTGCCCTCAGGTGATCCGCCCGCCTCGGCCACCCAAAGTGTTGGGATTACAGGCGTGAGACACCGCGCCAGCCTCCCCCCGCCCCCACACCCCCCCCCTTTTTTTTTTTTTTTTTTAAGACTCGAGGTGCGGTGGCTCACACCTGCAATCCCAACAGTTCGGGAGACGAAGGCGGGAGGATCGCTTGAGCCCTGCGCTTGGACCACCTTGGGCAACACAGCGAGACCCCATCGCTACAAAAAATAAAAAAAAATAAGCCAGGCGTAGTGGCGCGCGCCTGTGGTCCCAGCTACTGGAAAGGCCGAAGGGAGCCACCACATCCGGCTAATTTTTTTATTATTTGCGGAGACGGGGGCTCGCTACGTTGCCCAGGCTGGTCTCCAACCCCTGAGCTCAAGCGATCCTCCCGCCTCAGCCTCCCAAAGTGCTGGGATTGCTGAGATTACAGGCGTGAGCCACCCCCACCTGGCTACAACTCAGTAGTTATACAAACTACCCTCTATGAAATTCAGACAATAATACATCAACGGCTGTCTTGGAAATTTATTGGCAACAAGGCGCCACGATAAGCATCCTGCAGCCATTACTTCCTTCCCCCCACCAGGACTGACCCCTCGCCCGTACCCACCGCCCAGCGCCTCTTTTACCACATGCTTAGAACAAGTTGTCACATTCGACTTTGAAAACCACCCACGGAAGGCAAGCGCGATCACCCCTACCTCAACGCTGAGGTACCGAGGCCCAGAGAGGTCGGCAATTTAAAGTTGATTTACCAGAGACAGAAATGGCACCCACCCGGGTCCTTCCCTCCCCGCACCCCCAAATTCTACGGGCTTTCCGGGCAACGCCAGGAACCGGGGCAACTTGCCGCTTCCCGACCCCCGGACGCCCCGCAGTACTCGGGCTCCCCTCACTTGCGAACGTATTTCCGGGCTTCTGTCTCGTCATAAAACTGCGAAAAAGAGAAAAATAAATGGCAGGTAGAGGAATAATTCAGACGCGGTGGCCGCAGAAGTGGGAAGAGGGGTGTCCGCGGGCCCCGGGACTTACCAGCTCTGGGGGTCCGCCATGCTCCGGACGCCGGCCGCGATACGCCATTCTCACGCCTCAGCAGCACGCCTGCGACTGGCGTCTGCCGGCACCCGGCTTTTATGTCATCAGCCCGGCGACCGCTTAGTAATACGCATGCTCCATCCCCACGACCGCCCCGCCCCCCTTTACGTGACTGGCCACAGGGCGACCAACCGACTCCTCTCATTGGCCGGTTTCTCTTGCACCGCCTGCCGAACCAATTCAAGATGGCAGCCATGCTCTGGCGATGGTGGCCCCGGCTGTTACCGTGGAGGTTCCTGCAGACCCGTGGCTTTCCACAAAATTCTGCACCCAGCCTGGGCCTAGGAGCGAGGACTTATTCCCAGGGCGACTGCTCGTATTCGCGCACGGCGCTGTATGATCTGCTCGGCGTCCCCTCCACAGCCACGCAGGCCCAAATCAAGGCGGCTTACTACCGTCAGTGCTTTCTCTACCACCCGGACCGCAACTCCGGAAGCGCGGAGGCCGCCGAGCGCTTCACGCGCATCTCCCAGGCCTACGTGGTGCTGGGCAGTGCCACCCTCCGTCGCAAGTATGATCGCGGCCTGCTCAGCGACGAGGACCTGCGCGGACCTGGCGTCCGGCCCTCCAGGACGCCCGCACCCGACCCCGGCTCGCCGCGTACCCCGCCGCCCACCTCTCGGACCCACGACGGTTCTCGGGCCTCCCCCGGCGCCAAGCGCACGATGTTCAACTTTGACGCCTTCTACCAGGCCCACTACGGGGAACAACTGGAGCGGGAACGGCGCCTGAGGGCCCGGCGGGAGGCCCTTCGCAAACGACAGGAGTATCGGTCCCTGAAAGGCCTCCGCTGGGAGGAGACCCGAGACACGGCTGCTATTTTCCTCATCTTTTCAATCTTCATCATCATTGGCTTTTATATTTAATCGGAGAGAGGAGGGAAGGGAAGTGTCCTCAGCCAACTCCCCAAAAACGGCCTTTTTTCCTGCCTCTGAACCCTTGGCCATTGATAATCTACCTCTGCTGGGATCCGAAGGAACTGTACTCCCCCTGCCCTCCCCGACCCGCCCAGCTTAGCCGATGACCTGCACATCGCTCCACTGTGGTCCAGAAAAGGAGGCCTTTCGATGTCTGAGAAAGAGGCTCCACGCTGTAGAGTCCCGAAAGCCCAGGAGTGAAGGGGTTCCTGGAGTCTCTAGGGTGCTTCTTCCAGAGTCTGTCTTCTTGCTTCCAGATGTGGTCAACTTCTGGAACACTCGCTGTAGCTTTATTGTAAAGCCCCGAGCAAGATTTATCTGCTCCTGCCCCGCATGTGTACGCTGGGCCTCCTCTGTAACCTTGAAATGTGCAATGTGACCAATTGTTGACTGCCAAAAGAAAAGGTCTGGGGTTGTACGAAACTTGTCTTTCTGTGACTTCCCCAAGCCGCAGGTGAGACCTGGTCCAGGGTAAGAATGGGATCGGTGGAGAGCCTGCCGTTCCTTCCGCTAAGGTCAGCCCCCTGGAGCACTCCTCCATCTGTTGATAGCATGTGGAAGTGAGAAAAAGTCATTGAGCATAAGGAATGAGTGTTCCTGTGCCCATATTTAGTGTGTGACCTTGGAGAAGTTACTCTGTGGGCATGACAGCAGAGGAGAAAATCATTTGGCATCTTGAGGTCTGTCATGCTTTATTATCCATAGTTTTTGGGGGGTTTTTTGTTTTGTTTTGTTTTTGAGATGGTGTCTTGCGCTCTGTTGCCCAGGCTGGAGTGCAGTGGTGCGATCTTAGCTCACGGCAACCTCCACCTCCCGGGTTCAAGCGATTCTCCTGCCTCAGCCTCCTGACTGTGTAACTGGGATTACAGGCTCCCACCACCACACCTGGCTAGTGTTTTGTATTTTTAGTAGATACGGGTTTCACCATGCTGGCCAGACTGAGGTCTCGAACTGCCGACCTCTGCCCGCCCAGCCTCCCAAAGTGCTGGGATTGCAGGCATGGGCCACTGCACCCGGCCCTATTATCCATAGTTCTGATCCACAGGGATTACAGCATGATGCTAGCAGGGCCAGGTTCATCCTTGGGACAGTGTGGCTGGCTGTCACCTGGTCCTCCCTTTACCAGCCAGCCCCATTGCACACTGCAGCCCATCCCCTCCCAGAAATAGAGTGACAAACTCCACACTTAAGTCCCCTGTTTCTGCTTAACTTGCAGTGCTTATCACAGGCCCTTCCTTAATTTTTTAAACAAGGCTGCTTGAGGCTGGGGTAAATTTTGGGACTGTGGGAGTACACAGGACTACTGAGGGACGGGGGGTTGGTGGCTTGGTGTTCAAGGTGGAGACTTGGTTCTTTACGCAGAGCTGGCTAAAGGCGTGTTTTTTCTGCTCTGTTTCTCATTCATGTTAAGTAGTTGGTCATCACTGGTCAGAGCTGCTGCTGTAGCTCTCTTAACTGTGAGTCACTGGACGTCGGCAGTGAGTTGGCTGTGAGATTGTAGGTGCTCAAGTGTTTATGCTCGGGACTGAATGTAAATCTGTAAAAGGGGAAAATCCTCGCAAGAGGTCTACGAGAAGGATGAGGGCCCAAGTCTAGGGTCTAAACAAAGCCAGGAGTGGTTTGGTATATTACTGAGTGCAATCATTGTGTGCCATTCCTGCACTCAATGTATTGTGTAAAATCCTTAGGTAAAATGGGATAAACCCACAGCTGGTCCTACTTGGCCTCTTGAAAACCATTCCATCATTGTGCCAATCTAGCCTGAAAAGAAAAAAAAAAAAAAAAACCATTGATTGTCTCTTGCCTTGGAGGTTGGGGGTATGCCCCTACTCAAGGCTTTGCAGTGACCATATGATGCAGTAGTGAAGATCTGGGGCCTCGCACAACACTTTGGGATCCACCCAAGGCGGTCGGATCACTTGACCTCAGGAGTTGGAGACCAGCCTGGGCAACACGGCAAAACTCCATCTCTACAAAAATCACAAAAATTAGCCAGGTGTGGCAAGTGCCTGTAGTCCCAGCTACTCAGGAGGCTAAGGTGGGAGAATCGCTTGAGCCTGAGAGGTCATGGTTGCAGTGAGCTGCGATCCTGCCACTGCATTCCAGCCTGGGCTACAAAGCTAGACCCTATCTCAAAAAAAAAAAAAAACGGTTTGAGCCCAATCTGGTTCAGACCTGTTTGGCTCAGTGAGCCTGGACTTGAGGGGAGGGGATATGTACTTTTTAAAAGAACATTTACTGTTACTATGTTTCATATTTAGAAAACAGGACAGAGACTTTTTTCTGGAAAAACAAAACTGCAGGAAGTGGAGTTTCTTTTTTCTGGAAAAACAAACTGCATGAAGTGGAGTTTAGCAAAATGTTCTGAAACTAGTGCTTCTCAACCAATAAAGCAGGCACGACAGAAACAGTGGGGCAAGGGCTTTTTGTTCTAGCCAAACAGGTGGACGCCTTTCGATGTGGGTTTGTAAAGCACTAGTGGTCTAATAGCATGGGCTCCTTGAGATAGACCTCTGAAGTTTGTTTTCTCAGTCAAGATCCCAGCCAGGAACCTTCCCTTTGAGCCCCCGAACCTGGGGTACATAGAAAGTTCCAGAAGGTTCAGACTGGGGGTGGGTCCAGACTAAAGTAAACTTCTGGGACATTCCATGAAACTCTAAGCAAAGTATTCTATAAGGTTTACTAACCATCATCCAATCCTAAGCCCCTCCCCTGGCCTAGCACAAGGCCTACTCCGTAATGTCATCCCTTTATGTCTCGGTTTTGTAGGCCAGAGCTAACCTCTGAGGGGCCCCACTCCCTGCCTGCCCTGAAACTGAGCCTGTACTCTTCATGGAAAGGAAAATGTGTAGGAGGCTTTTTGAAGGACCCCCAAAAGGTTCCCATGGTCACATTTTTCCCCCACTCACTCAGATTGGCTTGAGTCTTTTCTTTCTCTGCTACCTGGCAAGTGGAGGCTGAACTCGGCCATGACCTTAGCCCCTGCCTCCTAGGGGCTATTCCGTAATTCCTGGTTGTGGAGGATAGCTCAGACATGCCCAGCCTTAATCCTTTTTCTTTTTCACAAACTGAAACAAAACTCCCTAGAAGTTTGGACCTAGGATGGGAGAGTAGGGTAAAGGGGCCCAGCCTGGCCCAGGCTGTGCTCAGTGGGTTGGGGAGGGGGGTACTGGTATGGCACGAGGCCGAGTGAGCAGCAGGCGTGGTTCCTAAATGGGGAGACAGAGGCCACAAGACAGGAACCAAAGGCGCACAGGTCTGGGTAATTGTGGTGGTGTCTTTGGGCTTGAATGGGACTTTATTTCTCCTGAGCCAAACTGCTTTTTCCTTTCTGTTGCCGTTTATTTATTGCTGGGTGAGATGACCCTTTACAGATCCCAGTGTTGAGGAAGTAGGCTTTCTCCCTCTTCCTTTTGAGGTTCCAGCATTTCATTCATTGAGTGCACCTCTGTATGAGCCAAATTGATTAGGAATAGCTTACCTTAGGCCACAGAGCTGTTCTACTGGGTCACGATTGACTTGGAGTGGCCACCAACACTCCCTTTTTTGGAAATGGAAGAGGTCTGTGTTTCAAACCGTTGGGCTTCCTGGAAGGTCGTCAGACCCCGTGCAAACAGGCTGAGAGAGGGACGGCTGATAAGTGGTGGTGCTACCTCAGTCCACACTCTGGAATTCAGTGCACTAGAAAAGCGGGCCCTGTCCTGGCCTTTGCCTCCTCTCAGTTCCTCAGCACCATGATGAAGTCACACGCTGCCACCTGCCCACGGGGAAGATCATGAGGGAAAGCCTGGCACAATGGCGTGCACCTGTGGTCCCAGTTACTTGGGAGGCTGAGGCAGGAGGATTGCTTGAGCCCAGGAGTCCAAGACTGTAGTATACAAAGATCTCGCCTATGAATAGCTACTGTACTCCAGCTGGGCAACACAGCAAGACCTCATCTCTAAAAAGAAAAACAAGCCGGGCGCGGTGGCTCACCTCTGTAATCCCAGCACTTTGGGAGGCCAAGGCGGGAGGATCACCTGAGGTCAGGAGTTCAAGACCAGCCTGACGAACATGGAGAAACCCCGTCTCTACTTTTAAAAAATACAAAACTACCTGGATGTGGTGGTGTATGCCTGTAATCCCAGCTACTTGGGAGGCTAAGGCAGGAGAATCACTTGAACCTGGGAAGCAGAGGTTGCGGTGAGCCGAGATCGCGCCATTGCACTCCAGCCTGGGCAACAAGAGCGAAACTCCGTCTCAAAAAAAAAAAGGAAAAACAACATCATGGGAGAAGACCTACCTTGCCTGCCCTCAGCAGCTCAGCTCCGAGGTCCAGCTTGCAGCCGTCATGGTTTTGTGCAAAGTAGCTGAGTGTCCCTCTGTTAATGTGTGCAAACCATGGTGAGAGCTGAGCCTGGATCTCAAGACCTTGCATAGGCCAAACATGCTCAACGCATGCAGAGAGCTCATCTCTCACTATCTGTCCTGAAGTCACAGCGTTGCTATGGATCTAGCCACCTCACCAGTATCTCTTAAGGCTAGGGTCCTGTCAACTAGTCTTGTGGTGGGTTGGCTCTCCCATCCTGCCCTTATCCCTTCAAAATTCACATCCTCAGCCCTGAGAGGGGACAGCCACTTTAGACAAAAGAAGGCAGGTTTCAGGGCCTGGCACGGTGGCTCTTGCCTGTAATCCCAGCACTTTCAGAGGCCGAGGCAGGCAGATCACTTGAGGTCAGAAGTTCAAGACCAGCTTGGCCAATATGGTGAAACCGTGTCTCTACTATAAACACAAAAAAAATGGCCGGGTGTGGTGGCTCACGCCTGTAATCTCAGCACTTCAGGAGGCCGAGGTGGGCGGATCACTTGAGGTCAGGAGTTCAAGACCAGTCTGGCCAACATGGTGAAACCCCGTCTCTACAAAAATATAAAAATTAGCCGGGCATGATGGTGGGTGCCTGTAATCCCAGCTACTCAGGAGCTGAGGCAGGAGAATCGCTTGAACCTGGGAGGCGGAGGTTGTAGTGAGCCAAGATCGCGCCACTGCACTCCAGCCTGGGCAACAGAGCAAGACTCCATCTCAAAAAAAAAAAAAAAAAAAAAACACACATTGGCTGGGCGCAGTGACTCACGCCTGTAATCCCAGCACTTTGGGAGGCCGAGGTGGGTGGATCACGAGGTCAAGAGATCAAGACCATCCTGGCCAACATGGTGAAACCCCATCTCTACTAAAAATACAAAAAATTAGCTGGGCGTGGTGGCGCGCACCTGTAGTCCCAGCTACTTGGGAGGCTGAGGCAGGAGAATCGTTTGAACCCGGGAGACGGAGGTTGCAGTTAGCCGAGATTGTGCCACCGCACTCCAGCCTGGCGACAGAGCAAGACTCCATCTCAAAAAAAAAAAAAAAAATTAGCTAGGCATGGTGGCACACACCTGTAATCCTAGCTACTCAGGAGGCCAAGGTGGGAGGATAGCTTGAACCCAGGAGGCGGAGGTTGCAGTGAGCCAAGATCGTGACACTGCACTCCAGCCTGGGTGACAGAGTGAGACTCCATCTCAGTAAAAAAAATGGCGGGGAAGGCCTGTTTGAGGAGTACGAAGGGCAGACGGATTTGGGGTTCACAGGCCACAGTCACCTTGCAGACGGTATTTGGCTGGCACAGTGTCCTAAAACAACTTTACCCAACATTCAAAATTTGGGCATAAAAACCGATTTTTTTTTTTTTTTTGAGACGGAGTCTTGCTTTGTCCCCCCAGGCTGGAGTGCAGTGGCGCAATCTCAGCTCACTGCAACCTCCACCTCCTAGGTTCAAGTGATTCTCCTGCCTCAGCTTCCCGAGTAGCTGGGATTACAGGCACATGCCACTACGCCTGGTTAATTTTTGTATTTTTAGTAGAGACAGGATTTCGCCGTGTTGGCCAGGCTGGTCTCAAACTCCTGACCTCAAGTGATCCACCCTCCTCGGCCTCTGAAACTGCTGAGATTATAGGCATGAGCCACTGCCCCCATAAAAACAGGTTTCTAATCTCTCAAAAAATGAGAAAATCTACCGGGCGCAGTGGCTCACACGTGTAATCCCAGCACTTTGGGAGGCCAAGGCGGGTGGATCACCTGAGATCAGGAGTTCAAGGCTAGCCTGACCAACATGGAGAAACCCCATCTCTACTAAAAATACAAAAAAACCAGCCGGATGTGGTGGTGCACGCCGGTAATCCCAGCTACTCAGGAGGCTGAGGCAGGAGAATCACTTGAACCCGGGAGGGAGAGGTTGCAGTGAGCCGAGATAGCGCCATTGCACTCCAGCCTGGGCAACAAGAGTGAAACTCCGTCTGAAAAAAAAAAAAAAAAGAAAATCTGCCACCATTCAGTTCACGTACCTGCATTAGCGCTGTGGGAGAAGCTCAGTAGCATTTCCCCTTTGAGGCCAGGCGCAGTAGTGCACGCCTGTAATCCCAGCACTTTGGGAGGCCAAGGTAAGCGGATCCCTTGAGCCCAGGAGTTCGGGACCAGCCTGGGCAGCATGGCAAAACCCCATCTCTACTAAAAATACAAAAATTAGCCAGGCATGGTGGCGCGCACCTGTAGTCCCAGCTACTTGGGAAGCTGAGGTGGGAGGATGGCTTGAGCCTGGGAGGTTGAGATTTCAAGTAAGCTATGATCACATCACTGCACTCCAGCCTAGGTCACAGACAAAGACCCTGTCTCAAAAAAAAAAGACAACAAAAAAAATTTTCGTCCATTTAGATGAGACATCACTCCCCAGTTTGCTGCACTTCCACCAACAGGGGTGAAGTGTAAAAGGCCTTTTATCTCCACACTTGCACCGTTTTTCCCATAGCAGAAAAACATTTCTGTACCCCACGCCCATCAAGAGGGAGAGCAAAAAAGTAAAAAGGTACCATGCATTTTCAGAAAAATAGGGGCAGGAGAATTTCTTCCTGGAAAGGGACTGCTTTGCACCTCTGTGTCACCATCCTGGCCCCTGAAGGCATTTGAGTTTGCAAATTCCTATATCGTATGTTGCTGCAAGAGCCTGCACTTTATGCAGGGAGGTTGAGTGAAATCTTACTTTCATTGTGGGACAAGGGGAATCTCTCGAGAGGTCTACAGCAATGATAAGCTTAGACACAACCAGAGGCCCTTTGGTACAGTAACACCAGTTCCTTCACTCCGTCTTTTGTGTAAAATCCTTGTATACACTGGGATAAACTTGCAGCAAGTCCAACTGGGTCTCTTAGAAACCATTCGATTCTCTAGCCTTGGAGGTCAGGGGCAAGCTCTTAGCCATGGCTTTGCAGGGACTACACGATTCAGTGGTGAAGGTTTGAGCCCACACTGGTTGGAGCCTGCTTAGCTCAGTGAGCCTTGATTGGTTAGGAAAAAGAAAAAGCACATTTAATGTTACTATGTTTCATATTTGGAAACCAAGAGGGGGAAGGTTAGAAAAATGCAGAAGCTAGTGATTCCCAAACAAAGAGGTATAAATAATAGACTTTCTTGAGGAACAGGGAGCTGTGTTTTTATTAAAAGGGGTGGGAGTTTTATTTGGAGACTTCTTTGGTTTTGTTTTGTAAAAGCAAGCAAAATGGTATCTAATAGGTAGGACCTTTCTCATGAGCCCCCTGATGCAGACCCTCAAGTTTGTTCTCTCTCATAGATCACAGCCAGGAACATTCCTGCCTGCCCCCCTCCCCTGAATCTAGAAGCAGCAAGTTCAAGAAGGTTTTAGGCAAAAGGAAGGGCCCAGAGTGCTGCACCTTCCAGAACATTCCAGAACATTCCATGTACCTTCAAGCAAAAGGGGTTAATGATTTTTCAAACCATCCAACTATAAGCCTTTCCATGGCCCACCCAGAACTGGGCCCACTCCACTCTGGTGGTGTCCATCCTCACCTGCCTCTGATCATTTTCAGGCTGGAGCTGAACACAGAGGGGTCTCACTCCCTGCCCCTCTAAAGCAGAATCAGCTCTGTGCAAGACAAGGTGTGTGCGAGGCCTTCTGAAGGACCCCATCTGGTTCCCATGGTAACACTTCTTCCTAGTCCCTCTCTTGTCCATGTCTCAACTTTCTCTGCTTCTTACCTACCCTGAGGAGGGGAGGCTCAACCTGGTAGCTGCTGCCTTCTAAAGGCTGCTCCCCAATTCATGATAGTGGAGAAAGGTTCAGACCTGCCCAACCTTTGCCCCTTTTTCCCTTTTGGTTGCAAACTCTACACCATGTCCATCATGAAGGAGAGCCAAAAAAAAAAAAAAAAAAAAAAGTGGGGGCCGGGCGCAGTGGCTTACACCTGTGATCCCAGCACTTTGGGAGGCCAAGGTGGGTGGATCACGAGGTCAGGAGATCGAGACCATCCTGGCTAACATGGTGAAACCCCGTCTCTACTAAAAATACAAAAATAATTAGCCAGGCATGGTGGTGGGCGCCTGTAGTCCCAGCTACTCGGGAGGCTGAGGCAGGAGAATGGCATGGACCCAGGAGGTGGAGCCTGCAGTGAGCCGAGATCGCGCCACTGCACTCCAGCCTGGGCGACACAGCGAGACTCCGTCTCAAAAAAAAAAAAAAAAAAAAAAGGCCGGGCGCGGTGGCTCACACCTGTAATCCCAGCACTTTGGGAGGCCAAGGCGGGCAGATCACCTGAGGTCAGGAGTTTGAGACCAGCCTGACCAACATGGAGAAACCCCGTCTCTACTAAAAATACAAAATTAGCCGGGCTTGGTGACACATGCCTGTAATCCCAGCTACTCGGGAGTCTGAGGCAGGAGAATGGCTTGAACCTGGGAGGCAGAGGTTCCAGTGAGCCGAGATCGCTCCATTGCACTCCAGCCTGGGCGAGAAGAGCGAAACTCCATCTCAAAAAAAAAAAAAAACAAAAAGCAGAAAAAACAGCAGGGAACCATGCATTTTCAGAAAAATGGGACAAAGGTACTTTTTCGTGGGAATGGACTGCTTTGCACCCTGGAAGCTTGGACCAGGAATGGGAAGCCAGGGCAGGAGGGGCCCATCCTGCCCCAGACTGTGCTGAGAAGGAGAGCATGGGGGAGAGGTCTTCCAAGGCTGCTCAGTCTTTGGTCACATCAGCAGGAACTCAGCGGTTCTGGTGTCCCTTGGCCTCCAGCAGCTGAAGTGCCAGCAGTGAAGAGAGTAGAACCAAGACCAAGGTGGGATGGAGGTTCTGAAGTGGGCACTCTCAGTGCTTAAACTGTGCCTGTACTAGGGGGGCACTCTGACTGTCTAGGCCTGAGGCTCTAAAGCTCCCACAGCCCAATCCCTCTAGCTACAGCCGACATCTCTAAAAAGCCCATCAAGCAGTTGCTGCCCCCACATCATCAGGGATGGGGACCATCCACCTCACAGAGCACCCCTAACTTTTTTTTTGGGTGGGGGAACGGAGTTTCACTTTTGTTGCCCAGGCTGGAGTGCAGTGGCGTGATCTCGGCCCACTGCAACCTCTGCCTCCCAGGTTCAAGCAATTCTCCTGCCTCAGCCTCCTGAGTAGCTGGGATTACAAGTCCCTACCACCATGCCTGGCTAATTTTTGTATTTTTAGTAGAGATGAGTTTTCGCCATGTTGGCCAGGCTGGTCTTGAACTACTGACCTCAGGTGATCCACCCACCTTGGCCTCCCAAAGTGCTGGGATTACAGGCATGAGCCACCGCGCCTGGCCTCATCCCTAATTTAAGAGCCTCAAACGGAGCCAAAATCTGGCCCCTTATGGTTTCCACCGATTGGTCTTAGTTTTGACCTGTGGTTCCCACCCACTGGTCTTGGCTTTAACCTCTGGTTCTAGGTGACCCAACCCTTTAGAGATTCAAAGGCTCAATATCACACACAAACACACGTTTCAAACAGATCCCTCAACTGTTCCTCACTGACTGTTCTTTCTCATCCTTATTTCTCCAAAGGTGCCATTTGGGGTGGGTGGGGGGAGGGGCCCCTCTTCCAGTAAAAAACTTAAGTGAAAAGCAAATCTACCCCAACACCTCCCTCTTTCCAGATAGTTATGTCCTTATTAACATGGACCAAGACCATATTAGCTTTGTAGGCTTCCACAACACTGTGACTGTCCCCTTTTATTTGCAAGAACTTCCACGCACACCTCCCTGCCAAACTGCATCTCATTGGACTTGACCTAAGCTGATCCAAGGTATATCCCACCTCCTTGTCCCACAATCATCAGCCAAACTGGCACCTAGCGTTCCCCCTGGCTGAGGACAGATGCTATCAGTCCTGCAAAATGCCCTTCATCACTCCATGGGGACAGTCATTTGGCGGGCCAGAGAAGACCAGGTACCATCCCGATTGGGCTTACGGGCAACCCAGGAAAAGGTGCGTACGGGTGAGGCAACTGGAGAACCAAGGTGGAGCAGTGAGTGCTTCTGACCAGAAGTGCTGGGAAGTTAAGATTTAGGAAAGGCTCTGACGGGTTGGTAATCAGAGAAGGCTTCATGGAAGAGGCAGCGGCGGTGTTGGACCCGGACAGCTGGGCTTTGCATGGGCAGA
Organism: Pongo abelii; assembly: GCF_028885655.2. Classification (NCBI taxonomy): domain Eukaryota; kingdom Metazoa; phylum Chordata; class Mammalia; order Primates; family Hominidae; genus Pongo; species Pongo abelii. Next base: position 14,831,504 of record NC_071991.2, read on the forward strand.
AAGGAGGGGAGAGCACCTCAAAAGTAGGAAGTGGAAGCGCAGGAGCTGAGCTGTGGAGGCTGCAACAGCAGAGAGTAGTCGGGCAGCATCGTCATCCTTATCATCACATTTATTGACGGCCCCTAAGAGGCGGGGCTGGGGACAGAACGTACAAAGACAAGGACCTGCCCTCAAAAAGCTTCCATTCTAAGGAGACAGGGACAGAAAAATACAGAATGGTCTTTCCTGGGGATGGCCCACTCTCACCTGCGCAGGTCAGAAGCCCCTGGCCTACCTTGCCCCAGGGTCTGGAGCATGTGTGGACACGTAGTGGCCCCAGGGCCACAGTGTCCCTGGCCCCACAGCCGAGGCCTGACCACCTGGCTTCTAGGCCGTGGGCCCCAGAATTTGGGAGAAAGGTAGGCTCAGGACGTGATGTAAAACACTCCTGGTGGCCTTGGCGTTGTGCGAGCCCAGTGGAGTGGTGGGGTGCGACAGGTCCCCTTGGCAAGGCCCCTGGGGGACCCAGGCATCTTCCCAGGCCCCTGTAGGTGAGTCAAGTTCTTGAATGGGGCTGGTCCATCACCCTAGAGGCCCCGGGGCATGGAAACAAAAAAGGCAGGTGTCTTCAGCGCCAGAGGCATAAAGCCCTGCCCACCCACCCCCAGCCCCCTCTCGGGCCTCTTCCAGGGGACCCTCCTCCCCAGCTCAGCCTCCAGGGCCAGGGCCTGCCTGAGGCCAGGGGGAGGGGCCTGCCCCTCCCCCCACCCAGGCAGTGGGGGAGGAGGAGGAGCCACGCATCAAGTTTGTCTAGGCCCCCCAACTGGGGGGCCGCACCGTGGATCCTACCGGTGGGGGGGCTCTGGCTGCGAGGGCCGAGGGCTCAGCAGAGGGGCCGGGCCGAGGGGGCACCCGGGGGAGCCCTTCAGTGGGGGCACTGGGCGGGAGTCCAAGGGGGGCAGGCTCCGGGGCACTGCTGGTGGCCCCCGGGCGGCCCCAGTGGGCAGGACAGCTGCAGCCGGGAAGGATTTGGGGGGATCAGCAGCCGAGGTCGGGGCCGGCTGGGCAGAGCGCTCCCGACGCCGCAGCAGCTCCTGCAGCTTCTCTGCCTGCGTCCGCCTCAGGTGGGCCAGGGCGCGGCCACGCTGGAAGGCAGGCAGGAAGGCCTCCAGGCTTTGCTCCCCCAGCAGCAGCTGCTCCATCTGCTCCTGGGCCGGGAGGGAACGGAAGGCTTGGGAAGGGCACAACCACAGACTGGGGACTGGTCCTCACCCCTTCCCACCCTGAGGCCCTCCCCATGGTGATCACCCCTCAGCTGGGGGACAGGGGACCTGCGTTCCAGCCTGGGCCTGCCTCTGATTTACCTGCTGAATGAACTGCGGGCAAATGTCCTCCCACTCTTTTTTTTTTTTTTTTTTCTGAGACAGAGTCTCACTGTGGCCCAGGCTGGAGTGCAGTGGCGTGATCTCGGCTCACTGCAACCTCCACCTCCTGGGTTCAAGCGATTCTCCTGCCTCAGCCTCCCAAGTAGCTGAGATGACAGGCATGCACCACCACACCCGGCTAAATTTTTTTTGTATTTTGTAGAGACGGGGGTTTCACCATGTTGGTCAGGCTGGTCTCGAACTCCTGACCTCAGGTGATCCGCCCGCCTCGGTCTCCCAAAGTGCTGGGATTACAGGCATGAGCCACCGTGCCCGGCCCTAACTTCTAAAATAAGGATGCCATCACCAGACCTGCTGGATCAGAGATGAGGCAGGAGCAGAGGCAGGGACAAATGTGAAGTATAGACTTAACATGTCCTTCGGGTGTCCACCACCTTCAGCTCACTGAGCGGTGCACTCCCAACCCAGCACAAAGTCTGCCCCAGCTCCTCTGCAGCCCCAGATCCACGCTGCCCTGGCCCAGTCACAGGGGAGCCCGAAAAAAATTCACAGGTAGGAAAGTGAGCCCTGCTGGCTGACCAGTGCTAGTGGACAGCAATGCTAGGCTCTCCTATGGGCCAGACATTCAGGGTGGACTTCCCAGAGGAGGGGCTCCCCAGCCTGAGGTGTAAGAATGAGCCAGGGGGTGGCGGAGAATGGGTTTCCCTCCTGGTCCCCAGCCCCAGCCACCCCTCCCCTCACCTCTGCCTCCTGCTCCGCCTCTTCTAGCTCAGCCTGCAGCCAGCCCAGCGCGCAGTGGGGACTCCAGCGATGCATGCTCTCCTCTGAGGGCCACACAGGGACAGAGTGACAGACAGGCCAGGGCCCCTGGCTTGCACTCTCCCGCTGACCCCATGTGATTCTATATTTCCCTTTTCCCTGGTCTAGAGCCTCAGTTTCCTCATCTGTACCGTGCCCATGTGACCGCTTTGTGGATCCGGCCCCTACCAAGTTTCTGCCCCTCGTCCTAGTACAAAAGAGACGGGGGAGGCTTTGTCCCCCACAGCACCTCAGGGGGACCCTGGGTATTGGGTCCCCTTTCTCCCACCCAACCCTCCCCACTTCCTCTCACTTCCTCAACTCTACTGCCCAGCAAGCCAGGAGCAGGTCCGCCCAACTCCCATCCATCAGAGCCTGGCACTTCCCAAGGCCAACCCACCGGATGGCCAACTGCCCCCACCAGCCCCAGGCGGTTCTCCCAGACGTGCCCTCACCCAGTCGCTGTAGCTTGTCTGCGCAGTTCTCGGCCACCTCACGAAGCTCCTGGTATTTGATGGCCAGGGCAGCCCGGCCCATCTCCAGGCGGGGCCGCAGGGCCAGGTTCTCCTTGGCCAGCGCGTAGTTGGAGGCCAGGCAGGCCTCACGCTCCAGCTGCAGGCCCTGGAACTGCGGGCAGAGAGGAGCTAAGAGGCCCGCTCAGGGGATCTGCCCTGTCCACCCTACTGCCCCGTCCACCCTACTGGGCGACCGTGCCTGCGGGCCAGGCCAAAGGCACCTGTCAGGCACCAGCCTTCAGGGTGGCGAACCCAACAGGTGAAGGGAAAACGACAGGCCGGGACCAGACCTGGCTCTGCCCTGAGCTCCCTCTCTGGCCTCAGTTTCCTCTTTTACAAATCGAGTTATAAACATCCACCTTACGGGGTTGTTGTGAGACTTAAGTGAGGAAAACTATAAAGGCCTCTACAAATGTTAGTTAATTTTTAATTTTTCAATTAATATGTCTGCTCAGGTCCCGGAGGAGTGCCCCTCCCTCCTCTGCCCCATTTTCCATGCATGGACAGCTTCCCTCTCACTCCAGGCCTTTGTCTGTTTCCTCCTCAGGTGTTTGCACCGAAAACACTCCCACCCTCTGCTCATCCTCTCCAGAGGGCTGTCTGCACCCCGTCCCCTCACAGCACCCCCTCGGGTCACCCTCTCTTCCCTTCCCACCCTCCTCCTCTGCCTCCAGTGGAATCCTCACACCCCAAGGAATACACACCCCCTTTTCCTCCCTGCTCCGGGCTTACAGCAGCCCCTGGTCCTGGAGAAGGCTTTTTCCTTGTCTCTAGCAGGGCCCAGCCTCCCCTCCCTGCCCCTGGAGAACGCACTCCCCTCCATCTGTCCCCTGTGGGATGCACAAGCCCCTCCTCGCCTGCCTGCTTTCAACACACACTTTCCCTTTCTGCCCCCCACAGACAACCAGCCCGGGCCTATCTCCCGTGAAATATACAACTTTCTCTTACGGTGGCCTATGCAATACACACGGCAGCTTCCAGCACCCCTCCCCAACGCCAGGCACAAAGCCCCCTCTTGAGCCCCCAGAATGCGTGAACCCCCAACGGCCCCTCCAGGTGTCAAACAGGCCCCTAGTTCTCCCAGTGGAAGGCGCCTCCTCTTTCTGGCCCTTACAGAATGTGGGTGTGCGAGCCAGGGCCCCCCACAACACAGACCCCCGGAACACACCTCCCCGGAGCATCCGCTGTAGGACACGCCTCGCGGCCATCCCAGGGGTGCACAGGCGCCCCCCTCGGGTCACCGGCGCCCCACCCGCCCCAGGCCAGCTCCAAGCGCCCCCTCCCCCGGGGGTGGCTCCGCGGGGCCCACTCGTACGTGCCAGGCTCCGCGCCCACGGGCGGCCCCGCGGCCCGGCCCGCGCGGCCCTTCGCTCGGGCGGCAGGTCCCGCAGGCCGCTGCCCGTCCCCTGCGCCCCCCGCCCGAGCCCCCCGCGCTACCTTCCTGCTGAGCCGCACGATCCGGTCCAGCTTGGGCTCATCCTGAAGCAGGTCCCGGAGCTGCCCGGTGCTGAGGATCCCAAAGCGCCCCGGGCTGCCGGGCTCCGGCCCCGCCCGCGCCGCCCGGGCCCGGTACATGCCGCCCGCCCGCGCCCCCAGCTCGGCTGCTGGCTCGGCCCGCTCGGCCCGCTCCGCCCCGGCTCCGCTCCGCTCCGCTCCGGCTCCGGGATCCGCTCCGGCTCCGGCCGCACGCGCCACTCCGCCGCCAGGGGGCGCCCCGCCCGCTCTTAAAGGAGCCGCTGCGCCGGGGCTGGGGGTGGGGCAGGGAGGGGGCGGGCCTCACCCCTCCCCGCCCCGGCCGCGCCGCGCCTCCCGCACCCCAGGATCGCCCAGCAGCCCGATCTCCCCGCCCCTCCCGGAATCTGAGTCGCCCTGCTCTGCGCCCCAGCACCGGGCCTGGCTCACCACGCCCCCAGGCACGGACTCTCCCACCCCGGACGGTTACAATTTGCAGAGCCCGTGCACATTTTCCCCTCGGATGGCAACTACAAATTTCTGACTTTGGCCGGGCGCCGAGGGTTCCTGCCTTGCAGCCCTCCCCAAGCTTCAGTTTTCTCTTCTGTAAAATGGGGTTGGAGATGGTGAGCGCTGACTTGCTGGCCGGGCGCAGTGGCTCTCTCCTGTAATTCCAGAGATTTGGGAGACCGAGAAGGGAGGATCGCTTGAGGCCAGGAGTTTGAGACCAGCCTGGGCAACATAACAAGACCCCCGTCTCTATTAAAAAAAAAATTAAAAATTGTCAAAAGAGTGAAAAGAACAATTTTGAAAAGTATTAAAATGTTTTTTAAAAGTATCCGGACATGGTGGCATGCGTCTGTAGTCCTAGCTACTCAGGAGGGAGAGGTGGGAGATTGCTTGAGCTCAGTTTTGAGACCAGCCTGGGCAACAGCAAGACCCCATCTCTATAAAAATAAAATTAAAATGCTGAGGGATAGTGATATGGCTAGCAGTGTTATAATGAATACACGTAGTAGGTCAATACCCACTTGTTATTTTAGAGATGCAGAAGCATCACAGAGGCCGGGCACAGTAGCCCATGCTTGTAATCCCAGCACTTTGGGAGTCCAAGGTGGCTGAATCATTTGAGGTTGGAAGTTTGAGACCAGCCTGACCAACAAAAATTAGCTGGGCGTGGTGGTGGGCGCCTGTAATTCCAGCTACTCGGGTGGCTGAGGCAGGAGAATCGCTTGAACCTGGGAGGCGAAGGTTGTAGTGAGCCGAGATAGCACCACTCCACTCCAGCCTGGGCGACAGAGTGAGACTCCGTGCTCCCTCTCAAACAAAGGAAAAAAAAGAAAAAAAAGAGATGATGTCGCCTCCCTAAAGTCACATTACAGGTAAATGATACAGTCCCGTTTCTTCTTATTTGTACAGTGTCCACAGAGCATACGATGCCGCTCTGCGCTGAACACTGGGCTAGGCCCTGTGGGGACACTGTCCCTGCCCTCAGGGAGTTCATGGATTAAGGCAGAGTCCCATTCCCACTCAACTAACTCTAGTATAAGACAAATGGCAGGTGTCACCCCATGATGGCTTTGTGATTCCCATGTGATCCCCGATATGTCCTGTACCTTGTCTTTACAAATAGGTTAAGCCATTGTCCCCATCTCAGGAAATAGATACCCAGAAATTAAGTCAGACAATGAGTGACCCAGCCTGGGCAACATAGTGAGACCCCCATCTCTGCCAAACATAAAAAATAAAGTAGTCGGCCGTGGTGGCTCGTGCCTTTAGCCCCAGCTGCTCAGGAGGCTGAGGTGGGAGGATCACTTGAGCCCAGGAGGTTGAGGCTGCAGTGACCTATGATTTTGCCACTGTACTCCAGCCTGGGAAACAGAGCAAGACCCCATCTCAAAAAACAAAAACGACAACTGAGCTTGTTCCACCTTAATACACTGCTACAAAAGTACAAAGGGCAATTAGGAAGGCTTACCAGAGGAGGTGGCATTTGAGCTGGGTTTCAGAGGTTGAATAGGAGTTCTCAAGTTGAAGGAGAAAATGATGAAAGCAAACAGAAATCCATAAGCCAAGGCATAGGGGCGGGAAGAGCTGAGCAAGGACTCTCCCTATCCAGCCACAGCACGGTGGGCAGGCATGGTGCCAATGTCTGGGAGAAGCAGCAGGACAGGCTTGTTGACAGACCATAAAAGTAACACTTCTACTTTTTTTTTAAACACTTCTACATTTTTACGACAACTAAAATTGGCTTTCCCCTTCAAGACTCATCTGGAATATCACCACCTCCAGGAAGCCCTCTCCACCTTCCCAGGCTATGGGGTTATTCCCTTTTCCTCTGGACTCACACAGTCCCTTCACTTTCTTTTTAGACAGAGTCTCCCCCTGTCGCCCAGGCTGGAGTCAGTGGTGTGATCTCAGGTCACCGCAATCTTTGCCACCCAGGTTCAAACAATTCTCCTGCCTAAGTCTCTGGAGTAGCTGGGATCACAGGCATGCGCCACCACGCCCGAGTAATTTTTTTATTTTTTATTTATTTTTTTTTTTTGAGACAGAGTCTCACTGTTACCCAGGCCAGAGTGCAGTGACACGATCTCGGCTCACTACAAGCTCCGCCTCCCGGGTTCACACCATTCTCCTGCCTCAGCCTCCCGAGTAGCTGGGACTACAGGCGCCCACCCCCAAGCCCGGCTAATTTTTTGTATTTTTAGTAGAGACAGGGTTTCACCATGTTAGCCGAGATGGTCTCGATCTCCTAACCTCGTGATCCGCCCACCTCGGCCTCCCAAAGTGCTGGGATTACAGGCGTGAACCACTGTGTGCAGCCTTTTTTTGTGTGTTTTTAGTAGAGATGGGGTTTTCACCATGATGGCCAGGTTGGTCTTGAACTCCTGACCTCAAGTGATCCACCCGCCTCGGCGTCCCAAAGTGTTGGGATTACAGGCGTGAGCCACCATGCCTGGCCCCCTTCACCATTTATTTTAGCCCTTACCTTGCCTGTGGCCTTCTCTTTGGTTCCATTATTTTCTCCTTCAATTTCAGAACTCCTATTGCACCTCTGAAGCCCAGCTCAAATGTCACCTCCTCTGGTAAGCCTTTCTGAGCTCCCCAGTTTGCTCTGCCTCCTCAGGGCCCATTGTGTTCACTAAGTGTTCGGGGCTCTCCTGGATACTCCCTCTATCCAGCCCTCCCTCAGCCCCTCCCACTTTGTGTTACAAGCCTTCTTCAACCTAAAAGGCAGTGGTCAGCGCCAATGGGAGGTTCCTACCTCAGCTTGCCCCCTCTTTCTCGCTGATCCCCCTTTGTTCAGCCTCAATACCCCACAACAATGCCCCCTGTAAACCTTCCCCATACTCCACAGACAACCAAGCCCACTCATGTCCCTCAGCAGATAACTCTCCTGCCAGTTCCTGTCTCCACATCTTTGCTTTTTTTTTTTTTTTTTTTTTTTTTTTTAGAGACAGAGTCTCAATGTGTTGTCCAGGCAAGAATGCAGTGGCTCGTTCATAGCTCACTGTAGCCTTGAACTCCTGGGCTCAAAGGATCATCCCACCTCAGCTTCCCCAGTAGCTGGGACTACAGGCCTGTGCCACTGTGCCCAGCTAATTTTTTATTTTTTTGTAGCAATATGGACTTGCTATATTGTCCAGGCTGGTTTTGAACTCCTGGACTCAAGTGATCCTCGCACCATGGCCTCCCAAAGTGCTGGGATTACAGGCTTGAGCCACCGCGCCTGGCTGCATGTTATTTGCCTCTGTCCAGAGCCCTTCCTTCCCTACTGCCTCCAGGAAGGGCAACCTCTCTTCATTCCAAAGCCAACCCAGGTACCCTTGCTGTGGGTCTCACTTTCACCTGTCTCCTTTACTCCTTTAAGATGCCTTGGGAGGGGCACCGTGGCTCACGCCTATAACTTCAGCACTTTGGGAGGCCAAAGTGGGGCGAATCACCTGAGGTCAGGAGTTCAAGACCAGCCTGGCCAACATGGTGAAACCCTATCTCTACTAAAACTACAAAAATTAGCTGGGCGTGGTGGCTCACGCCTGTAGTCCCAGCTACTCAGGAGGCTGAGGCAGGAGAATTGCTTGAACTCAGCAGGTGGAGGTTGCAGTGAGCCAAGATTCTGCCACCGCACTTCAGCCTGGGTGACAGACCAAGAGTCCATCTTTAAAAAAAAAAGAGCCTTGTTCCACTACAGTAGTAATGAATGTCTGTCTGTCTGTCTGTCTCTCTTTCTGTCTCTTTCACCTGTAATTTCTGCCGTTAGACTTCCCTTTCTCTCTCCACTCAATATTTTGAAAGTACCCTCTACACCCTGCACTTCCTCTGTCCATTTTCTCACCACTTCCCCTTGTTCTGTTACTCAGTCTAATTTCAGTCCCTCCCACCATTTCAAGTGCATCCCTCTAGCCAAGGTTACCAACCACCTTCTTACTGCTAGGGCCCTGCTTTTTCACATTCAATACCATGGGCCACCCTTCTCTTCTTGATCACATAGAAATCAGAGCTCAGACATTTCATAGCTGTCAGGTTGGCACAAATTAAAAAGTCCAATAACATCAAGTGTTGGTGAGGAAGGGGAGCACCAGGAACTCTTAGGCAATGTTAGCAGAAGACAGAATCAGTTCACTCTGAAGAACACTTTAACAAACTGGGTAATTCAAAGATGCTCGTGTCACACCTACTCAGTTTTTTCCCTCTGTGGTAGATCCAATAATTCCCCCTGTCCCAAAAGACATCCCCATGCTAACCCTGGAACCTGTAAATATGTTACCTTATGTGGCAACAGGGACTCTACAAATGCAGTAGAGTTAAGAATCTTGGCCAGGCATGGTGACTCACACCTGTAATCCCAGCACTTTGGGAGGCCGAGGTGGGCGGATCACCTGAGGTTGGGAGTTTGAGACCAGCCTGACCAACATGGAGAAACCCCGTCTCTACCGAAAATACAAAATTACCTGGGTGTGGTGGCACATGCCTATAATCCCAGCTACTTGGGAGGCTGAGGCAGGAGAATCGCTTGAACCCGGGAGGCAGAGGTTGCAGTGAGCCGAGATCATGCCATTGCACTCCAGCCTGGGCAACAAAAGTGAAACTCCGTCTCAAAAAAATAAAAAGAGAAGAAAAGAACAAAATAATTTTGAGATGGTTGGGAGGCTGAGGCAGGATAATTGCTTGAACCTGGGAGGCAGAGCTTCAGTGAGCCGAGATGGCGCCACTGCACTCCAGCCTGGGCAACAGAGTAAGACTCCATCTCTAAAAAAAAAAATGCTGGGCGTGGTGGCTCATGCCTGTAATCCCAGCACTTTGGGAGGCCAAGGTGGGCAGATCACGAGATCAGGAGATCAAGACCATCCTGGCTAACACAATGAAACCCTGTCTCTACTAAAAATACAAAAAAATTAGCTGGGCGTGGTGGCGGGCACCTGTAGTCCCAGCTACTCAGGAGGCCGAAGCAGGAGAATGGCATAAACCCAGGAGGCGGAGCTTGCAGTGAGCCGAGATCACGCCACTGCACTCCAGCCTGGGTGACAGAGAGAGACTCTGTCTCAAAAAAAAAAAAAAAAAAAAGAAGAAATCTTGAGATGGGCCAGGCTTGGTGGCTCATGCCTGTAATCCCAGCACTTTGGGAGGCTGAGGCAGAAGGATCACTTGAGCCCAAGAGTACAAGACCAGTCTGCACAGTATAGTGAGACCCCCATCTGTACAAAAAAAAATTTTTTTTTAATTAGCCAGGTATGGTGGTGCATGCCTGTAGTCCCAGCTACTCAGGAGGCTGAGGCAAAAGGATCACTTGATTTCAGGAGGTAGATGCTGCAGTGAGCTATGATAGTGCCACTGCACTCCAGACTGGGCAACAGAGCAAGACCCTGACTCAAAAAAAAAAAAAAAAAAAAAAGACCCTTGATATGCAGTGAGCATCCTAGATCACCAAGTTGGACCCAACATAATCACAAGGGTTCTTATAAGAGGGAGGAGGGAGGGTCAGGATCCGAGAAGGAAATGCAATAGTGGAAGCAGAGGGTCAGAGTCAGGGAGAAACTGGTGGCTTTGAAGATGAAGGCAGAGGCCGTAAGCCAAAGAATGCAGGCAACCTCTGGAAGCAGAAAAAGGCAAGGGAATGGACTCGGCCCCTGGGGACTCCAGGAGGACACCTTAATTTCAGCCCAGTAAAGCTCATTTGGGGCAGGGCACGGTGGTTCACGTTTGTAATCCCAGCACTTTGGAAGGTGGAGGCGGGCAGATCGCTTGAGCTTAGGAGTTTGAGACCAGCCTGGCCAACATGGTGAGACCCCATCTCTACTAAAAATACAAAAATTAGCTCGGTGTGATGGCACCCGCCCATAATCCCAGCTACTCAAAAGGCTGAGGCACAAGAATCGCTCGAACCCAGGAGGTGGAGTTGCAGTGAGCCGAGATTGTGCCACTGCACTCCAGCCTGGGTGACACAGTGAGACTCTGTCCCAAAACAAACAAACAAAGAACCATTTTGGGCTCCTGACATCCAGAACTGTAAGATAATACATCTGAGTTGCCCAAAGCCACTGATTTTGTGTTAATTTGTTACAGTGGCTATAGTAAATTAATACAAACTTCTACAAAATTTTTCCCTCTTGGACTAGGAGGCAGGGACAGGAATTATTATTATTATTATTATTATTATTATTATTATTATTATTATTATTATTATTTTTGAGACAGAGTTTTGCTCTGTCACCTAGGCTGAGTGTGTGGTGGCACGATCTTGGCTCACTGCAAACTCTGCCTCCCAGGTTCAAGCGATTCTCGTGCTTCAACCTTCTGAGTAACTGGGATTACAGGCGTGTGCCACTACGCCCAGCTAATTTTTGTATTTTTAGTAGAGACGGGGTTTCCCCATGTTGGTCAGGCTGGTCTCCAACTCCTGACCTCAGGTGATCCGCTCACCTCAGCCTCCCAAAGTGCTGGGATTATAGGCGTGAGCCACCGCGCCCTGCCTGTATTATTTGTAGTAACAAAAAAACCTGGAAACAATCCAAATGTCCAACCATAGGAGAATGGCAAAGACACCAGCGTGTCTTCATACAATGGAGTACTTCATATATACAGCAACAAAAATGAGAAAACTACAGCCACGCATGTGAATTTGAATGAATCTCAAACAACACTGAGTGAAAAAGGGAAGCGGCAGAAAAATATATTCAGTATACTACTGTTTATATAAAGCTTAGAAACAGGCAAGATTGGCCAGGCGCGATGGCTCACGCCTGCAATCCCAATACTGTGGGAGGCCAAGGTGGGCAGATCATGAGGTCAAGAGTTCTAGACCAGCCTGACCAACAAGGTAAAACCCCATTTCTACTAAAAATACAAAACATTAGCCAGGAGTGGTGGCATGCGCCTGTAGTCCCTACTCGGGAGGCTGAGGCAGGAGAATCGCTTGAACCTGGTACGCGGAGTTTGCAGTGAGCCGAGATTGCGCTACTACACTCCAGCCTGAATGACAGAATGTGAGACTCCATGAAAGAAAGAAAGAGAGAGAGAAAAGGAGAAAGGGAGGAAGGGAGGGGAGGGGAGAGAGAGAGAGAGGGAAAGAAAGGAAGGAGGGAGGGAGGGAGGGAAGGAAGGAAGGAAGGAAGGAAGAGAGAAAGCCAGCCAAACTGTCCGGTCTAGTGGCTCACACCTGTAATCTCAACACTTGGGAGGCTGAGGCAGGAGGATTGCTTGAGCCAAAGACTCAAGGCTGCAGTGAGCTGTGGTCCCACCACTGCACTCCAGCCTGGGTGACAGAGCGAGACCCTGTCAAAAAAAGAAAAGAAACAGGCAAAACTATATTTTATATTGCTTAGAGATACATACAGAGTGAAAGTTTGGAAACAATAAACATAAAATTCAGAAGTGTAGCTGTCTGATAGAAGGGCTTTGGAGTTGGCAGGGAGACTCTGGGAACTTTAATGGCATTGATGGTTTGATTTTTTTCTTCTTAGAGACAGGGTCTCACTATGTTGGCCAAGCTGGTCTCGAACTCCTGGGCTCAAGCGATCCTCCCCTCTCAGCCTCCCAAAGTGCTAGGATTACAGGCATGAGCCACAGTGCCCTGTTGGCACAATCAATTGTAGAACATTTTCATCTCCCCCAAAAGAAACCTCGTACCCTGGCGGCTCACACCTGTAATCTCAGCACTTCGGGAGGCCAAGACGAACGGATCACCTGAGGTCAGGAGTTCGAGACCAGCCTGGCCAACATGGTAAAACCCCATCTCTACTAAAAATACAAAAATTAGCCGGCATTGGTGGGACGCGGTGGCTCACGCCTATAATCCCAGCACTTTGGGAGGCCGAGGCGGGCGGATCACGAGGTCAGGAGATCAAGACCATCCTGGCTAAAATGGTGAAACCCCCTCTCTACTAAAAATACAAAAAAAAATTAGACGGGTGTGGCAGCGTGCGCCTTTAGTCCCAGCTGCTGGGAAGGCTGAGGCAGGAGAATGGCGTAAACCCGGGAGGTGGAGCTTGCAGTGAGCCCAGATCGTGCCACTGCACTCCAGCCTGGGTGACAGAGCAAAACTCCGTCTCAAAAAAAAAAAAAAAAAAAAAAAGAGTTAGCTGGGTGTGGTGGTGTGTGCCTGTAATCCCAGCTACTCGGGAGGCTGAGGCAGGAGAATCACTTGAACCCAGGAGGCGGAGGTTGCAGTGAGCAGAGATCTCAACAGTGACTCTGCATTTGCCCCCAAGCCTGCCCACTCAGCCCTGGCAACCACAAATCTACTTTCTTTCTCTATAGATTGTCCTATCCTGCACATTTCCTATAAATGGAATCATATAATATATGGTCTTTCATGACTGACTTTTTTTTTTTTTTTTTGAGACAGTCTTGTTCTTGTCGCCCAGGCTGGAGTGTAATGGCATGATCTCGGCTCACTGCAACCTCCACCTTCCGGGTTCAAATAATTCTCCTGCCTCAGCCTCCCAAGTGGCTGGGATTACAGGCGCCCGCCACTACATCCAGCTACTTTTTAAATTTTTAGTAGAGACAGGGTTTTGCCATGTTGGCCAGGCTGGTCTCAAACTCCTGAACCCGTGATCCTCCCACCTCGGCCCCCCAAGGTGAGCCACCACGCCCGGCCAGTGACTGGCTGCTTTTATTCAGCATAATGTTTTCAAGATTCATTCACAGTGCAGCATTTATCAGTACCTAATTCCTTTTGATTTTTTTATTGTGATAAAATATATGTAACATAAAATTTATCCTTTAAACCACTTAAATGAACAGCTCAGTAGCATTAAATATATTCACATTGTTGTGCAACCGTCACCATCATCCACTTCCAGAATTTTCCTCACCTTCCCAAACTGAAACTCCATCCCCATGAAACACTCACTCCTCATTCCTCTTCCCCACAGCCCCTGGCACGCACCATTCTACTTTCTGTCTCTGTGAATTTGATTACTCCAGATACCGCATATAAATAGACTCATAGTATTTTTTCTTTTGTGACTGGATTATTTCATTCAGTACAATGTTTTCTTTTTTTTTGAGATGGAGTCTCGCTCTGTCGTCCAGACTGGAGTCCAGTGGCACGATCACAGCTCACTGCAGCTTCAAACTCCTGGGCTCAAGCAATCTGCCTGCCTCAGCTTCCCGAGTCACTGGGACTACAGACAGGCTACCATGCCTGGCTAATTTTTTTTTTTTTTGAGATGGAGTCTTGCACTGTCGCCCAGGCTGGAATGCAGTGGTGTGATCTTGGCTCACTGCAACCTCTTCCTCCTGGGTTCAAGTGATTCTCCTGCCTCAGACTTCCGAGTAGCTGGGATTACAGCCACGTGCCACCACACCTGGCCAAGTTTTTTTTTTGTTGTTGTATTTTTAGTAGAAAGAGCGTTTCACCAGTTGGCCAGGCTAGTCTCGAACTCCTGACCTCAAGTGATCCACCCACCTCAGCCTCTCAAAGTGCTGGGATTACAGGCATGAACCATCATGCTGGGCCCCTGGCTAATTTTTTATTTTATTTTATTTTATTTATTTATTTATTTATTTTGAGACAGTATCATTTTGTCACCCAGGCTGGAGTTCAGTGGCGTGATCTCAGCTCACTGCAACCTCCTCCTCCCGGGTTCAAGTGATTCTCCTGCCTCAGCCTCCCGAGTAGCTGGGATTACAGTCATGCACCACCATGCCCAGCTAATTTTTGTATTTTTAGTAGAAGCGGGGTTTCAAGATGTTGGTCAGGCTGGTCTCGAACTCCTGACCTCAAGTGATCCTCCCGCCTCAGCCTCCCAAAGTGCTGGGATTACAGGCCTGAACCATTGCACCTGGCCAACTTCATTCCTTTTTAAGGCTGAATAATATTTTGTGTATGTATGTTGTGCTTTTTATGGCTGAATAATATTCTATTATAATGAATGTACCATAAGTTGTTTACCCACTCATCAGTTGGTGAACATTGGGGTTTTTCCACTTTGGGGCTATTATGCATAATGCTATGAACATTCGCATATAAATCTTTGTGTGACATATGTTTTCGTTTCTCTTGGGTATATACTGAGGAGTGAATATACGATAACTCTATGTTTAGCTTTTTGAGAAAAGGCCAGACTGCTTTCCAAAGCAGCTGTACCACTTTACATTTACACGAGCAAAGCACAACGGTTCCAAATTCGTTATTTTATTTTATTTCATTTTATTTTATTTTATATTTTTGAGACAGGGTCTCTCTCTCTTCCCCAGGCTGAAGTGTAGTGGTGTGTTCGTGGCTCACTGCAGCCTCAACTTTCTGGGCTCAAGTGATCCTCCCACCTCAGCCTTCTGAGTAGCTGGGACTACAGGTGCGCACCACCATGCCTGATTAATTTTTTACATTTTTTTTTTTTGTAGAAATGGGGTCTCACTATGTTGCCCAGGCTAGTCTCAAACTCCTGGCCTCAAGTGATCCTCCCACATCAGCCTCCCAAAGGGCTGGGATTACAGGTTGAGCCACCACACCCAGCCAAGGGTTCCAATTTCTTTGCCAACACTAGCTTCCTGTCTTTTTTAATTATAGCCACCCTAGTGGGTGTGAAGCGGCATCTCATAATTTGATTTGTGTTTCTCTGATGACTAATGGTGTCAAACATCTTTTCATGTACGGTACTTATTGGCCATTTGTAGATCTTCTCTGTAAAAATGTGTATTAAGACCCTTGCCTCTGTTTTTATTTTTCCTTTTTCTACCTTTTTTTTTTTTTTTTTTTTGAGATGGAGTCTGGCTCTGTTACCCAGGCTGGAGTTCCAGTGGCACCATCTTGGCTCACTGCAACCTCTGCCTCCCAGGTTCAAGCAATTCTCCTGCCTCAGCCTCCCGAGTAGCTGGGATTATAGGCACCCGTCACCACACCCAGTTAATTTTTGTATTTTTACTAGAGACGAGGTTTTCACCCTGTTGGTCAGGCTGGTCTCGAACTCCTGACCTCAAGTGATCCACCCACCTCGGCCTCCCAAAGTGCTGGGATGACAGGCATGAGGGACTGTGCCCGGCCTCAACTTTTCTTTTTTCTTTTTTTTGGAGACGGAGTCTTGCTCTGTCTGTCACCAGGCTGGATCTGTCACCTGGCACGATCTCGGCTCACTGCAACCTCCGCCTCCCTGGTTCAAACAATTCTTCTGCCTCAGCCTCCTGAGTAACTGGGACTACAGGCGCACGCTGCCATGCCAGCTAATTTTTTTTAAATTATTTTTTATTTTTAGTAGAGATGGGGTTTCACCATGTTGGTCTTGAACTCCTGACCTCAAGAGATCCACCCACCCAAAAGTGCTAGGATTACATGCATGAGCCACCACACCCGGCCTCAAATTTTCTTTTAGAATCAGAAGGTACATGTGCAGATTTTTTATGAGGTATATGGCGTGGTGCTGAGGTTTGAAGTATGACTGAACTCAGGTACCGAGCATAGTGCCCAATAGGTAGTTTTTCTGCCCTTGTCTCCCTCTCTCTCCTCTCTATAGTCCCCAGTGTCTATTGTTACCATCTGAAATGTTTTGGCTGTGTCCCTACCCAAATCTCATCTTGAATTCCCACCTGTTGTGGGAGAGACCTGGTGGGAGGTAATTGAATCATGGGGGCAGGTCTTTCTCCTGCTGTTCTTGTGATAGTGAATAAGTCCCAGGAGATCCAATGGTTTTAAAAATAGCAGTTTCCCTGAAAAGCTCTCTTTGCCTGCTGCCATCCATGTAAGACGTGACTTGCTTCTCCTTGCCTTCCACCATGATTGTGAGGCCTCCCCAGCTACATGGAACTATAAGTCCATTAAACCCTTTTTCCTGTATAAATTATGCAGTCTTGGGTATGTTTTTATCAGCATTGTGAAAATGGACTAATACACCATCTTTGTGTTCATATATACCCAATGTTTAGCTCCCACTTATAAGTGAGAACATGCAGTATTTTATTTTCTATTTCTGTGCTAGTTTGCTTAGGATAATGGCCTCCAACTGCATTCATGTTGCTGCAAAGGACATGATTTTTCTTCCTTTTTATGGCTGTGTAGTATTCCATGGTGTATCCATACCACATTTTCTTTATCCAAACCACCATTGATGGGCACCTGGTTTGATTACAGGTTTTTGTTATTGTGAATAGCATTGCAATGATCAGACAATTTGCCCATGTTTTGATTGGGCTATCTTTATATTGTAAGAGTTCTTTATATTTTTGGGAAACTAGTCCTTTATCAGATATATGATTTGCAATTTTGTTCCCCTCTGTAGGTTATCTTTATTCTCTTGATGATGTCTTTTGAAGCACAAACGTTTTTTATTCTATTTTGGTGAAGTCCATTTTATCTATTTTTTCTTCTCTTGCTTGTGCTTTAGTGTCCTATCTAAAGAACAATTTTCTAAATCAAGGTCACAGAGATTTATTTATTTATTTATTTTTTGAGGCAGAGTCTTGCTCTATTGCCCAGGCTGGAGTGTAGTGGTATGATCATGGCTCCCTGCACCCTCCATCTCCCGGGTTCGAGTGATTCTCCTGCCTCAGCCTCCTGAGTAGCTAGGATTACAGGCACCTGCCACCATGCCTGACTAATTTTTGTATTTTTAGTAGAGACGGGGCCAGGCTGGTCTCGAAATCCTGATCTCAGGTGATCCACCCACCTCAGCCTCCCAAAATGCTGAGGTTACAGGTGTAAACCACTGCACCTGGCCCACAAAGATTTACTTTTTTTTTTTTTTTTTGAGACAGAGTCTCGCTCTGTCACCCAGGCTGGAGTGGCGAGATCTTGACTCACTACAACCTCCTCCAGGGTTCAAGTGATCCTCATGCCTTAGCCTCCCAAGTAGCTGAAACCACAGGTGTGCGCCACCATGCCTGGCTGATTTTTTTGTATTTTTAGTAGAGATGGGGTCTTTTTATGTTGCCCAGGCTGCTCTCAAATTCCTGACCTCAAGTGAGGGAGGTCTGCCTTGGCCTCCCAAAGTGCTGGGATTACAATAATTTCTTTTTTTCTTCTTTTCTTTTTTCTTTTTTTGGTGAGACAGAGATTTACTCTTGTTGCCCAGGCTGGAGTGCAATGGTGCGATCTCAGCTCACCACATCCTCTGCCTCCCAGGTTCAAGCGATTCTCTTGCCTCAGCCTCATGAGTAGCTGGGATTACAGGCATGTGTCACCACACCTGGCTAATTATGTATTTTTAGTAGATGCAGGGTTTCACCGTGTTGCCCAGGCTGATCTCGAACTCCTGACCTCAGGTGATCCGCCTGCCTCAGCCTCCCAAACTGCTGGGATTACAGGCACGAGCCACTGCGCCTGGCTGATTACAATAACTTCTAATCTGCTTTGTGTCACTACAGGTTACCCTACATTTTCTTGAATTTTATGTAAATGAATCATATAGTATATACTTTCTGGGGGGGGCTTTTTTACTCAGAATTATTATTATTATTATTTCAAGACAGGGTCTCACTCTGTCACCAAGGCAGGAATGCAGTGGCACAATCACGACTCACAGCAGCCTCGACCTCCTGGGCTCAAGCAATCCACCCGCCTAAGCCTCTCAAGTAGCTGGGACTACTGCCATGCACCACCATGCCTGGCTGATTTATTTATTTTTATTTTTTGTAGAGGTATAATCCCACTATGTTGCCCAGGCTGGTCTTGAACTCCTGGGCTCAAGCTGTCCTCCCATGTCAGCCTCCCAAAGTGCTGGGATTACAGGCGTGAGCCACTGTGGCTGGCCCATTCCCCAATCATATGCTGCATTTCCACACCTCTTCTGCCTTAGCTCAAGACGTAGTTTCACCTAGAATGCTCTTCGTCCTGGCTGGGCGGGAGACAACCAGGAGTTTGAGACCGGCCTGGCCAACATGGTGAAACTCCATCTCTACTAAAAATACTAAAATTAGCCGGGTGGTGGTACACGCCTGTAATCCCAGCCACTCGGGAGGCTGAGGCAAGAGAATCGCTTGAACCTGGGAGGTGGAGATTGCAGTGAGCCGAGATTGCACCACTGCACTCCAGCCTAAGTGACAGAGCAAGATTCCATCTAAAAAAAAAAAAAAAAAAAGGAAAGAAAAAAGATAAAGGAATGCTATTTCTCCCAATGTCTGATCCTAAAGCTGAAGGTTGTTGAAGAACTGAGTCATCCTTCTCATCCTAGCCTCCACTTCCCCTCATGCACAGACCGAATCAGTCCTTCTTTCCTGGCACGCTCCCTCACAGCTCTGATGCCAGCCTGCCCTGTACTGGAGTTCTTAGAGACTAACCTGTCCCCACTGTTAGACCAGAGGTCCTCTGAGGGTGGGG